>NW_024511855.1:0-6269 GCF_017590135.1 Pyrgilauda ruficollis
TTGGGAATGAGAATTTTTGGTGTTTCCTTTTCTTCATCCCCAAATTTTCACTCTCTCCATCCCAAATTTTTCCACAATTTCCACCCTTCCATCCCAAATTTTTTCCACATTTTCCATCCCTTCATCCCAAATTTCTCCCAAATTTTCCCCACATTTTCCACCCTCCATCCCAAATTTTTTCCACAATTTCCCCCAATTTTCACCCATTTTTCCCCCACATTTTCCACCCTTCATCCCCCAATTTTCACCCAATTTTTCCCCCAATTTTCACCCAATTTTCCCCCAATTTTCCCCCAATTTTCCCCCAAATTTTCCCCAATTTTCCCCCCAATTTTCCCCCAATTTCCCCCAATTTTTCCCGAGATTTTCCCCCAATTTTTCCCAATTTTTTCCAATTTTCCCCCAGTTTTTCCCAATTTTTTCCCAAATTTTTCCCAATTTTCCCCAATTTTTTCCCAATTTTTCCCAATATTTTTTCCCAATTTTTCCCCAATTTCCTCCAATTTTTCCCCCAATTTCCCCCAATTTCCCCCAATTTTCCCCAATTTTTCCCCAATTTTTCCCCAATTTTTCCCAATTTTTTCCCATTTTTCCACCAATTTTTATTCCAATTTTTTCCCATTTCCCCCAAATTTTATCCCATTTTTCCCAATTTTTCCCAATTTTTTCCCATTTTTCCACCAATTTTTATTCCAATTTTTTCCCATTTCCCCCAAATTTTATCCCATTTTTCCCAATTTTTCCCAATTTTTTCCCATTTTTCCACCAATTTTTATTCCAATTTTTTCCCATTTCCCCCAAATTTTATCCCATTTTTCCCAATTTTTCCCAATTTTTTCCCATTTTTCCACCAATTTTTATTCCAATTTTTTCCCATTTCCCCCAAATTTTATCCCATTTTTCCCAATTTTTCCCAATTTTTTCCCATTTTTCCACCAATTTTTATTCCAATTTTTTCCCATTTCCCCCAAATTTTATCCCATTTTTCCCAATTTTTCCCAATTTTTTCCCATTTTTCCACCAATTTTTATTCCAATTTTTTCCCATTTCCCCCAAATTTTATCCCATTTTTCCCAATTTTTCCCAATTTTTTCCCATTTTTCCACCAATTTTTATTCCAATTTTTTCCCATTTCCCCCAAATTTTATCCCATTTTTCCCAATTTTTCCCAATTTTTTCCCATTTTTCCACCAATTTTTATTCCAATTTTTTCCCATTTCCCCCAAATTTTATCCCATTTTTCCCAATTTTTCCCAATTTTTTCCCATTTTTCCACCAATTTTTATTCCAATTTTTTCCCATTTCCCCCAAATTTTATCCCATTTTTCCCAATTTTTCCCAATTTTTTCCCATTTTTCCACCAATTTTTATTCCAATTTTTTCCCATTTCCCCCAAATTTTATCCCATTTTTCCCAATTTTTCCCAATTTTTTCCCATTTTTCCACCAATTTTTATTCCAATTTTTTCCCATTTCCCCCAAATTTTATCCCATTTTTCCCAATTTTTCCCAATTTTTTCCCATTTTTCCACCAATTTTTATTCCAATTTTTTCCCATTTCCCCCAAATTTTATCCCATTTTTCCCAATTTTTCCCAATTTTTTCCCATTTTTCCACCAATTTTTATTCCAATTTTTTCCCATTTCCCCCAAATTTTATCCCATTTTTCCCAATTTTTCCCAATTTTTTCCCATTTTTCCACCAATTTTTATTCCAATTTTTTCCCATTTCCCCCAAATTTTATCCCATTTTTCCCAATTTTTCCCAATTTTTTCCCATTTTTCCACCAATTTTTATTCCAATTTTTTCCCATTTCCCCCAAATTTTATCCCATTTTTCCCAATTTTTCCCAATTTTTTCCCATTTTTCCACCAATTTTTATTCCAATTTTTTCCCATTTCCCCCAAATTTTATCCCATTTTTCCCAATTTTTCCCAATTTTTTCCCATTTTTCCACCAATTTTTATTCCAATTTTTTCCCATTTCCCCCAAATTTTATCCCATTTTTCCCAATTTTTCCCAATTTTTTCCCATTTTTCCACCAATTTTTATTCCAATTTTTTCCCATTTCCCCCAAATTTTATCCCATTTTTCCCAATTTTTCCCAATTTTTTCCCATTTTTCCACCAATTTTTATTCCAATTTTTTCCCATTTCCCCCAAATTTTATCCCATTTTTCCCAATTTTTCCCAATTTTTTCCCATTTTTCCACCAATTTTTATTCCAATTTTTTCCCATTTCCCCCAAATTTTATCCCATTTTTCCCAATTTTTCCCAATTTTTTCCCATTTTTCCACCAATTTTTATTCCAATTTTTTCCCATTTCCCCCAAATTTTATCCCATTTTTCCCAATTTTTCCCAATTTTTTCCCATTTTTCCACCAATTTTTATTCCAATTTTTTCCCATTTCCCCCAAATTTTATCCCATTTTTCCCAATTTTTCCCAATTTTTTCCCATTTTTCCACCAATTTTTATTCCAATTTTTTCCCATTTCCCCCAAATTTTATCCCATTTTTCCCAATTTTTCCCAATTTTTTCCCATTTTTCCACCAATTTTTATTCCAATTTTTTCCCATTTCCCCCAAATTTTATCCCATTTTTCCCAATTTTTCCCAATTTTTTCCCATTTTTCCACCAATTTTTATTCCAATTTTTTCCCATTTCCCCCAAATTTTATCCCATTTTTCCCAATTTTTCCCAATTTTTTCCCATTTTTCCACCAATTTTTATTCCAATTTTTTCCCATTTCCCCCAAATTTTATCCCATTTTTCCCAATTTTTCCCAATTTTTTCCCATTTTTCCACCAATTTTTATTCCAATTTTTTCCCATTTCCCCCAAATTTTATCCCATTTTTCCCAATTTTTCCCAATTTTTTCCCATTTTTCCACCAATTTTTATTCCAATTTTTTCCCATTTCCCCCAAATTTTATCCCATTTTTCCCAATTTTTCCCAATTTTTTCCCATTTTTCCACCAATTTTTATTCCAATTTTTTCCCATTTCCCCCAAATTTTATCCCATTTTTCCCAATTTTTCCCAATTTTTTCCCATTTTTCCACCAATTTTTATTCCAATTTTTTCCCATTTCCCCCAAATTTTATCCCATTTTTCCCAATTTTTCCCAATTTTTTCCCATTTTTCCACCAATTTTTATTCCAATTTTTTCCCATTTCCCCCAAATTTTATCCCATTTTTCCCAATTTTTCCCAATTTTTTCCCATTTTTCCACCAATTTTTATTCCAATTTTTTCCCATTTCCCCCAAATTTTATCCCATTTTTCCCAATTTTTCCCAATTTTTTCCCATTTTTCCACCAATTTTTATTCCAATTTTTTCCCATTTCCCCCAAATTTTATCCCATTTTTCCCAATTTTTCCCAATTTTTTCCCATTTTTCCACCAATTTTTATTCCAATTTTTTCCCATTTCCCCCAAATTTTATCCCATTTTTCCCAATTTTTCCCAATTTTTTCCCATTTTTCCACCAATTTTTATTCCAATTTTTTCCCATTTCCCCCAAATTTTATCCCATTTTTCCCAATTTTTCCCAATTTTTTCCCATTTTTCCACCAATTTTTATTCCAATTTTTTCCCATTTCCCCCAAATTTTATCCCATTTTTCCCAATTTTTCCCAATTTTTTCCCATTTTTCCACCAATTTTTATTCCAATTTTTTCCCATTTCCCCCAAATTTTATCCCATTTTTCCCAATTTTTCCCAATTTTTTCCCATTTTTCCACCAATTTTTATTCCAATTTTTTCCCATTTCCCCCAAATTTTATCCCATTTTTCCCAATTTTTCCCAATTTTTTCCCATTTTTCCACCAATTTTTATTCCAATTTTTTCCCATTTCCCCCAAATTTTATCCCATTTTTCCCAATTTTTCCCAATTTTTTCCCATTTTTCCACCAATTTTTATTCCAATTTTTTCCCATTTCCCCCAAATTTTATCCCATTTTTCCCAATTTTTCCCAATTTTTTCCCATTTTTCCACCAATTTTTATTCCAATTTTTTCCCATTTCCCCCAAATTTTATCCCATTTTTCCCAATTTTTCCCAATTTTTTCCCATTTTTCCACCAATTTTTATTCCAATTTTTTCCCATTTCCCCCAAATTTTATCCCATTTTTCCCAATTTTTCCCAATTTTTTCCCATTTTTCCACCAATTTTTATTCCAATTTTTTCCCATTTCCCCCAAATTTTATCCCATTTTTCCCAATTTTTCCCAATTTTTTCCCATTTTTCCACCAATTTTTATTCCAATTTTTTCCCATTTCCCCCAAATTTTATCCCATTTTTCCCAATTTTTCCCAATTTTTTCCCATTTTTCCACCAATTTTTATTCCAATTTTTTCCCATTTCCCCCAAATTTTATCCCATTTTTCCCAATTTTTCCCAATTTTTTCCCATTTTTCCACCAATTTTTATTCCAATTTTTTCCCATTTCCCCCAAATTTTATCCCATTTTTCCCAATTTTTCCCAATTTTTTCCCATTTTTCCACCAATTTTTATTCCAATTTTTTCCCATTTCCCCCAAATTTTATCCCATTTTTCCCAATTTTTCCCAATTTTTTCCCATTTTTCCACCAATTTTTATTCCAATTTTTTCCCATTTCCCCCAAATTTTATCCCATTTTTCCCAATTTTTCCCAATTTTTTCCCATTTTTCCACCAATTTTTATTCCAATTTTTTCCCATTTCCCCCAAATTTTATCCCATTTTTCCCAATTTTTCCCAATTTTTTCCCATTTTTCCACCAATTTTTATTCCAATTTTTTCCCCACGGACCCCCGTGGGTGCCCCCCCACCCCACGCTGCAGCGCGCCCGCACTGCGCATGCGCGCGGCGCTAGGACCCCGCGGAGCCTTTCCCGCCACAGCAGGGGGGGCCATGAATGGGGGCCCGTGGGAGCCGCGGGGGAACCACGTGACGCCCGGCAGCCAATCAGCGCGCGGGTGACGTAGCTCGTGGCTCCCTTTTCTGCCCCGGGATGGTTTTTTTTACCTTTTTTGCCCCAAACCCGGGGTTTTTTGGGGCGGGAGGTTTTTTGGGGAGCGCAAAGGGGGCGGATGAAGCGAGGCCGAGCCCGGGGATCGCGGCGCAAAGCGGGGGCGCCTCAGGTGAGTGCCGGGGGGGGGGCGGCCTCACCCTGCCCCCCCCACAGCGGCGAGGAGGCGGGGGGAGGTCACGTGACGGCGGCGCGCCGTCAATCACGCTTTCTCCCGCCCTCTTTTCGGAGCGTCGACCAATGGGGAGGCGAGGCGAGGGTGATTGACAGCGGGGCGGGCGCGGCTTTGTGCGCGCGGCGGGGGCGGCGGTTTGGGGCGAAAAGCGCCATGTTTGGGTGTTCGCGCGGGGGCGGCGGCGGGCGCGGCCCCAAGTGCTGTGTCACGGTGGCGGTGGCGAGCCCCGGGGAGGGGGGAAGGGAAGCGGACGCCACACGGAGCCGCCCGTGTCCTGCGAGCCCGGGGGAGGAGGGGTGGTGGGGGGGGTGGAGAGAAGTCGGGAAGGACGCGAGTTTTCCTCACCAGCGTGGAGGGAGAAATGGGTCGGGGGGTCCCGGAGGGGGAGCGGGCGATGAGGGAGAGCCCGTGGGGAGCCCTCCCCTCACCCGCTCCTTCCCTCAGCGAGCCAAGATGGAGCGCGGCCGCTGAGATCCCGCCGCGATATCCGTCGTCATCCGCCGCTCCGAGCGCGGCTCCGCGCCTCTTTCTTCCCCGCCGCGGCCGCCGGCGGCTCGCAGCGACTCGGCCGGGGTTGTATCGAGCGGATCGCGCCGCGTTCGGCGGGTCCGGTGAGGCTCCGAAGGAACGATCCCACCCCCCCCGCCGCCGCCGCCGCCTCCTCCACCCTCATCCATCCCCGCTCTCCGTGCGCCCCCCGTTGCATCCCCTCAGAGCGCGCCGCCATTTTCGCCGCGCCCCGTGGATGTGAGGCCGAGCCCCCGGCTCCCTCCGCCGCCGCTTGAGGAGCTCGCAAAGGGGAGGGGGCTCCCGGCAAGACCCCCCTCCCCGGGAACCGGCGATGCGCTGACGCTGGAGAGGCCCCGACCGGGCCGGCAGCGGAGAAGCTTTGGCCGGGCAAAGTGGGGGGCTCGTCGGAGGAGACGGCGGGAGGAGGAGGAGGAGGAGACGAAGGCCGGGCGGGCCCGCGGGCCGCGCACGCAGCAGCAGCAGCAGCAGCAGCAGCCGCCGGGATGTTGCAGAATGTGAATCCCCAGAGCAAGTAGGTGCTGGCGGCGTGGGGACAGCGGGGACACGCGTGG
>NW_024511856.1:0-473 GCF_017590135.1 Pyrgilauda ruficollis
GCATATTTAGACGCCTCTTTAGCCTCACGTCCTCCCGAGGCAATACAGTCCCACAGCATACGACTCACAGCTTCCCACGTAGCCACCTCGAAAGCGACCTGTGCTCTCGGTATGTTTTGTTCCCATGCCCAGTAAATAAGTCCCCTTCAGAGTGGAAGCATCATATTTCTGTCCTCTCTTAGAGAGAATATGTTGGAGGAGTTTCTGGACCCCACCTCTCTCATGGTCCGACCCCATCTCCTCCCCGGCTGCTCACCTGATCAGGGCGAGATCAATTCGTCTTCACTCAGAGCTCCGTTATCCACATCTGCTTCTCGCTGGGGCAGCGAGGATACTTTCGACCGGCTTCTCTGCTTCCCAAAGGCTGCTGCTGAACCTCTGCACAGCAGTGCATTCTCCCCTAGTACTATAGAAGCCTTCCCCATGGTAACCCAAAGCACAGGGCAAGGATGTGAGCCATTTGATTGGAAGAT
>NW_024511857.1:0-473 GCF_017590135.1 Pyrgilauda ruficollis
GGGCTGAAAGGGAGAACCCTGGGGTTCAAAACCAGGGGGAAGACCTTATTCCCTTCATAGCTCCTGTCCAATACACAGGTGGTAGAAGTGGCCCTAGAAACTACCAACCCTTCTCATATCAGACAAAACGCGAGTTATGTAAAAGTCAGTTAGAATTCGGAAGAAGTAGCAAAATCTTCAAAAGTATGATGAGGGCTACCTTAACATCGCTTGAATTTGTTCCCACTGACTTCATAGATCTTTTCCGGTGCCTGCTTACCCAATCAGAGTTCAATTTATGGGAGAGCAGCTGGAAGAAATCTCTGAGGGAACTCTTAGAGGAACTTAAACAAAGTCCACAGGGGGCCAAGGATTTAGAAAATAATAACATTATTTATGAACATCTATGCAGCAAGGGGGAGTGGTCTAAGCCAGAGGACCAGGCTCGAGTCTTATCACAATTCATCCTAGATAAGATCTCGAAAGCTGCCAAT
>NW_024511858.1:0-473 GCF_017590135.1 Pyrgilauda ruficollis
TTAATTTTCTTCCTAGTAGCTGGTACCATGCTGGGTTTTAGATTTAGAATGAGAACAATGTTAATAACACACAGATGTTTTGGGTTTTGCTGAGCAGTGTTTACACAGCGTTAAGTCTTTTGCTCCTTACCCCACTCCAACAGCAAGGAGGGTGGGGTGCACAAGAATTTGTGAGGAGCACAACCAGGAGAGCCGATTCCACCTGACCAGAGGGATATTCCATATTTTATGGCATAATGCTGGGTATATAAGCCAGGGATAAAGCTGGCTGGGGACCACTGCTCGGGAACTGGCTGGGCATCGGCCAGTGGGTGGTGGGTGAGCAACTGCATTGTGTGCCACTTGTTTAGTGTATTCTAACTAATTTCTCAAATTGTTCTTCCTTTTGTTGTTTTCTCTTCCATTTCTAGCCTATTAAACTTTCGTTATCTAAACCCAAAAATTTTACTCTTTTTCCCCCAATTTTCTCCCCC
>NW_024511859.1:0-473 GCF_017590135.1 Pyrgilauda ruficollis
TTAATATTAAAAATTAATTGTAAATTTTAAAAGAGGAATTAAATTTCAAATTAAAAATAAAAATTCAAGATAAAGATGGAGCAAGAATTGGGAATTTTTGGGGAAATAAAATTGGAATTTGGATCACAAAATTCTGCCAGAATTGGGAATTTTTGGGAGGAATAAAGGGAATTTTTGGGGGTAAAAAACCGAATTTTGGCTCACATGACTCTGCCAAAATCGTGATTAATTTTTGGGGAAGAAAGGGGAATTTTGGCTCACAAAATTCTGCCAAAATTGGGAATTTTTGGAGGGAAAAAAGGAGAATTTTGGCTACAGGACCCTGCCAAAATTGGGATTTATTTTTTGGGGAATAAAGGGAATTTTTGGGGTAAAAAAGGGAAATTTTTCTCACACGACTCTGACAAAATTGGGAATTTTGGGGGAAAAAATTGTGACTTTTTTTGGGGAAAAAAGGGGAATTTTGGCTCAGA
>NW_024511860.1:0-473 GCF_017590135.1 Pyrgilauda ruficollis
TGAACTGATGGAAGGAGCAGAAGTTGCCTGCAGAGGCACTGGACGCACTGTCCTCTTTCCCTGTCAGTAGTCCTGAAAGTGCCAGCATCATGTAATCTGCAGCTGCAGGGTGTTGTTACAGAAATCTTGGCATGGTCTTAATAAAATTATTAGTCTGTGAGCCCTCCAGAAGGTCTGAGTGCTCAGCCACCCTCTGCTGGCACTGCTGGTTCCAAGAGGTAGCTTGAAATTAAGCATTCTTTAACATTTTGTGTATAAACAAAGTGGAAACTGGTGTGAAGAAGCTGAAGGACAGAAAGGCCATGGGTGTAAACAGCTCTGAGCAGTAATGTGACAGCTATGCTAGGAATTATGATGCTTAAGATATAATTACTCTATATTAATGAGTTGAGATCTGCACAAAAACCATGATGAGCCTGCCAGAGAAATAAGCCACAAAGTACTGGCTAGCCAGATTTTTTTTTTTTTTTTTT
>NW_024511861.1:0-473 GCF_017590135.1 Pyrgilauda ruficollis
ATCCCAAATCCCATCAGGGAAATGAATCCCATAAGGAAACTTGGGAACCATCCTGAATCCCACAAGGAAACTTTGGAATCATCCCAAATCCCATCAGGGGAATGAATCCCACAAGGAAACTTGGGAATCATCCCGAATCCCATCAGAGAAATCTGGGAACCATCCCAAATCCCATCAGGGGAATGAATCCCACAAGGAAATTTGGGAACCATCCTGAATCCCATAAAGGAAATTTGGGGACCATCCCGAATCCCCCAGAGCCCGGAATCCCCAGCCCAGTGAACCCCCCAAGAGCCCCAACCGGATCCCGCACTGAATCCTTCCCCAAATCCCCAAAAACCGGGGGCGGCCTCCCCCAGACCCGGCCCCGGCCCCGCTGCCCCGGAGCATCCCCGGGACCCCCGAGGCGCCCCCGCCACCCCCGGGCCGGGCTGAGGCGGCGACCCCCGGGGTCCCCTCAGCTCCGGGGTCCC
>NW_024511862.1:0-473 GCF_017590135.1 Pyrgilauda ruficollis
CATTTACATAAAATGGAATACAACACACGTCCCTTCTGGGATAGTGACAAGGGGGGTGGGTGTGGAGACCATTGCACAAATCTGTCCCTTGAAATCTGCATCAATGAGTCCCACGTGCACAATGATGCCCTGAAGGGTGGCACTAGATCTCCCCATAAGGAGAGCACTCACGCCCTCACCCAAGGGACCAAAGGCATGCAGGGGGACCTTGTGTATTTTGCAAGATTTTAAGACAGCTGTTGCTGCTGAGCTGAGGATGCTGTCTGCAAGCCAGCTAAGCAGACCCCCATTGGCTCCGGGGCTTGGAGACAAGCTTGTGTCTGGGCATGTCTCCCCTCCACACTCCACTTCCCATTTCCCGAGCCCAGCAAAGCCTGGCCATTAGCATGAACAGTCACCTTACAGACATTTGCAATATGGTTCGGCCTTCCACACCGACCACATAAAAACAAGGGAGTTGTGACCTTCTGTAC
>NW_024511863.1:0-473 GCF_017590135.1 Pyrgilauda ruficollis
CCATTTCCCATCCCCATTTCCCATCCCAGCTCCCTGTGCTGCCCGGAATTCCCCTCTGGAGCTGGGGCTGGATCTGCGGGATCTCCGTTTTTTAGGGAACAAACCCAGGGAACGGAGTCGGAATCTGGGAGAACATTGGGAGGGCTGGAAGGAGCTTTCCTAAAAATCTGACTCCGGAGAGGGATCAGAATATCCCTTGGGAATCATGGAATATTTCAGGCCGGGAATTCTGACCATTCCTGACTCTGCCGAGGCCACCCTGGATCCGTGACCCCGAAATCCCCCGGGATTTAAATCCCACCGGGAATGGGATTAAAAGTCCGGGAATGGGGGACTCCTGCTGGGAATTCCAGGCAGGAATTGTTATCAAAATCCAACTGAACTTCCCCTGGAAGCTCGAGGCCGTTCCCTCCCATCCCGTCAGTGATTCCCAAGGAGCTGATCCGGGATTTCCCGTGGGATCAGCAGATCCC
>NW_024511864.1:0-473 GCF_017590135.1 Pyrgilauda ruficollis
AAAAAAAAGAGAAAGAAACCCAACCCAAACCAAAATACACCCAAACCAAACCAAACACCATCTTCAGCAGAGCTTGAAATTAAGTTTGTGCAAGAGCCTCTGGATTGTCCCAAGGGAGGGGGCTTTCCCTCCCTCCAAATGCGCTTTCACTTCCAATCAGGCCTGAACATGATGAGAGACTGAGACGAGTGCCTCACTCTGTTTAATAAGATTCATTCTTGCTTGCTCTTTTTCTCTCCCTTTCCCCTCCATGCCCTGTCTCCTGGGGGCTGCACTAGATCCCTACTGAAAGTGCAGCAAAGTGGCTTTGGGAAGCTTTGCCTTGAAAATGCAGGGCCCGAGGAGGGGAGGAAGAGCTGGTGTAACAGAGTGGTTGACACAGGCTGGGTGCTCATACAGTGCTGGTCAATGTGCATTATCCAGGGCCCTCTCAGTCCCCAGGGTTTCCACTGAGGCAACAGGAAGGTAGCATT
>NW_024511865.1:0-473 GCF_017590135.1 Pyrgilauda ruficollis
AAGTTAAGCCAGGAGGAAATTTTAAATTATTTAGTCAGCATCTTTAAAAGTGAGTTTTTGTCAGCATAAATCTGATAGGGCAGAAGAGCTGGCAGAGGCCCTCCATCCCCTCTGATAAATTTTTTACTGGAGGGGAAGAAAGGAGCCCTTCCACCCTCCTCTCCATCTGTAAAGGTCTGTTTGTCAGTGAGGGACACAGGTTTAGAATTAAATTGACCTTTCCTTTTTTTCTGAAATCCCAGCCCATGAGGCCCCAAGCTGCCTGTTAGACACAGGGCTCTGCCTCTGCTCCCCCACCTAATTCTGATTTCTCTGCTCCTGCAGGATATTCAGTCTCCAAATATCAAAGCAGGTCCAGTGGGCACCTAATCCCATGTTGTTGCATCCAAATATTTGCAGTTTTTGCAGGAAGAAAGAGAAGCTTATTTCAGCTTTGCACCACTGGATTAATGGTTGGATTTGATGATCTTAGA
>NW_024511866.1:0-6246 GCF_017590135.1 Pyrgilauda ruficollis
AGTATAAAAGCACGCTGCAACAATGAGGGGTAGAGTCCAGCCCAGGACTGTGAGCAATGCGTTAAGACCACCCTAAAAGGACAGATGGTTACAAAAATCATGGCATATCAGACTCATTTTGACTGCAAGAACGGCAACAAAAAGGGAAGCTGCATGTATAATGGCACTCGATATAAAGTATGTCAGTCAGAAGGAGGAATAATTTGTCATGACCCCAGAGCAACCCCTAAGGACTGGTGGTTAGCAGGGTGACCTATGAAAGGGAATATGAAAACATTAACACATGTATTACATAAGAGGGCTGCTGGGTTAAAACCCATTATCCCCATCTGTGATCAGTGTAACCATACAGTGTAGATTGGGGAAAGGATGGAATCCACCTTTATGGCACATGCTCAAGCTAGTCCGATGTGCTACGACCCCAGCAAAATTGGAATGTGTACTAGAGGGGGAAAGACATACTGGGTAGGAGAAAATACAAAATACGGGAAAATAACTTCTCCTAATAAGGAACCTGTGTTACTTAATTTTCTAAAAGAGAATAATGATCTAATTTGTTTATGATATGATAAGATTTTTTTGTTTCGCAAAAGATGGAGAAGGTGCAGATCCTGAAAGTAGAATGAAACAAATAGCTCAGGATTTAAAGAAACAGGAGTCAGAAGTAAGAAAAAAGATCGAACAAGAGAAGCTAAAAGAATTAAGCGAGCAATATGAGCAGCTAGAACAGCAATATAGCAGCTGGAGTTCAGTCGATTCAGATCTGATGCAAGAGATTGCTATGGAGTTAGGATTATCCAACTGTTGGATTTGTGGAGGGCTCAAATCAGCTGAGAAATGGCCATGGAAGGGGTGAGGGTTTAACTCCAGAGAAACTTCTGAAGTTGAATTACACCGAAATGTCTAAAACGATAATACGGGCCGAAGGGTGGGTTCTTGATCGTAAAATAATTGAAACAATTTGTATCAGTTGGGAAGGGAAAAGATACACACAAATGGTGGGTTATACTCCTTGTATATCTACCTTAGCAGTAAATTCAAACAATAATACCAAGACCTTGCAGCCGGAGGCTCCCACTGGGTATTGGGGTAGAACCAAAGAAATAAATTGTGACTGGAATAACCAAATTAGATTGTGCTGGTATAAGAACTCTGGAGCTAACCCTTACCAATCCTTGGAGGCCCTAAAGGCTTACTGGGGAAAACCAGGTTACTTTGGGTTTGGGGTCTTATTGATACAGGCATGTAACTGGATAGTGGCGAGGCAAGGTATTTGCAATCTTTGACCCAGGACCCAGGTGTGGATCAGGTATTCATGGGGGAGCCAGGGCCCCTTTCTCTCTGGGAGCAGCTTTTAATGAGTGTAAGAGAGAGGCTTGTTCACAGAGAGAGAATGCAGAAACACCATCATAGATTGCTCTGGAAGACACTTGAGAAAGGGATCCAACAGCTGAGAGAAGTGGCAGTATTAAAGGTACTCTTTGGAAGGGACGGACAGCATGATAAGGACCTTGACAAGATCAGGTGCACAGCGCAAATGTTGTGGAACCTGGCAAATCTAGGGCCATCTCAATATACCACCATCATTGCAATGATTAATGCCGAGGACAACCAAGAGACAGTGGGTTCCATTGCCAACAGGCTCAGGTATTATGAGAATATGGTCAATGGTCCGATGCATGCTCATGCCTCTGCTATGGTTAAGGACCTCAAAGAGGAGTTTAAAGAGATTTGGGAGGTGAGGGAGGAGGTGAGGAAGAACACTCTGGCACCAGTGCGAGTCACAGGCCCCAAAGTAAGAGCTCGACGTCCCCCAGCTAGGGAGAGGGGGTACACCCAACAAGCTGAGCTGTGGTTCTTCCTGTATGACCACAGAGAAGACATGAGAAGGTGGGACAGGAGATCCACTTCTGTCCTGGCAGCACAAGTGCATGAACTCAAGAAGGGAAACACTAAGCAAGGGGGTTCCACTAAAGTGAAGGTAGCCTCAGCCTCCTGTGACCAAGTTGCTAAGTATAATAGAAGGGAGGATGATATATCAGATCCCCTTGAAGGAACCTCCAGAATGTATGCCCAGGGAGGGAATGATAACCAGGACTAGAGAGGCCCTGCTTCTGACCAGGAAGGGGCACAGGAGAATCAGGTCTTTTGGACTGTGTTGATCCAATGGCCTGGCACATCAGAGCCACAAAAATATAGACCCTTGGTCAACACTGGTGCACAGTGCACGTTAATATCATCGGGACATGTGGGGCAAAACCTGTTTCTATTGCTGGGATGACAGGGGGATTGCAGCAGTTGACCCTGTTGGAAGCTGAGGTGAGCCTGACTGGAAAAGAGTGGAAGACACATCCTATTGTGACTGGCCCAGAGGCTCCATGTATTCTGGGCATAGATTTCCTCCAAAATGGGTATTTCAAAGACCCAAAGGGACTCAAGTGGGCTTTTTGAATAGCTGCTGTGGAAACAGAAGGCATTAGGCAATTGAACACCTTGCCTGGGCTGTCCGAGAATCCTTCTGCAGTTGAGCTCCTGAAGGTAGAAGAGCAACGAGTGCCAATTGCCACCTCGACAGTGCACCACCATCAGCATCAGACAAATTGAGATGTGATGATCCCCATCCACAAGATGATCCATGAGCTGGAGAGACAAGGGGTAGTATCAGAGACTGAAATATAGTTTATGACTTAAACTTTTTCATGAAGGACTTTCGCCTGTTATAGCAAAACTGTATTAGAAAAGCTGCAGAGAAGACCACCACACTCTGAATGGGGCCCTGACTGAGGCCTTACACTGCTCGCTGATGAAGATAAGATAAAGTAACAACTCAGGGATGGGGAAAGAAGAAATACATTCACAGAGCACAAGCTTAACACCTTTGGAGTGGAGACCACAGCCCCAGGGCTATCAGCTGCCAGGTTCACACAGACCCTCGCACCAAAGGATGGGGTGAAAGAGGCATTGGATGTGTGCTGAAAAAGCCTCTGGTGAGAGGCAGTGAACACCCATCCTCTGCTGTGCAGACCAGCTGAGCTGTGGGGCCCCTTTACCCTGGGAGAAGCTGCATCCACAGCAGAAGGGGGTGTCATGGACCATCAAAGCCCCCCCCCCAAGGGTCCCCAGACCCTGTACCAGAGCACTGCAACATGATGCAACAGATTCACAGTGTTGTAAGGGACAGTGTCAAACTGGCCCCCTGTAACTGAGGCATGTGGGCATTCCCACCTGCCCAAAATGTATATTAATCCACTGGATTCTATACTTTTCAGTGTGCTGTGGTGGCAGTGGCAGGGGTTTTTTTGGCAGCAACTTCTAACCTTGTTTGGTTTTAATCATGTTTTTTGGGTATATTTTGAACCTTCAAAGTTCTTTCCTTTTTATACACAGAGACTTAGTTTCTTTGCTCTTCTGTGTTTAAACCATATCACAGCAAGTGGTCATCAAGGCCCACTCACCCTTCAACAGCCCCATTTACCTTCAGTGTGCTGTGGTGGCAGTGGCAGGGGACCCTCACCACCAAGACCAGATGGAGGGGAGCAACAAGACGTTGTTGGGACCCCCAGAAGGGTGATATGCTTCCACCTAACACCTGTCACACTCTTTTTCTGTCCCCCCACCCCCCCACTTCTTTCTCTATTCCTTCCTTCCTTCCTTCCTTCCTTCCTTCCTTCCTTCCTTCCTTCCTTCCTCTTGCCTCTTTTACTATTAAATAAAATACATCATTTTTTTGGCAGCAACTTCTAACCTTGTTTGGTTTTAATCATGTTTTTTGGGTATATTTTGAACCTTCAAAGTTCTTTCCTTTTTATACACAGAGACTTAGTTTCTTTGCTCTTCTGTGTTTAAACCATATCACAGCAAGTGGTCATCAAGGCCCACTCACCCTTCAACAGCCCCATTTACCCTGTGCACAAGTCTAACGGAGAATGGAGATTGACTGTGGGCTATCGTGCCTTGAATGAAGTGACTCCACTGCTGAGCGCTGCTGTGCCAGACTTGCTGGAGCTCCAGTATGACCGGAGTCCAAGGCTGCCAAGTGGTATGCCACTATTGACATTGCCAAGTTTTTTTTCTCCATTCCTCTGGCAGCAGAGTACAGGCCACAGTTTGCCTTCACCTGGGGGGGTGTGCAATACACCTGCAATTGACTGCCCAAGGGGTGGAAGCACAGTCCCACCATCTGACATGGAGTGATCTAGATTGCACTGGAAAAGGGTGAGGCTCCACAACACCTGCAGTACATCGACGACATCATTGTGCAGGGGAACACAGCAACAGAAGTACTTGAGAAAGGAGAAAAAATTGTCCACATTCTCCTGGAAGCCAGCTTCTCCATTAAAAAGCAAAGTCAAGGGACCTACCTGAGACAGATTCCCACTGAGGTCGTCAATAAGATCACCACGATGTCTCCACTAACCAGCAAAAAAGAAAGGCAAGCTTTCCTAGGCGCCATAGGTTTTTGGAGAATGCACATCCCCGAGTACAGCCAAAATGTGAGCCCTCTCTACCTGGTTACTCACAAGATGAACAATTTCCACTGTGACCCTGAACAGCAACAAGTTTTTACCCAGATCAAACAGGAAATTGCTCATGTGATAGCCCTTGGCCCAGTCAGGACAGGACCCGAGGTGAATAACATGCTCTACTCTGCAGCCGGGAGCAATGGTCTGTCCTAGAGCCTTTTGCAGAAGGTGCCTGGTGAGACTTGGGGTTGACCACTGGGATTCTGGAGCCAAAGTTGCAAAGGGTCTGAAGCCAACTACACTCCCACAGAGAAGGAAATCTTGGCCGCCTATGAAGGAGTTTGGTGATTGAAGGAGAGGTGACTGGCACGGAAGAACTCCTCCTGGCACTCCGACTACCGGTGCTGGGGTGGATGTTTCAAGGAAAGGCTTCCTCTACCCACTGCACCACTGATACCACATGGAGCAAATGGATTGCTCTTATCACACAGCATGCCTGTATTGGAAACCTGAATCACCCTGGGATTTTGGAGATAATTACAAATTGGCCGGAAGGTGAAAACTTTAGTCTCACTGACTAAGAGGAGCAAATAACCCGTGCTGAGGAAGCTCCACCTTACAACTAATTAGCACAAGATAAAACATGCTATGCTCTTTTCACTGACAGTTCCTCTGACATTTTAGGGACAAATCAAAAAGGAAAGCAGCTGTATGGAGTCCCAAATGACAGGTCACAGAAGCTACTGAAGGAGAAGGTGGATCAAGCCAAATTGCTGAACTCAAAGCCATCCAATTAGCCCTGGACATTGCTGAAAGAGAGAAGTCGCCACAGCTATACCTTTACACAGATTCATGGATGGTAGCCAATGCTCTGTGGGATTGGCAGGAAAGGTGGAAAAAGGCTAACTGGCAGCATAGAGGAAAACCAATCTGAACTGCTGATGAATGGCAAGACATTGCCACTTGAGTAGAGGAGCTACCTGTGAAAGTCCATCATGTGGATGCCCATGTCCCCAGGAGTGAGGCCACCGAGGAACACCAAAACAATGAACAGGTAGATCAGGCTGTGAAAAATAGAGACATCACAGATTTGGATTGGTAACACAAGGGGGAGCTATTCCTAGCTTGATGGGCCCATGATGCCTCTGGCCATCAGGGCAAAGATGCTACCTACAAGTGGGCATGAAACCAAGGGGTGTATCTAACCATGGACAGTATCTCCCAGGTTATTCACGATTGTGAGAAGTGCTCTGTGGTCAAGCAGGCCAAGCAGGTGAAACCCCTGTGGTATGGTGGGCGGTGGTCCAAATATAAGTATGGGGAGGCCTGGGAGGTTGACTACCTCACATTGCCTCAAACCCACCAAGGCAAGTGCTACATGCTCACAATGGTAGAAGCCACTACTGGGTGGCTGGAGACCTACCTTGTGCCTCACACTACTGCTTGGAACACCATCCTGGGCCTAGAAAAGCAGGTCTTTTGGAGGCATGGTACCCCTGAAAGAATTGAGTCTGACAATTGAGTCTCCCTGCAGGAGCAGGGAGGTCATTCTTCCCCTGTACTCGGCAGTTAGCACCAGAGGCTCCACCAACTGAGGTGGCCCTGCTCAATCTAAGCCAGGATTTTACCCTTCCCCATACTTCCCCGGTTCGCAATACCCTGTCCTGAAAATGTTCAGTTCATTTTGATCCCCCCAGTTCACCTCAGGAGGCTTCCCCAGAGGTCCAAAATGGCCGCAGCCACATGGTTGTACCTGTTTTGTCTCCGTCTCTCTGGGTGCCTC
>NW_024511867.1:0-473 GCF_017590135.1 Pyrgilauda ruficollis
GGGGGTCGTGCTCGACGGCCGGCGCGCAGGGCACGGGCGCGCCGTCGCGCGTCACCGTCACCTCCCCGACGTCCCCGGCCAGCCCCAAAATTTTAATTTGGGTGAATTTCAGGGAATTGGGGTCCTCGTAGCCGCGGTGGAGCGCGCGCAGTTCCAGAACGTTCTGGGGGAAGGAGGGAAAATCCGGGAGTTTTGTGAAATGGGCAAAATGTCGATTTTTGTCAGCGGTTTTAATTGGTAATTTCTTAATTAAATGAAGGGTAAATTGTTTAGTAAGTTATAAATAATTATATATAAGTGATATTTATATAAGTTTATATAAATTAATATATATTTATATAAATTGATATACATTTATAGAAATTAATATGCATTTATATAAATTAATATGCATTTCTATAAATTAATATACATTTATATAAATCAATATGCATTTCTATAAATTCATATACATTTATATAAATTAATATGCA
>NW_024511868.1:0-473 GCF_017590135.1 Pyrgilauda ruficollis
CTTTCAATCCAAAATATTCTATGATTCTGCATCCTTTACAGAGAGCATTTAAGTACAGGACAGACTCTTGAATGCAGCAAGCTGTTGACTTGATATTTGCATCAGACAAACTGGGAGCAGTGCTGTTCTCTATATGCTCTGATTTCTTCTCTCCTAATGTGTGCTGGTCCATGTTATCAGGGAAGGATGTGGAACTGTTTGGCAAAGGAGGGTTGCACTGCTACACCATAGCTTGGCCCTGTGCCCTTCAGCTGGACTGTTGGACTAATCAATTCCATGAGCAGCATGTACCCAGCCGAAGCAGGGCACTGTGCACTGTCCTATTCTCCAGGAGTCTACATGCCAGAAGTACGTGGCCAGTTGCTCAAGTATGAATAACAGCCCCCAGACAAATGGAAAAAAGGCACAAACTCTTCAAGAGGTGGCACCTGGCAGACGACAACCTGAACAGACCTTTTATTTTAGAATACTGT
>NW_024511869.1:0-473 GCF_017590135.1 Pyrgilauda ruficollis
TTGTATATTTTTAAAAGTAAACAGTGACATATTGACAAAATAAATAGAAATAAACAGTGAGGTGAACCTCAGCTATGTCAGTTATAGTGCAATTTTCTTAATATTATCCCAGATACTAAGGATTGCTGGTTTGGAGCAAAAGATAAATATTTAGCAAATAGAATGAACTTTTCAAATAAACTTGAAAAGTATATGCTTGCTTATTCCTACTCTTGCCAAAACTAAAAATAAATCTCTGAGTGGTTGCCTGGTGAATCATTCCCTGCTATTGTAGGTTGGTCAGTCTAGACCTCAACAAAGATTATAGAGAGCACCTGCAAAAAATGATCCTAAATTGGAAACGCTGGAATAAATGCCTTGAAAGCCTCAAGACTTCTAACCTCAGATGTTATGTCAGGATATGACTTAAACTGAACTGGAAGACTGGAGAGGAGACCTTAATGTTGGGAGGAAGAGTCTTCTCTGTTTGGAGG
>NW_024511870.1:0-473 GCF_017590135.1 Pyrgilauda ruficollis
TTTGTCAGAGGAAATAGGGGGTAGGTGGGCTGGTTCAGTGTCCTGGGGCTGGGAAGGATGAAATCCTTTAGGATCTGAAAACATGTAACTACAAATGCTACATATTACTGTTCCAGCCTCACCTAATTGCTGTGAGCTCCATGGGATTGTGGACAGGGATATTGTTTCACCTGTGCTCATGTGGGGCCCCAAAATCACAGTTTAACAGATTCACTCACAGTTTTGGTGACTGTGTTTTTTTCCATTAGAGATGGGATTTGGTCAAAGGAAAAGGGTAAAATCCTCATTTCTTTGTCTCCTGAGATTCTAGGAAGCCTGATTTGTTTCAATGCAAAATTGAAAAATTGCATTTTCTGAAATAAACCTTCTGAAATTCATTTTAACTTGACTTTATTATTTTTTAATTTAATTATTAATTTAGTTTCATTTCAGTTTCATTTAAGTGTTGATTCTGATACAGAAATTACCCCAAA
>NW_024511871.1:0-473 GCF_017590135.1 Pyrgilauda ruficollis
TTAATGTAGTATTTATTAAGTCAATTAATGTAGCTCAGCCTCAAAACTGGGACAATGACATTTACATAACGATTGGAGGTGTTGGTAATCAGCCTGAATAATGAAAAGCATTTCCCTGACTTTGTGTCAGTGTGTGACCATTGAGAAATAATTTATTTGTCACATTCACGTGCCACCATCCCCAGCAGAATTTAGGCTTGGTGGTACTTTTTTACTTCTCGTGATCCCTCAGGAATTCTGAGTCATCTGAGGCTGTTTGAAATTAAGGTTGAGAGGTAAGAACTATGTTCTTCCACCTTGCTAGATGTTAATAGAGACAATTTGCTAATTGCTTCCTGCTCAGTGGAAATGCCTCCTTGCTGGAGGTAGGTTTGGGGTGTAGGCTGAACAGAGCTTCTGTACCAGGCACATCTGTGCAAGTTGTCAAACAACAGCATTTTTGTGAAATTATCTTTTCTGTTATTTCTAGGAAC
>NW_024511872.1:0-473 GCF_017590135.1 Pyrgilauda ruficollis
GATGATCTTTAAGGTCCATTCTAACCCCTTAACATTTTATGATTCTATGATATTCCTTTAACATTTATTTATTATTTTTTAAAATGAACTCTCCAGTGCTAGACATGTCTCTGGGTATCTATTCCTGTGCATGGGCACCAGAGGGAATAAAAATTACACAGGAAGGGAAGAAGGAAATAAAACAATCCCTGCAGTGTGGTGAGGAAAGCATAATTTTTTCTAGAACAATAAGAATTTGTGTTTCAAGAACTGAAGAATTCATGAGGAAATCTGAGGGATGTGTAGAACAGAAGGAGGCAAGTCTTGGACAAATTTACCTATCTTTAACAAATTGTACAGATAAATATCAAATTGTAGTGATACGTTTCTTTGAACAGAACTCACTTCAAAGAGACATGGTAAGCTCACTTCCCAAAAGGATCACACAAGTAAATTAATATATGTGCAGGATACAAAGGAAGCTGCTTTTTTTT
>NW_024511873.1:0-473 GCF_017590135.1 Pyrgilauda ruficollis
TATTATTATTATTATTGCTATTAATATTATGCTATTGCAATTTATTATTGCTGGTTTTATTGCTATTATTACTATTACTGTTATAGTATTATTTTATTGTACTATTATACTATTATTTTATTGCTATTATTACTATTATTGCTATCATTCCTCCTCCAAGGTTATTTCTTTGTTATTTTCACTGTTATTTCACTCAATTCTTTGCCCACCACAGCGAGTGTGAAAGACAAAACAGATTGACAGTCATGAAATGCAGAGTGCAGGGACTCCTTAATGAGGATTTAATTTTATTAATTCCTTAATAAATGTGGAATTGACACCCCAAATTTCACTGATCCCTCCCCCTCCCTCTCCTTCCCTGCCTGCCCTTCCATTTGAAGAATCTGGATTTTCAAACCCTTCAATTGGATTTCCAGTGCCCCAGTCTGGATTTCCAAAGTCCCAATCTGGATTTCCAAACCCTTCAAACTGGA
>NW_024511874.1:0-473 GCF_017590135.1 Pyrgilauda ruficollis
AAACAGAACACACCAAATGAACCCTGCCCCACAACAATCACTCAACCCATTGTCTGCAGAAACCCAAAAGCCCCAACACCTGCCTTACTTCCCTTTTTGATTGGGGAGAGGGTAAGGCGATAATCCCGGCTACTCTGTCTGGATCTAACTTCTTCTTACCTTTTGTAAGCCAGTGTCCCAGGTACTTAACTTCAGGTTCAATGAATTGTAATTTAGATTTCGAGACTTTCAAACTCTTGTCCGCCAAAAATTTAGGAGGACTATAGAGCTTATCCTTAATTGTTCTTCCTGGGGACCTGCCACTAACAAATCATCCACATATTGTAGCAGTTTTGTCCGTTTGACTGGGACAAACTCACTTAGTTCCCTTTCGAGGGCCTGGCCGAAAAGGTTTGGTGAGTCCACAAACCCCTGAGGCAAGGAAGTCCACTTTAGTTGTTGTTTACGGTTTGTATCTGGGTCTTCCCATTGAA
>NW_024511875.1:0-473 GCF_017590135.1 Pyrgilauda ruficollis
TTTTTTACATTTGGCCATGCCATATGAAATACAACTATATTAAGAACAATTAAGTGCTTTCCAGTGCATCAGGATGTATATTACTGCATAAAAGTAAACCAAACTAATTGCCTGCTTTGATTGACTGTGTTGCTGTATTTGCTCAGAAAAGGAATGCTCAGTGCCTGCAATATTGTCACTTTAAACCAGACCCAGGGTAATATGTGTTTTTGTATGAGAATAATACATTAAATTAATAACCACATTACAATCACACAGATTTAAAATATTGCTTACCCATGGCACTAAGAGGATTCCTTTCATCTTGAAAGAATATTTAAAAATTAAAATATGATTTCACAAGCATTAATCTGTTTCTTGTGCAGGCCCATAAGGCACATTCTAAGTGCTTTAATGCATCCCTGCGCTGGTGGTTTATATGATAAGATGAGGTTATAATGAGCCACTTCCTAACAATACAATGTACTTGTGTA
>NW_024511876.1:0-473 GCF_017590135.1 Pyrgilauda ruficollis
TGAGGGGTGGAATGGGGGTTTGCAGTGGGAAAATGGGATTTTTCTGGGTGAAAATGGGGTTTGTCAGCAAAAAGATCCAATATTTCCTGAAAAAATAATTAAAATTGCAATATTTCCTGGAAAAATGGCAAAAAAATGGGGGGTGTGGGGGTAAAATGGGGGTTTTTAGGAAAAAAAAAGGGATTTTTCTGGGTGAAAATGGCATTTTTCATCAAAAAATTGCAATATTTTGGGAAAAAATAATTAAAAAATGCAATATTTGAAGAGAAAAAAATTAAAAATTGCAATGTTTTCTGAAAAATCCCAAAAAAAGGGAATATTTCCTGAAAAATCCCCTAAAAATTCCAATTTTCTCAAAAAAACCCAAAAAAAAGGGAATATTTCCTGAAAAATCCCCAAAAAATGGGGGTAAAATGGGGGTTTGCAGTGAGAAAAAATGGATTTTTCTGGGTGAAAATGGGGTTTTTCAGCAA
>NW_024511877.1:600000-877895 GCF_017590135.1 Pyrgilauda ruficollis
AGCCTTGATCTGCTGGTAAAGCCTGTGCTGGTCTTCATCCCAGAAGGGAGGGTATCCCACCAGGAGGATGTACAGAATGACTCCTGCAGAAAATTCACACCAGTGTTAAGGAACAAACTCCAGAAATTAATTTTGCACCTAACAACCATGTAAAACAAAAGGCTCATGAGTATCATCCCAGCCACTGGGACGGGAGAAATACTGCCTCTTCAGACTGAGGAAAACATTGAAGTGGGGCTGCCAAGTTAACCTCTTATGGAAAACACAGGCAATAATGAGCATGTGACATCATCAGATCAGGAACACTGGAAATGTTTATCTAGCCATAGATATAATATACCATGATTCTGGATGTTCTAGGAAAACACATGTTTTTACTTATGGTTTTATCATGACTTATACTGGTGTCTGAAAGATTGTCTTATAACTATTCTTATGCAAAGCAAATTTGGGAATCTGGAATTTCTCTGTATTTGGTCAATAAGAAATTGAAAAAAACACCTACTAACCTGCCAGAGACGATTCCCTCTGACTGAAGAAAAGTGTTTTCATAGATACAACCACATACTAACCGTGGGTAGAAGTGAAATAATGAAACCAGCCCCTGTTCTCAGCTGGGGAGATGCCACTTGCCAGTGCCTCAGAACACAGTTTTGAGAACCGGATGATAAAGCAATTGCTCTGTCCTCCAGCTCAGAAAACATTTAATTTTGTGGTTTGTCCCTGCAGATGGGGTATATTGGTCAGACTGAATTTTAGGCTCCTTGTGAACCAAAACGAAATGTCCAGCTCACAGTATGAACTGGTGTGTTTAGCTAATGAGGCATCATACACCTGCAGCTATTCTTTGAATACTCTTTGAAAGTGTGATGTGTAGACAGGGCTAAGAATGCCATGATAACAGAACTTAGTAAATAATTTTTAAAAAAAGAAGCTTGTAGGGTAACAAAAAAATCCAATGACTTCTACTAGAAATTAATACTGGATTTTATTAAATACCTACTTTCTGA
This sequence comes from Pyrgilauda ruficollis, assembly GCF_017590135.1. Taxonomy (NCBI): domain Eukaryota; kingdom Metazoa; phylum Chordata; class Aves; order Passeriformes; family Passeridae; genus Pyrgilauda; species Pyrgilauda ruficollis. The sequence continues at coordinate 601,011 of NW_024511877.1, forward strand.
TGCACAGTATAATGTACCCTGGATATAATTTCTCACCCTTAAAACACTTTACAGTGGACTGAATATGACTTTCAGAATAACCTACCACATGCCCACATATCCACAGGTTTTCCATAAGGATCTTTTCGTAACACTTCTGGAGAAAGGTATCCTGGAGTACCAGCAAAGCCTGTCAAAAGGCAAAGCAACTCTAGTCAAAACCTGTACCTCTCTGCAAAAAGCAAGTGATTCTCATCTCAGCCCACAAGACCCAGGACAACATTTGCCAAGCCATGGACATGAACTGCTGCCCTTGCCCGTTTGTTTTTCATGGCACATGACCTAGAGGTGATGCTGACACTATGGGGGACCAACTAACAAAGCAGAGGGGCAGCTACTGTCTCCTACATATAAGGAGCTATAGATTGCACAAAATTAGAGCTACATCTAATACAATCTTTGCACTGCAGAAATCATTTCTGCCAAGTCATTCCACTTCTGGAAACCTCTTAACAAAAGTTTACAGGAAGCATCTCTGAAGCAATCTGGCCTTTAAAATTTATATGTTCTTCATCCTTTATTCATTACCAGCAGTGCTGCTTCTCTGAGCAGAACTGCAAAAAGTAGGTAGAAATATTACTTTTCTTAGGACACTGTAACAGATAAAAACTTAATAACCACTAACAGTCTGCACCATTTTAGTGAGTATGTCTGCTCTTTCAGGCATCTTGGCCCAAAATAAATGCTTGGGAATTCCTGAGAGGTGAGAATTTGGTGGCTTTCATGAAGGACCATATGCCATTTGTGCAATACCACCCTGGATTCCACAAAACTCATGAGAGATAGTGATAACATGTAAAGTGTACAGCTACAGAAAAAAAAGAAGCGTTTGCCCTGCAGTCACCAATTACTTGGAAGTGGGAGGAGGAAAAGAAGAAACACGTTCTGTAAATTCTGCTGAGAAAAGAGCTAAAATACGGTCACGAAAAATAAGCTTGTTTTTTACAGGCTCCTGATATGAAAGCTATGAATTGTTAAGGAGTACTATCACACAGGAAACACATCTTAAGCTCCTTAGAGAAGCTGAAAAATAGATGTTCTAAGTGGCTTTAAATAGAGTGCTCTTTCATATCTCTTCTTGGGTGCAGTGCTCATTTTAAAGGGAAAGCAAAGTAGTCTTGACTTTAAAACTTACCACAGCTCAATGAACATTACTATGCAAGACTTGAAAATAAACTTCAAAGCAAAAATAAGTATAGTACTTAGCTAACATTATCTCTCAATAAAGAAACAAAATAGATCTAAACTGAAATAATTGGTACAGTTTTAGTACACAGATCCACAGAATGGTTTGGATTGAAAGGATCTTGAACATCATCTTGTTCCACTCCCCTGCCATGGGCAGGGACACCTTTCACTAGACCAGGTTTTTCCAAACCCTGTCCTTGGCCTTGGACACTTGAAGGGATGGGGCAGCCACAGCTTCTCTGGACAACCAGTGCCAGGGCCTCACCAGCCTCACAGGGAACATTTTTTTCCTATTATTTGATCTAAACCAACTCTCTTTCAGTTTGAAGTGATTCCTTCTTGTCCTGTCTCTACATGCTCTAGTAAAATAGTCTCTCCCAGTATTCTGAGTGGGTTAAAGCAGTACACACAGAAGGGTACACAGCCCTGATTTAAGTTTAAAAAACCCAAACACAAGGAAGTAGGTAACTGTCATTTATCAGGTTATTTTGTAACTGCTCAGAGGGACCTCCAAACAAGTGTGTACTTTTCAGAAAAGTGTTGCTGCTTGTAGTAACTCCGTTAGCTAAAGCAAATTGCAAAGCTGGAAACTGTGACTGTGCAGTGCCTAGAAGAGATTGCAACACCTTGTACTCCTAAACTTGTATGATTTCTCCAAGCATCCAGAGGAGCAAGGCAAAATCCGTGCTTTGTTGAGCTCAACCTGCCTGCCACCTCCCCAGTACATCAAGCACCTGCTAAGAGGGTGGCAGTTTTCAACTAAACCCTCTAAGGCTTTCTACAAATAGGCAAAGAAGAAGTTTGTTTTGCAAACATGCAAACCAGGAAAGTATTCTGTTGTATTCAGACACAGAGTTCAAGCCAGCTTCCTGCTGAGGCACAGCCATGGTTCAAGCAGAAAAGAGACCACCATACCAGAGGACTACACCAGAATAAAGGGCAAAAAGAAAGAAAAAAGAAAGAAGAGCATACTGATGCAGAGCTATAATTAGAATCAGAGCATGCCATGAGTCACTAAGCGCTGCAGAATCCAGTAGAAAGCAGAAAAGTCTTGTGAAAGAAAGTGAGAAAAAGTTCAAAATTCCCAGTCCAGTGGAGTTCATGTTCTGCTCTGCTAATGCAGTCCTAAAGCTGAAGGCAGGCACTCAGACCACTCTGGACACGTTCTGCAGAGAAAGTTGCAAAAAAGGTACAGAACCCACTTATCTTATTGAGTGCCCCAGTTTTTTTAAAAAGAAAGACCCCCTTTAGGCTACTTGTTTTTCATTACCTTGTTAATTCCTCCTTACATGTATATTTTAAAGACATTCTGCTCCCTTCTCCCAAATCTTTATGACGCTATGAGTCTAAACCAAGCATTTTACAAGAACCAAATAACAAGATTTTCCAGGGCATTGCAACCTCCTCTGCATCACCTGCAGGTACACTGTGTACAGAAAATATTCCTTAAGTCAACTTCAATCTGCTGATGTTTTCTTGAGATGCTTCCTGTTGTTTTCGTCATTGTAACAAACCACTTGTGTTTTGCCTTGTTTCTATTCCACTCCTTTTGTACTGGTCTGTTTGTTGATGTGCGAGAGCAATCTCCTGTCTTTTGTGGATTACTGAAATCCATTTATAAAAAGGCTGGATTTAAAACAACAGGCTGGCTTATAAAGCTTCCAGCATATGTCCAATGGCACTGCTTGTGCATCTACATGTACTTTTAGCTGTGAACACTCAACTTCCCAACTCACTGCCCAGAAGAACCTTTCTGCTTCTGTTCCAAGCCTACAACCACTTTGTTCCATTTCAAACTGCACTTTCTAGCTACTCTAAGGGAGAACAGACAGCTGCTATAAATATTTTATTCTGTATGTTTTTCCACATGGGATTTATAATAAATTTTTCCCCATGCTTCACATCTGTTCAAAGAAGGTGGTACGTGAGCCACGTGTATCACAATTGTGCATGCATTGTTGTTTAAAATTACCAGTATTAAACATTTGCCACCACTCTCCTTGAGGCATCTATTAACTGTAACAAGTAATCTGTAATTAGTGTCTGCCTACAGCCTCAGGTGCTCAATCCCTCCTATTTCCCCTTTCATTGAAGTCACATTCCAAAGTACTTCAGAATCAATTTTTCAGGTGTTTCCAGCTGGCAGAGACCTGTTCAGACAACATGTTCTGATGACTGGGCAGGTACACTCAGCAGTATTACCCTACTGCCTTATTCATGTTACCTGAGGGGAAACCATCAGTCTCCCTCCCAGGTTCTACACCCATATTTTCTGCCTCTAGTTACTCAGGAGAAAGTGGGAGAAAAGTGGTTGTGTGCACCTCAGTGAAATTTACAGGCTGATGGAAGGTAGCACAAGCTAGGAATCAGGAAACCCAGGTTTTCCAGGGTCAAAGAGTCACACAGCTTCATGTTTCACTCTGGGGTGAGAGTGGGGCAGTTGGGGAAGCTTAACCACTATGCTGAATAAATGGTGAGGAAAAAATGGTATTTACTTACCAAACCAAGCCTGTTGTTCTCCCTGGACTTCTATAGCCAATCCAAAGTCTGCCAGTTTGACTGCCGCTCCCTTGGATTTGCTAGCTAGAAGTAAGTTCTCAGGCTTTATTCAGAGAGAGAAAACAATTGAAACAAAAAGGTAAGTAAATACATTTTAGACAGTACTCTGGAAAAGAGCAAATATTTAGAGGAGTGAAAAAGAGAAGAAACCCAAGAGTTTTTTCCATGAAATTGCAAAACTTGCACTTCCCATTCCTATCTGGAAAGAACCACCAGGCCTGTAACCAGCCTTCACGAGTTCTTAGCAAGACTAAGGACAGTGTGAAGAAGAAAGCCAGAATGGGAATATGGAGCTGTGCCACCCGCTGGTGTGACAAGGCAGGTCAGAGATTCCCAAGAGCTCATTACTGGAAAAATGGAGCAGCAGACTCCCAAAGGACAGGGACTCATTGATGACTAGTCTAGCCCATGGAGTTTGCAGGATCAGGCATCTAGAACTGTCAAACAGAAATGTTTTGCATGACATCCCAACAATAACAGCCCTGTGATTGTATTTAGAGGGCAGGTGTATTTACATTGCAAATCTTTCAGCAAAACCAGCACACCCACGTTTGTGCCTGCAGAGAACCTTTACAAACAACCATGTCAGTTAGTGAAAGTTCCCACCTTGCTTTTGTTTTGTAAGGTATGTTGGTCACATCTGAAATGAAATGCTATGGTACACTTACACAATTAAAGGTAAAGGATTTGAACACAACCATTGTGTTCATTCTACTGTTCATAATGGATCCTTTTAACTCCAGTTAGCAAATACATCACATGTAAATTGCCCAAAGACAACTTTATTGTATGAATGTTTGCTTTAAAAATACAACTAAAAAAGTACTGTAGAAATCAACAGATTATTTCAGAGAACTGTGATCCTCAATCACTGATGTGATTTATTTGCCACATCTGTCTTTCCAATCCCCATGGTTTTTAACAAAGGTTTTGTTCTACATTTACAGAACAACAAAACCTCACTTTCACAGGTATTGCTGTGACTCCTCAGAAGAAATTTCTGTAGTGGTCTGTGACAAGGGATTTCACTATAGCCAGGCTGGTGCCCCAATCCTGCAAACTCCTCAATGCGTATTCCAGGTTCAACCCAGGAGCAATCATATCACTTCCAAGGGACTATTTATGTGACGGCAGTTAATCCCCTGCATGTACTGAGGCTGGAAATAATTAAGATCATAAGCCTCTTTCAGCAAAGCCTATCTTTAATACATGTCAGGTATCCAGCAAAATATGCTTGAGCCAAAGTAAGACCTCAGTCACAGTGATACTTCTATTAATTAACAACACAACGGGCCCTGACAAACTCTTTAGTCTAAAGGTGGTTTTTTCCCCTCTCACCAAAGGAACATTTTCTCAGCCATTTACCAACACTCTTCTCTCACTCATCCCTTTGTTGCTATGTCATAGACTAGACAATATTAAAAAACTTTCATCAATAGTTACTTGATGAATTTTCTATTTTCACAGTTTTAAAAATTGAGATGGAGAGCCCTCAGAACAAAATACAATCTTTACATTCACTTAAATTGTCAGTAACCACTCCAACTACATTATATGAAAGACTGAGTGCATAGCTGAGGACTCTTCTCCAGTTTAATCAATGCAATGTCACAGTGCTTGCCATTTAACAACACTAATTTCAACACACGGTCACATAGTTCTGCAAGGCTTCCTCTCAGAGCGAGAGAGGTTCACAGTAATTGATTCCTGGAATGCTGTTCTTGTATAAACCTCTTAAAGCAATGGATGATCCTATTTGGTTGTGACCTTCAGGCAAGTCAAAAGCAGCGAAAAGCCTCATCCTTTTGGAAGAAATACAAGCACTACCCCACGGAGGACATACTGCTCTCCCAGTAAGTAATTTTGTTCAAAACACTGGTTTTGTGTTTTCTGATGCTGGTTTGGTTTTTTGCTGGCTTTTTATGTTTTCCTCTTGGGATTGTTTTTTTATTTTGTTGCATGTCTCTTCTCTGCAGAAGTACCACTTTAACACATGAGTATGTTCCACCAGGATTCCAGACTTACTCCCATGCCAAAGACAACAGCCTTTTGGGCCATGCCAAGTGGGACTGTGTGCTTAACCGACATGCAGCAGCCGTTTGAGGCCGGCCAGAGGCACGTGGGTGATTACCATGCATTAACTGGGAATGAGTGCAATTACTTGGGAAACATTAATGGCACCGTGCAGGACCGCTCCCGGATTCGGTGGTGTCACCTTGTGCTCCCTGGCGATGGGCGGCAGCCAAGCATGCATAATGGCACTTGGTAACTGCTGAAATTACTTACAAATCAATTAACATGATCTATGCCATGCTTTTCCAAAGGCCTTTAATCCTTAGGATAGCAAGTATTTAAGGCTCTGTGTATTTTTCCTTGAATATACCTCTAAAGCAGCCTCTCTTTGGTGGAAGGTAAGAGGGTCTTAACCGCAAAATCCAAAAGTTTCACAAAAGCAGGAAGGCTACGGCCTGACAAGAACTGGAATTCCTATCTGGAAGTGCATTTTTACTAGCTGGTAAAGCTAAGTTAATTTTTTTCTGGTTCTAGGATCCACCACCATTCTGACTTCGGCCAGTGATTACAAACAAAGCAGCAACAAGCACTTCTGCAGGTCATAAGAGGCTGCAAAAGCTCCTCTCTGTTTGCTACTGAATCAGCCTACAAGGAAAGTTAAATAAAACAGCATCATCCAAAATCTCCCCACCCCCAAGCATGCCATCATGTTGTGGACTGAGTGACTGGAAAAAAATCCATCAAGTTTTGCAATTTAAGGATCCATGGCAGCCCATAAGCACCTTCCCCATCTTGCTGTTCTGATCCTGACATCTTCTTTTCAGCACATGGCGTTCTGCTCAGATTTCACCACAGTCTTTCATTTAATTCTTTGGGTTTTTTGGCTTTTGCCACAAAGCTGTAACTGAAGAAGGATGGTTTTCTGCTTCCTCAAGTTTTCACTTTCCCAAATGAAACTGGGCACTACAGCTTGGCAGAAACACTTTTTCTCACACCGTTTTTTCAATTCATCCTGGATTTGCCAGAATAAGAAATCCACACATGGTCTGGAGCAGGCAACAGCTGGATTTAATGTGTTCCCAAAGCAAAAGTTGTTTTGTGCTAACGTATGAAAAGTAATAGAAAGCATGCCTTATTCCAACAGCTTGCATAGCTACAAGTCCTGGCTTTTTAAACTCCTTTTGATGCTAGAAGCATAGGACTGCATGTACAGTGTGCACAGGAACCACAGAAGCAGCTGGACAAATTTGACATCGTTCCCTTTAAACTCATTCCACGTTACCCAGCTGCCATGCAAGATTTATAGTTTGGACAGAGATTTCTCAGTCTCCTGTTGTACAAATGTGATAAAGGAAAATCCAGAAGTGCAAAATGAGTAAAAAATTTGGGGTCTGCATCTTGGAAACTCGTCCTGCTCTCTGAGCTTTTGGGGCACAACTCCTTTGTGTTCCCTTAAGACAACAACATGGACCTTATAAAGTCAGACAAGAACAGCTTGTTTGGGAATGAAAGTTGCCAAGAAAGGTGACAGCATTCTGATTCCAACATTATTATTCATTATAACCACTACAAACTCTTATCCTAGGAGGAAATTTCTGCTCCTCAGAACTCATTCAGAAAAAAACCTCAAGCCCAAGAACCCGTGCCACAAGGGATTAGCATGTTTTGCTGCCTTAGCGTATGCACCATTTTTTCTCTGCCTCACGAAGGATCTGATAGCTCAGATTTCCATTTTATTTCAAACTAAACCATCATCTTTTCCTTGCGGACTGCGAAGCTCAAGTTCCCAAAAGGCAAGCTTACTATGAGTTCTGGGACAGCCTTCTCTCTTGGAGCCTCACAGTAAAAGAAAATGATCTAGATTCCATTCTTTCCTTGCCAACATAGTTTAAAGGCAGAGAGCATTGCTCCAGTAGATGCCTCTAGCCATTTGGATATGTACACTTATGTACAGTTAAGAAAGAGGGAATGCTCTCCCAGCACAGGGTTTTCTTTAGAAAGGTTTATATCCCAATGTTAAAGCTCATCTGGAAGGAACTGGACTCCTCAGGTGAGTGTGGTGAGAACACTGTAGAAATTGCTGGTTTTTAAAGATGTTTTGTTGCGCAGCCATCATCTTCAGGAGAGAGGTCTGTGTGTCAGTGATCCCAGAGCAGCCGGCCTTCTGGCACTACAAAATGCACAGCATGCAAAGGCTTCTGTGCTTCCCAAAAGCACTGCAGATTCTGCTGATGAGAGATGGGAAGTTGCCCTCATGCCCTGTCCCAAAAGCTCTGGATGACAGAGGAAGACCATGTATTCAACAAATACACACAGCGCTTGAAAAGCACCTCTTGTTCTCCCTGTACTGCCCGGTGCTGGACAGCCAGCCTCGAGCAGATTCCCTCTGGTGAGCACGAGCTTGCTCTCACATGTAGGCGAAGCCAAGTTAAAAACAAACGAACCAAAGGGAAAAACAAAAAGAGGGAAGCATTTACATTTCGGCTGCTGGCGGCCCTGTGGGGCAGGGATGCTGCTCCGGGAGGGCGTCGGGGCAGCAGCACTCACCTTGAGGTCGCGATGGACCACGCCCATCTGATGGCAGTGCAGCACGGCCTCCAGGATCTGCTGAATGCAATGACTGCATGCAAACACCATGGCCGCCCGTTAGTTCCAGCAGCAGGCGGCGGGGCGGCGGCCGAGGGCGCGGCCGGGCGTGGCTGTGCTCCCGGCCCGGCCTGCCCTGCCCGCGCCGCCCCGCTCGGAGCACGACGGCCTCAGGCTCCGCGGGGCGGCCCTCAGAGACAGGCGGCGGGGCGGCTGCCTCGGCTTTGCTCGGAAATCAACACCAACGTCTTTTGTGACGGTAATTTTGAAAAGGAAGGAATTTTGCCACTAATTCAAGGTCGTATTAAATATTTGGCATCGTCTGGGCTTTTTCCTTCTCGCTTACTCAGAGCCTTCACAGAGGCATTAGAGAATTGTAGAAATGGTTAGAAATAGCGAGGTAGATCCCAAGCCCGGTACTCCAGGTCAATAATTAGCCCCTAGCCGCCTGATTGAGCCGGCAATTAGCGGCACTTGCCTGAGGGCTCGTCACAGCCGAGCGCAGCAGCGCAGCTGAGCCGCGGCGGTCACATCTGCAAGCTGACATACATCACAGGCAGGGGTCACCTCCTGCGCCCGCACAGCCACACACCGACAGCCCCACACACGGCAGCTGGCACAGCGCGGGCAAAATCCAGCGCCTTGGCAAAAAAAACAGGCTTTGGGCAATCGTTCCCCCTCTTGCCGTGATGTATATTAGGCCTGTAGACTTGCAAACTGGAAAGAGGCGTCATGCATTATGGTTGGACCGGCTGTTGGGAGGGTGAATAGGATGGGCAAGGGAACATCGCAGACATCCCACCCTCTGCCCCTACCCAGCGGAAAGAAAACCCCGGAATTCTTATATCCAATTGATGGGCACCAGATACTGACCTTCAGGTCTCTGTGAACTATGCCATTTAGATGACAATGATTAACACTTTCTAGAATCTGCTGTATACAATGACTGCAAAGATACAAGGGCAGAATGGAAGGGAGAACATTTTAAAGGCACATAATCACATTAAATACAAAATAAAATAGAACTTAAAAGAAAAAGTTAAAGAACAAAAACAATTTTACACCTCTTGACGAGTCTTGATTGCTGTTTGAACTGGAACAACAATACTGCTGAGATCGTTCCAGCTCCAACACATCCAAAAAACAAAAAACCAAAACCAAACCAAAAAAGACATTTAGCACGGAACATATGACACGTATGAGACAGAATCATCAGACTGTATTTTCACTCAGCAGTATGGAAGCTTTTTCCAGTTTCCAAAAACTGCCAGGAAAAATAAAGTGGAGGCAGTAAAACAATTAGCGGCATGTTTTGGTTTTCTTAATTTTTGGTGGTGAAGTTAACATTACAAGGGCTGAAACAAGAAAATGGTCAGAAATGAGATGATATACAGAAAACAAATGAAACAAAAGAAGTCAAAAGCTAAGGAAAAGCAAAACACTTTTCATTTTGAATTGAACGGTTTCCTTAAAACGATTAGTAGAATAAAGCCAAGTCATTCAAAAAGGTGGCATGCATTTTCATTAAAAATAGTGTCCAGCTCCGGTTTAGTTAGGAGTCACGTGGGGAGTGAAAATCCACATTAAAAAATCAAGACAAATGTTTGAATTTGGTGCTTTCAGTAACTGAACTAGCACCTATTTTCCCATACTCAGGTTTGCAAGTTTTGGCCAGTCCACGATGCCAAAAAAGCACAACTGAAATATTAATATTTTAGAGTACTGGAACTTTTTCAGATGGTTTTTTGGCACCACAAAAGCTCAGCATTTTCTTTTAAACGTACCGTTGTGGCACAAGTGAGTGATAATAAGTAATACACAGCAGTCAAGATGCTGCTCATCCAAAACCTTTTGACCATGGAATTCAGAAGGAATGGTCATAATCAGTAACTGGAGCCCAAGCCTGAAAACCCTTTCTTAGGCAAGTAGTTCACAACTCACTGCACGGTTTGCCTGAGTACAGACTACTGGCGTGAGCAAGGGCTTGCAGGAGCAGACCAGTGTGACAGTCCTGGGAGAGGCATCCACAGAGAACAGCAACTAGTGCTAGAGGGATACACACATACACACACTAGATATATCTATATATACACAGATATATAGATATAAATATACAAAATACAGAGATGCAGCATAACTAGATATTTCACTTATTTGGTCAAATTTTGACTGGAAAAATAAAATGTATATATATATGTTATATATATACATATATATGCACAGCCCCTTCCAATATATTATAATTCTAGAACAAAAGAAATCATCATTGCAATTTTTCCTTTTAATTCCCAACTATCTTAAAAACACACAAGGACAACACATACTGGCCTTTGGCATCAATATTGGAAATTTGCTTCAATCACAGCAGGAAAAAATTATTTGAAAAATTTTTCAACATAGCTCCTCTTGTTCCACCCCAGCTAAACCCTACTGCTGTTTTCTCTTCTACAGGGTGTTTTGCTATGTGCTGTTCTTTATTTAAATGCCTAAAGTATTACTCTTTCTACCATTCCTACAGATGCAGTAAGATCTGGAAGTGGAAACTTCCTAATATTCAGAGTAACTTCCTGTCTGTTCATTATTATCCTACTACTATTGTAAGGAATACTTAATTCTTTCTGGTCATGTCCCAGTGATTTCCAAATGTAAAGGCATAATTTAAAATTGCATGTACTAAATATGTATTGCTGGGGGGTGTGTTTGTAAACACACAGAAGCGTAAGGATTCTTTAAATTTACTTAGAGATCAATTTATGTGAAGAGCATGGTGGTAGAACATATTTTCTTTAAAGTAATTGACCACAATGTTTAGGCTTCTTAATTTTATGACAATATTTAAGATTATTATTGTATGAAAACAAACATGGGATGAGTGGCCCTGATACTTTATGCATGCAAATTATGATAATTGTCAACTTATTATTCAAGTTTTTCAACAAGCACTTGCAGAAAATTGCCAGAGATTTCATATTTGAGCTCAGACTATGAGACACACTGTATAATTGCTTATTGATGAAACACAACAAAAATTTTCTAATTGGAAAAGAAATTAGCACTCCTGGACCAAGAACAAAAAAATCATATTTAATGTAAAATTCTTTTAAGATCAACTTATGCTTCAAACTTTGATTAGCAAATTCAAGAATTCATGGGTGAGACACTTGAACTGTTATGGCCCGTTTGCAGAGGAAACAATGGGTAAATTTTTAACTAATTGAGATCCAATTTCAGCTTTTCCAGATCAGAAGACACCAAGACCACTCAAGAGTTCTCCACCACATGGTCATGAGCTCAAACTGACAAACTCCTAATCCTAGAGTCTCAAAGACTGTGCTGGGAAACTGATGCCAAACACCAGGATCTATTTAAGTAACTATCCTAGAATTATCAAAGGCAACATTGGAAAAACAAATTACTTACCTGGCATCTGCTTCACTATAATACTCTCTTGCAACTATATCTTCAAACAATTCACCTCCAGTGACTCTGTTACAGAAAGCAAGATGTGGAAAAAGAGATTTCAGAAGTGAAAATGTGCACCTTAAATTAACTTGACAGGAAGAAGTCAGACAGGAGTAAGTGAAATATTTGTACAGAAATGCAAAAGGTTTTGCAGCAAGGTGCAGGAACTAAAGTGGAAGGTTTGTCCATCCAAATCATTCCATGAATAAAATGGATGTGGTGGAAGTGCAATCATAAATAGCAAATAAAAGCCAAGGGCAGCAGTGTATTGGGCAAGATGCCAGACATCAGTTAGGGATGTCAAAAGAAAGATAAAAAAATAAAAAGAAATAAAACTACAAGGATAAAGAACTGACCAGCCAGGAAAATTGTGGCTGAAGCTCAGTACAGTTCAGGATAACTTGAAAACAGCAATATTAGGCAAAGGTAAGAAATGCTAAAATACAACAATGCTAAAAAAGGAAAAGGGTCTTTCAGTGTAGATCAAATCACAACAGAGTTGTACCCAGGTGCCAGAGGGGCTGGCTTTTTGTGCTGTGGCTAGAAAGAGCATTACTGAATTGGAAGGGAAGTATCAGTACAAACAGGGTACCTTAATCAGTTTAACAGCAGATTTTTCCTAGAAAATTTCCATTTATCTTTGTGGAGAAAGTAGGAACAGCTTAGTTAAAGCACCACTGAAAATAAGTTACATACAAGGGAAGAACTGTATGATCCTGGGGCCAGTAACAGAAGTGGCTGTGCATCGTTGCATACTCAGGAGCTCATGGTACAACCAATGGTTTAAGGGTAGAAAGTAGTTAAAAACAATAAAATTGTGTTTTTTATCCCAAAGATCACAGCCCAGAATGAGCCCTGAGCAGGATGATGCCACAATCTTGAACTGAATCTGGAGTAGGGTGACAGCAATGTAAAATCCCTCCTCATATTGTACCAGTTCTGGTCACTCAAATTCAGAAAAGGGAATTGAATGTGCAGCATGAAGAGAAAAATTGCTACCAGGCTAGCCAGTCACTCACTCATGAGATCCCCTCAGAGAAGCAAACCCAGTTTAGCTGGGCAAAACAAAGGTTAGGAGGGATGAAAATCAATACTGAAGACGAGCATTAGCCTGGATCTCCCTGGAGGGGAGTTGTAAGGGATAATATTGGTACAATAATACATGAGCATACAATACCTATGAGCAAATATAGGGCTAAAATCAGGAGAAGTTTTCTAGCAATCCTTCTAAGATGAAGATTAATGAGCTTTTCAGTACTTTCATAACACTTGTGAGCCTGTGTCACAAGAGGGGACTCAGAGCACAGGAAAACCCTCCCTGTAACATTTCTCTCCTATGGCATGGGCTGACAGACTGGCACAGCTAAATTCAATTCTTCACATATTCAGGTGCTTACATAAATAATTGAAAGGTCAATGTTTGTATTTCATTGCTAGTTATGAATGCCAGTATTAGCACATTACATTTCCATTAAATTCCCAAACGTAAAAGCTTGAGTGTGCAACAAGATACTTCAAGATGCTTAAAAATCTATACTACAGTGAACACAATTAGTATTGAATACAGTTAAGTTTATTAGAATTAAAAAATTCAGGGTGAGAATACTGGCAATGTTCAGAACTGTAACATTCACTTGCAAACTGCTGTGCTGACACTTTGTTGAAGAGCCCAGTTTTCAGCCACATTAAATGATGACAGAAATGCCCTGCTCAACCAGCAGCCCTGCTCCTTTCCTGGAGAAGGCCAGTTCAAGAACTTGATTTTCATTATTTCATTTATATTTGGGTTACACCATCCTTTTTCTGAGCTCATGTCTTACTGTCTCTTAACGTAGAGATGTTCAGGCAACAGAATGCTATTTTGTACAAAAGTCTGGAGTAAAATCTAGAGGAGGTAAAGTAGCTCGTTGCCTAATTTGTATTCTCTTTTTGCCTTCTACCTTCCAGAGACTGGCTTTGGTTGCTGTAGCACAAAATGTTTGATTGATGCATATTTTGACAGTCTTTCATAACTCCTTTTTGCATATATATTTGTCTGCCACAGTTCTGGTAAAGAGGAATAATTCTGACTTTGTGATGAATGAAAAAACAAAGCATCCTTTGATCTTACTCTTTCCTAAAACACTTACTTTTGATCCAAGCTAAAGAAAGAAAACAAGAAGCTTCAGTCATCAAAGTGCCTTTCAGTGGAAGAGAATACCAAATTGATGTTTGTTCTTCTCCAGCACAGACGGTGGAAGGGGATATGAAATCTTACTTGCTGACACTAAACATTTGCTTGGTATTCACAACCATTGTTAAACGATGAAAAGATTAAAGCAGGAACAGAGCAGGTGAATTTCAGTGACAACCAAACAAGCAGTCAGCAGTTCCCACGCTCTGTCACTCTGAAGGATACCTCAGGAACAGCTCTCCCAAAAGAGCAAAATGGTGGCAACACCACTTTGAGAAAAACTGCTGGTTTACAATTGCAAATATAAGAGAATAATTAGAAGAAACAGACAGCTAAACCAGCCTCTGATGATGATCAGATTGACGTGGTTTATAGCTTACATTTACTTCAACTGCCTTGATAAGGGAACTGGGAGGAAGCATCTTAGAGTGGACATAGAATTATTAAATTCATCTGTGGCCTTTCCACTTCTGAAATAGAGGCCCAGGCACTTACCTGAGGCAAACACCATTTTCCCAATTAGGCTATTTTTTTGTATTTTCTGTTTATTCTACACAGTATGGTCCCTGCAGTTAGAATCTAAAAGCAAGGCCAGGATTCTTAACATACCAACTGTTGCATCTGATCAAGTGCATTAAAACGAGAGACACTGAAAATAGAGAATCTCATTGACTTGCACAAGAGAGTTTTCAAGTGCTACAGCTGTTTCCATTCAGATACAGCAATTAATACTGACAGAATTGATTGGATTTGAACTCATCTAACATCATTAAGACTGAAGACAGTCTCATTCGTGCTTAGCAACTGAAATGGTCCAACAGACGCAAATCCTGACTGCAGCTGCCTTAACCAATAGGGAAGGGGAGCAAAAACTTCATGAAGTCCATTATTAAATTCATGAAATTCATTGTTCAATACCCATTTTCCACATGGATTTCCAGAGACTCCCCCCTTCCCATCTGACAGCAGAACTGTTCACCCAAAAGCACGGCCAGAACATTCAGCACTGTTTCTTTCTCCAGGTAAAAGCACAGCCTGAGGTATATAAGTCAAGCAACAGGCTGCAGACATCTCTTTGGCATTTAATCCAAAGAAATTACTGGAAATTCAAACCAGAAAGTAACAATGATTGTTTTTTCCTATCCACAGAAAGGGCAGTCTTCCCCTTCAGTTTCTTACGTGGGATGAAGTCTGAAAGAAATTTCTGAGGAAACAGCCGTACCAAATCCCACACAGTCTGAAAGAAATCATTAAGAAAATGACATGATGGCATGTGTGGGTGGAATGACAGTGTTACACCACAGTCAGGCTCCTGCTGAATAAAAACTAAATAAAGCAAAGCAGGTTCTTGGCCTGTGTGCTCAAGAAGTGCATACAGTACCTTTTTATCATGGCAGCTCTTATGTACTTGTCAACAGGGCAGGAACCACATGTTTGTAAAATGTGAAGTTTCACTCATAAATAATACTATGAGCATTAAAGCAATGATTTCATGTGGATGTGAAAAATTAACTGTGAACAGCCAATCCCAGTAATTTGGCAATAGTTTCTCAAGAATGCAACCTGCTGCTTCTCCAGAAACAACTATCAGTCAGCAGAGTCACTGCCTCTGCCATTTAGACATTTTCTTTTTTTCAAAATAAGTGATTTTTACAAAACCCTCAAACCACATGGCCAAAACATAAAAGTTTTATATAAATGTTTGAGGCTGCTCCTCTGCTTGCCCTGAATGGGAACGGAGCAAGTTCCAGCCAAGGCAGAACACTGCCTGTGGAATCCAGTTTTCTGCCAAGGCAGTATCTTTGGGTTAGGCATTAACATTTTATTGCAGAACATAGGTACCTTGAACAGAGGCTTCTATTTGCTCCCTTACTATCAAGAATTAGATACTGTTATCTACAATTCTGAACTTGTTCAAATGTTCTAGTTCACATCTCAACCATAACTCCCTGAGATAAGTCTGGCATTATATATTAAATTTAAGGCAGACATGGACTAACTGCAATTACAGTATGGCACACTTATTCACAGTGCAGCAGTACAACAAAAAAAATTGCCACTATTTTTAAAAGGGATATTGTCCCTAGAACTAAGAATTTTACATGCACTTCTTAGAAATGTTCTGCATTAAGAAGCTTTTACCAATTCCACATAGAAAGATTTCCTTTGTAGCCCTTAAGGGGAAAAAAAGCAAAACAAACCGCAGTGCATGTTAGAGAACAAATATGTGTGTTGTGCCCTGGAGCCATTTCCAAGCCAACAGTCACACAACTTACCTGGGACAGGCACAAACCACATACAAGCTTCTGTTGAGCCCAGCTAGGATTTGACTCCTGAATCCCAAATGCCTTCGCTGCAGACAGACTATTTTAATATTTGTGTATTTCTAGTCTGAAATCTAGTGCTGAAGAAGTCTTTACAGATTTCTTTTAAAAAAAGTTAATTCAGGAAGTAAACCAGAATGTAACTTGAACATGCTTGTGTGCAGGAAGGTTCAGGCTCTAACTTAGCCATGCTGAATGCAAATACTTCTGTTTGTAGGCTCAGAAATGAGCTATATTCCATTTCTGGAGAAACAATGTATTCTCATTCTAACCAGTAAAACCACAGGGGGGCCTAAGAAAGCTCTTTGGGTAGGTGGGTGAGTGTGCTGTCTGTTAAAACTGCTCTGGAAAAACTTACAGTTTAAAGAGATAATTTTACTTAAGTAAGTCAGTTTTGCAATACAATCCCTATCATTCAGGTTTGGCCATATCCAAAACCATAAGCAGTAACTTTTCAAGTGAGTGGAAAAGTTTGCCCACGCCAGGGAAGAATGAGGAAATCAGTTTCTCTTTTCAAGTTATGAGCCTGAGACACACAGTTCGTGCTGTCACCATCCCTGCTTCCACTAAAAGGCCTTATCTGGAAAAAACAAGCTCCACAAAGGCCCAGTCGTTACATGAACAACTCATGGGATTTAAATTCCTGAAACAAAAGACAATATCAGCAGGAAACTTCCTTTCTATATGTTGGGCACTTTACATACTGAGTGGTGTCAAAATGAAACATTATAAAGCAGTAAGACATCAATCAGGAATGAAACACTAAAAGAATCTTTCCCTCTCTAAACTCAGGCCTTTTTAATCCAGCACTTGAGATTTTCTGTAGAGAAATTAGTGTTCCACATGCTTTTTTTATCTTTCCTTTAGACAAGTGGCTTGCAGCAAATATTTTTTTCTGAGTCTAACTTTGCTTTGTTTTGGCAAGTAGCACATTACTTTTACTTGCATACCTACACCTTATGTTAAAATCCACTTCACCAGTGGATTTTTACTAGTTTTTATGGAATAAATGGAATCCTTACAGCAACACTTCCAAATGAGTTCTTGCACATGCAAACGACCAACTGTGTTCCTGTCCTTGCAGCAGTTTCCATCTATTTGTCCAGCTCATCACACCAGAACCAGGCATTTATCTCATGAGCTTGCACTTGCATCTCCAAGTTTGAACAGCCCATCCCCAACATGCTAAACAAATGCAAAACAAATACTTACAAGTCAAAGACTAAGTAATGGAATCCTTCTTCTGATATGCTGTCATGGAGCCGCACTATGGAAAGGGAGAAGAAAAGATAAACACCAGTCACCTTTTCCGTGTCTTTGATGGCTGTTGTTGGTTTGGGGAGAAGGGGGGTTATAATTCTGCTGCAGAGCTGGTATTGCATCTCTGCACGTTCTCAGCTGTGGGGTGTGGGGCTTCCTTTTGAATTCCCTACCCTCAGAATTGCCTTTTCCATAACTCTTACTTTCCCAAGGTCATACAACCTTTTTCTCGGCAGTATTACATGCTAGAACTTGTAAATAAAGCAAGATGAGGAAAATCCCCCCACAATTAGTCACACATTTCAGCAGAGTAACAACCTTCCAGGGTTTGTTAACAATGTCTCACACGTACTGTGAAGAGTTGCAAAGAGAGAAATCTCCTGGCCAGCACAGAGCATGCTAACTAAGCCCCCGGGCCACGTTTCCATACCCCTCTCTGTGTCCAGATCTACAGCTTTCCCTGAAAATGTGCTCATCAGCTGCACAATCTTCCCTTTGAATTTTAAGAATTCACACCACATCATGGTACAACTATGAATTAGTCCTGTGGTTTTCCTTAATTACTTTAAATGAAGTTGCAATTTCCAAAGGTAATACAGGAAGCCTCGTCAGTAGTTTGACCCAAATAATTATCACTTATAGAACCAAATGAAAAAATCAGGGCACCCTAAAAGCGATCTGTGTTCAAAGCTGGGCTGAGCAAGAAAACGTAAAAGAAAAGAATTTTCAGATCTCCCCAGATGATAACTTTCTGTATTAATCATTTTTTATACAGGACAAATAAACATGACTTTTAAACTTAATAATATTTAGCCCAGAGAAACATCTTGTGTTTACACAATACTGAAGAGAAAACCAGCTCTTGGCTGACTCAGTGTGCAGAACTCATGATGATTCAGAAGAGCCAAGTAGGTCTAAATCAGAGTTTGTGGTTTTGGCTGGTTCTGTATTTCAGATTACTCCATGTTTTTATGAAGGGGCCAGCCAACACTACCCTCCACCCTCCCAAAAAACCTCTCAACATCCCCAAATCAGCTTTCTGTCTGCTTGCATTGAGCTGAGCTTTCAATATTCCCAAATGTCTTGTCTTTAAAGCAAACCAAATGTGGGATGAGACACCACATACCAGCTTAGAAGAGCATCTTGACATTTCTAGCTGAGGACTGAGACCCCTAAAACATCTGGCTGTGGGGCACATGGCATTGTACAGCAGCATCAAAGATACTACCTATGAAAAGGGATTTAGTAAAGCCCCTTGGGTAGGTCACAGATGTTATACAGCCCTAAACCTGTAAAATTTGGAGTGCAGTCGGTCTGCTTTGCATATACATCTACAAAGAAGTTAACAACTCCTTAAGCTTTATACATAGCAAATGATCCTTCTTGGTAGAAAAATCATTAAATAGACTAGTAGGAACTCAAAGCATGGCTTTTTCAATCCAGAGCAACATTCTGCTGTCATATCCCTGTTACCAAGAAGGCCAGGACGGTACCACAGAAAGGGGCTTCTTGAGCTTTGGTGTCTGCCTGAAGCAGGAGGTGCCCAGGTTTGTCATTCCCTTCTCTAGAACAGGACTTGGTTCCAAGTGCCTGCAGAACCACAGATCTGTCCCTTTGGACTAGAAAGAGGCTGTTGTTTGAGATGATGGACGATGTTTTGCTCAGCCTGAGGATCCTAACTCCTTGCTAGCCAAACTCAAGTCTGACACATCTTGAAGGATATCTTCTTCAAGGATCACATTCTTTTTTTTCCTTTCTTTTCCTCCCAAATGCCTGAATCACAGAAGTGAGATGGAACAAATCCTTCTCTGAATCAGG
Organism: Pyrgilauda ruficollis; assembly: GCF_017590135.1. NCBI lineage: Eukaryota > Metazoa > Chordata > Aves > Passeriformes > Passeridae > Pyrgilauda > Pyrgilauda ruficollis. The sequence goes on from NW_024511877.1 coordinate 620,433, forward strand.
CTCATATGCCCCTGATTGTTTCTGAAAAGGAAAACAGGCTGAGGCAGCTGGGGAAGATGGGAGCTGCCTTTTGGCAAGTGCTTACGTTGGCATCTTTGGTCAATCGAGGCACATGGTTATGTCTGTGAAGTGAAAATTCCAAATAAGCGAGGGCAGAGGAGAGCAATCCCTAGTGCAGAGCAAAAGGGGCACAACAGCACCGAAGCTAATCCAGCACAGCCCAGACATTCTGCCTGCACTCAGCTGCCATGGGAAAAACAAGGGATGCTGGGATGACAATGTGAGAAAATGCTCACTAAGTTTAAGAGGGGATGCACTACAAGAAGCATTTGTGCAGTCACTGCAGACAGATACAGTTCTTCACACACCCCTATCAGGCAGGATTCAGGCATGACAAACCAAAAGGCAGCAATTACAGAGATTATTCATCCAATATATTAACTGCCATCAGAAGCTCACACTGCCATTCCTATTTCTTCAGAGTCACAAAGCATTCATCAGTACTAACAGTTTGATTTATTTTTTCTGAAAAGATTTCAGTTAGACCAACTCATTATGAACTGCAGATATTTCATCAATGCTGTTATTAACAAACACATGAGAGGGCAGCAAGGAAATGAAGGCAGCTCCTTTTCCTCCTGCCTGCTGTAGCCCTGTGGTCACTCTCCTCTACTGGCCTCCAGAGAAGCTGCTTAACAACCCCAGACAAAGTCACTGCTCCTAAGCAATGGAATGCCTGACAGGAACCCACGGAGCTTACAGCCCTTCCTTTTGCAGGAATACTGTAAGCCCACAAAAACATCAGGAATAACCCACTTAGGCTTCAGCACTGATTTTCACCTGAAATACTTTCCAATCATCACCCTGGAAATACCCTAACAATAATTTCAGGGAGAGCTCCTATTAGCTTGATTAGCTTCCATTTAGCCATTAGTGTGGGCCTGCTCCAATCTGACCCAAAAGTAAAATTATCTCCTTTATGTGACTTTTTCTGCTGAACAGCACTATTTTGTGCCTATCCCACAGAAAACAGCTTGATATAATGGCCAAATAACTTTATGATTTCCTTTTTGAATTTCTGCCTTTAAAGAAAAAACAAATCAAAATAATAGTATTCCATATACTTCCACTGAAAATCAAATTTTTCCAGGCAAGGACTCAAGTCAAACAGTAGATAGACAGAGAGAAATTCTTGATGACAAAGATATTTAACCACATCTAAACCTATTGCCTACAATATAGGTGTGAAACTGCTTGTGATCATTTGGCTGAATTGGGTATCTGAATTAGTTCATGATACAAACTATTGGAGAAGACTGAACTTCACACCAAAGTTATGTTGCATGGTCAGCACAGCAGCTGCACAGATGTGCACTGAGGTGCCAAACAACCAGAGGTGCTCTTTGGGGAAAACTCTCTCTATGCAATCCCCTTCCTTGTGTTGATGAACAGAGCATGGAAAGGGATTAACACAGCCAATGGTAAAGACACTGATTTTCCCTTTGGTAGTTGAGATTAGGATCTGTGGATGCCCAGAGACACTGATCCTGTAACTCTGTGAAATTTGATGTCTCAGATTAGTGCACCACTAGGAAGTTACAGGGCACATTCATCAGTAGTAGAGGTTTAAAATGGGTTTGAAAGTCACAAAAGCTTACGTCATATCTGCTGAAATATGCAAATTACTTCTTCAAGTTTCTGCTTTCCTGCAATGATGAAAAAGGGCAAAGGATGCTTTCCCTCCATGTTCACTTCCAAAAGCATATTACAGTATTTATGCACATCTTACATATACCACTTACTGAAATAAAAAACAAACACCCCAAACCCTTTCAAAAAATGAACTTCATTACTTAATGGAAGGAACTTCATGGAACAGCTTCAGTTAACTTTGGGTGTTCTATGAATTGGTACCAATGCATATGGGATAAATGGTTGCATTTGAAAATGAAAAAGCATAATAAAAATTGAAAAAACCCCTCAGTGACTGAACAGCCATAACCAAATATGTTTTTTACTCATACTTGAACCACTCCATTTTCTATTTCAAACACCTATTTATAAGCATTTTCTGCTGTGCTGTCTCTGACAAAGCAAGCCTTGTTCTCAGCACAATTGTTGGCTGAGAAGTAGAAGATCTGCTGTGGCTTAGCACTGTCAGAACTCACATCTTCCTGCAAAGTCACCCTTTGCCACTTTTTCTATTCTACTGCATAAAGCAAAGTGACAAGGGATGGAAAATAAAGTTACTGGTTGCACTTTAGCAGAAACTCTCATGGACACCAGTGCAGGAGCCTTTACAGCCAAGAACAGAGACCAAAGCCAGCATTCATCCTACAGCTTTTAATCTGGATCCCAAGGGAAATGTGCTGGGATCCCAAGGTAAACACAATAACCCTGCATGAGGAAGCAGAACTGAGCATGCAAAAGTTTGTGACCCACTGCTCAGGAGTGCTGCTGCTAGCACTGATCTGCCTCCTTCAAACAAAACAGCTTCACTGCAGCCTCATTCTCAGCACCTCCCTCGTGTCCCCACATCCTCTTTTGAATGCCTGGTCTAAATGGTATAAATAATCTCTGCTGAGCCACCAAACCCCTTAAATCAGTGGTGCATAAGAGTCACAGCTATAGCTCCCAGGCAGGGAACTCGGCACGCAAATGGAGTCTGTGCTGTCCTTACTGCTCCTTACACTCACATTTCATCTCAAACCCTGTTCTGCTGAGACCACGGAAGCCTGGGGCCCTCAATAATAAAGCTCATCAGGTACAGCAAAGAGAACTTGGCAAATACTACTAAGAGCTGTTACCTAAGAGTCTGAAATATTTAGAGGCTAATCTGCTAAGATTAGTACAGTAGCAATGCTCTAGGGCAGCTGATTTCTGAACAACACTAAACACAGACTAATGCTTTGCATATTTAAGAAAATAATCCTCCCCCAATGCTGTCAAAACACACCAGCAGTAAAAAGCAATACTTAGTCATTAAATGACTTTATGCAAATCAGCAGTGCTGTGTACACCATTAGCAGGTGGTCTGTATTCAGCAACAGTAAACCAAAACTGTGTAACTCACAAATTCCTTCAAAGGGTAATTTTTTATTACAGTGCAAATTCACAATTATTTAGGGCCAAAAACTTGACAAAAAAATCCTATTCATCTGCATCTCAAAAACTGGTACAGTAAGAAATGATGGGGAAAATTGTGGAAGAGGTTTTACAGCAACTACTGTGAGCCAGAAAGAAGTTTGATAAGAGGATCCATGTTTACTGCAAAAGAATTCTCTACCAAGGGTGTTGACATACAAACCAAGAAAGAAAGGAGGATAAATAAGAGAAACCTGCAACTGCCTGCTCCAACGAGCACTTTGTTTATCTTTTGTGACCAATGAGTAAAGTGTAAACTTAGGAGTTTTGTAAGAATGTATAAAAAGCATGCATGCTAGAATAAAAACAGTTTGAAGCCTTCTGAAAGTGGAGCGTGTTGCTTTGTATTATGACTGTCTCAACTACGACAAAAAATAACTAGAGAATTTATTATTTGGAAATACTGCCTTTCCCCCAAGGCACTGCAACAGCAGGTGTTGAATACTATGAACAAAATGCCATATATACCGAAATTATTCATTTGTGAGCAAAACCCACCCCATCAAGGCCCTCACAATAAACAACTGTATTCTGATTAAATGCCAGTCTAACTGCATGCATCCACGTGGAGAAGTCACTTGGCCAAAGTGTTCACACTGGCAAAAGATTCTTGCTACAGAGAAAATGAAAAATTACTTGTCAAAGCAGATAAAAGATCACATTTTGCACAGAGGCTGAGTGACTCCAGGTACTGATGTCAAAGCAGATGGCCTCGAATTAACAGCTCTTTTGTCATGGTGACACTCTTGTTTCATTCCTGGTAGGTGAAGACTGACAGTCTTTAAAAATAAAATTTCCCAGATAAAATTAACCAATTAAAAAAAGAACAAAAACCCAAGAGGTATTCCAAAACATCTAATTCTGTGTTGGGAGTCCCCATGTAAAGCAGATAACTGACAATTATCTCTTTATCCCACAGGCTTTAGTTGCTTTTCAGTGCACCATAACACAGGTGTGTGTGCACTTCTGTGTGCACACGTGCCCAGAGCACTTCTGTGGAATTATATCCTGGATCCATAAAGTTAAAAGGAACAGCTGGAGCTACACACCTTTAATATTTAACAGCACAATTGTATGGAGTCGTTGCACAGAAGAGCAGGGAACTAAAATGTACACCTGCACCTTCATGTCTTCATTTAATATACAACCATGTCATTTACTGGAGATCTTGTGTTTCAGGGTGAGCCAACGCCTCTTAGCAGCTGAAGGCCTGCTTTTCTAAGTTTTACAAGATTTTTTACAAAGCAACAAAAAGCCTTACAAATGTCATCACATTAAGCCTTATGAGGATAACTGCACGGATTAAAAGCAAGTCTGACACAAATTTTTGCTACGAGCAAACTGATGTCTCAGCTGCCAGTGTTGATGCTTTAAGCACTAACATTTTTTAACTATTTTTGCATTCATCAGAAGATGTAAGAAGAGGAATAAAGACACAAGAATTTCATGGAGTGTTAACTAACAAAAGGACAAGCTGTAACAGAGATGTTACATCAATTAAAATTAACAGGCTCAGGAAACCACACAGTGTACTTCAACGGAGGCAATGCAATTGCCCAATATTTAAAAATTAAGCTTTATCCCTTTTAATATTTACAGTGCTAAAAAACCCTGGGAACAGATTTATATAAATAATATGTAGGGCCTACACATCAACATAATTAGCTACTGAGGAGCTGTAACCATTGGGTAGGACACAGCCTCCCTTCTTGGCTCTCCTCTCCTAAAATACATTAAAGACAGACATATAAACAATTTACATAATGACCACTCAGAGACGCATGTAGGTTTATTTTTTAAATGCTCCCCTTTCACGAGGACCAAGCTCCAAGGTATTTAAAAGCATCAGTTTATGAAAACAAAGTCACTCTACTTTAAATATTTTAAACAAAAAGGAAAGCAGAAAATTGCAATCCTGTGGCATGACTCAAGGGGAGCCACAGTAAAGAAACCTCTCACACAGGAGCCAGGTATGCCCCAAGCAGCCCTAGACAATGTTTGCAAAGCAATTACCACCGTATTTAAGGCACCTTTATTTAGTAACAATTACCTTCAGAAAACCTAGGCTAAATCTTTAATTCAGTAGCAGCAACAACTACAGCTAAATTGCCTAAAACTTTTTCGTTTTAAAAGCATTACTTTATCAGAGTAAAGACCAACAAGTAAAACCAAAATCTTTGTGGATTCAAGGTAACCTAGTAAAATTCATTTGAAAGTTGATTAGAAGAACTGTGGAAAGAAAAAAAAAATTAAAATAGCTTTATTGATGTTTATGTCAGATATCAATTTAATAACTGAGTAATAATCTAATTCTTGTATACAATTCGAATCCAGTGACCACTGCTATACAAACATCCTAACAAAAATATTTGTAATTAATCCCAACTTTGACCAAAGGAATACTGAAAACTTAGTACTTGTATACACAGTCATGGCTTTTTGGTCTCTCACTGCTTTAGGTGAACAAGGGCTTCTAAAACAGCTCCTTCTGGCAACAAGAGGCAGCTAAAGCGTTGTGCCCTTCTCCCCCAGTTATCCTCCAGGTGATTATATCACACCTACTCTGTAGCATGATGGAAACACAGCAAGGCTGAAGAACCAGCTCTCAGGTCTGATGAATTAAATGCCCTGTAAATTCCCCTCTTCCTGACAGAAATCACACGCAAACTTATCCTCATTCAATCAGTGAACCACCAACAAACATTCTGCCCTCTCTTTCCGAAGGCTGATGGAAATATGACACTCCTGCTCACTTCTTCCCCCCAAGATGCACAGAATTTTTCAATCTACTAATAGTGCTAAAATAAAAAAAAAAATTCAGGCTAAAAAAAGAAAAGAATAATATAAACCCAAACCCAGTACTGACTTAAACCACAAATATTCATTTTGTGAAAGGAAGTACTTTGAAATCTGCGACTAAACAGGAATTTTCTGCTGTAAACAGATATATTACAGAGAAAATAACTGAAACAGAAGATGTTTCTACAACCTATTTGCAAGAGTGTCCTGGTACTTTGATGGAATATGATCAATAAATTATGGTAAAGAAGATGTTTTTAACAAACTACCTTCATGAGGAATTTAATAAATGATTCTGTAATGTCAACAGAGCAAGCAGGCCATTTGCTATTTAATGGAATACAAACCTTAATTATTAAGGATTTCCTTTCCCCCAGCTGTGATGCAAATGGCCACAGACAAAATTCCCCTTGGCTGTTCCGAGGCACTTAACCACTCTAAGAACCTGACAGGAACAAAAAGCTGCAACAAATCCACTCCCACAAATAAACACTTGTAAACATTTGCAGAAGTTCCTTCCATATGGAATGCATCTGTTGGGAAGAACAGGCACAGAACTCCAGTGTGACCCAGTGTCTCCATGAAAGTGTCTGCTCTGATTTCTGCTACAACAGCTCACAAGGACCTGCAGGTCAATGAGCCAGTAAAGAATCTGCCACAGCAGCTTCCCAGGTAAGTAATCATCTTGCACACAGAGATGTGCTTTTATCACGTTCTTCATTCTAGACACAGAACTGCTCTGCAAAGCAGCATTGTAAAGTAAATAAGGGAGACTAATGATGCCTGCAGAAACAAATCCCTGACACTCATGGTCAAGGAATTCCAACAAGTTTCATTGCAGCTATACAAAGAACCCACAATCATATTTCCATGAGGCTGAAGTTTCCATTTCCTACAACAGATAGGAACAAGAAACATGCATCTGGAGAGAAAACCAGACCAGCAAATTTCACTGCTAAAGCATTGCAGTGATGGGGGACAGAAAACACAAGTGCACTGGAATTGCCTCATCCAATGCCCAGCACCAGCTGTGGAATGTGAACAAGGAAAAACCCTCTCTTGTAGGCTCTGCCCTCAAATATCTGTTAGACACTGCATAAAACAGGCTGAATGCAGTTTTTCAGCACATACATATCTACATGTCAAAATTATCATTACTGTCCTGCTGGTCACCTGAAAATACAGATGTTCAGAAAAAGCTGCTACTGTGCTTCTGTTTTTCATAAAAACTATATAGAAGACCTTGTAAACAATAAATAGCTTTCAAGTCAAAGTTCATTCTACCTCAAGCTTGAGTAAATAACATTTAAACTGTTAACATTTAAAGTTCATTTTCAAATAAAGTTGTCTCTAGGAATTCTTGCCAACCCTCCCTATGGGAAGATGACAAAAGACTATACAAAGGAACTTTATTTGCTCTTATTTCTTGTAGACTGTGGAGTGAGCACTACAAATACTACTTGTTAAGACCTTTGTCGACAAGAGAAAAATGTTCTAGTTTATGTTATTATGTTGGCATAAAATCAAAGTTTATGCTCTCTTAATTCAGCTTAAAACAAAGCATCAGCTAATTTAAACTGAAACAATTTCCCAGTTTACAGAGCAGTAGGTGGCCACAAAGAAATAACTATGTCAGTTTAAAAATAAATTAGGTTTTGATTAAGTTGGGGGAGCTTTGAAACGCAGACAGACCTAAAATTCTACTTCCTATGTGGTAAATGTAGCATTAATAATCACTGTGCAGGAAGCGTTACACCAAACGGAATCGGTGGGATCTTTGAATATTCCAGATTTGCAGTGAGGATCACACCTTGCATCATCTTTTCTATGGGAAGTCAAAACCCCATAAATTACAGGACACATCACACCCCTCAGTGATGTGGTTATAAACATCAGACAGATCTGAGCTCATTTTCTGAAGACCCATGCAAAACTCACTGAAGCACAACCACCAATTCACTTAATCCCAGCAGGTGCCACCTTTTAATGAGTGTTTATTTGGTTTGGTAACAGGACAGCCAAATCACTTATCCTCCACTCCAGGGACTAAGACAGACTCCAGGCACTGTGATGGCAATACTAAGTACCACAAAGTGCCACTTGAATGCTGAGTACTCTTCCAAATTAAAAACCTTATTTAAAACCAAAAGAAGTGCTAAGATACCAGGTCTTCTCTCGAACCAGACCTAATCTACATTTTCTCTAAATCACTTCTCAGTTATGCTCTGTACTATTCTAATGCACAGCGGCCCTTGGAGATGAGAAAATGGTTTATTCTGAAGTGATGGCAGCATTTGGCAGGCTGTCGATCTGCTTCAGCAGAAAATTAGTTCCAGGACAATAAAGTCAATTTCACAGAGAATTCTGTGTTTTGTGGAATTAACTATTACTTTCTCATGTTATACAGTATCACTGTAAATCCACCTTCTCCCTGCCTATATCTGATGGGGATTTTTATATCTGTGCAAGCAAAGAAGGTTAAATTCCCAATTCCATAGGACCAGGTCCCCAAATTTTGTGTTACCAGCTTTGAGGAAAAAGACCTAAAATGAATACAACAGGCCTAAAGCATGATCACATAATGACATCTCTGTCCTTGGTGCCCTCTTTCACAACCATGAATCCTGAACATTCTGAATGGGAGCAATAGGAGCATCCCAGAGACAGCTCCACCCATACCACTGAGGTTTATCCCTCTTAATTTCTTTATGGTAGCAACAGGGGAAATGCAGAGACTGAATCTGTTTCTTACACTCAGAGCAAATGTGAAAAAGCACAGTCTGAAAAGTGTCAGAGCAGAACAAAGTCAGGTTAGGTAACTGGTCTCCTGTTTCTGTCTGTGTGGTGCTGCAGCCATCCATCCATCCATCCCATGTGGTGAACAAAACCTTGCTGTAAGCTGGAGAACCCAAAGCCTCTACATTAGCCAAGCAACACTAGAGCAGTAGGAGCTCTCAGTAAGTTAACAGTGTCACACTGAGCGACCCAAAGCATGGTGCCCAAACAGAGTGTTACCACAGTGATGCCACTCCATCTCTATCCACTGGGCTGGGCTCAAAAGCATCTGTATTATGTTCTGAGTGAACGTGCCTTCTCCCTCTATCAATTAACTAGCACAGTAAGTGATGCTACCACAGCTGGAGACAACTATAAATTACTGGCATTTCCCTAACGTGCGTGTTCACCAGTGAGTGATGATCCCAAATGATTCCAAGTGTTTGTTTTACAAAAAGCAGGGAATGCATATTGACTTAATAAATGACAAACTTGAGGCTTGTGATGAGAAACTGCCATTGTCTTTTAATCACAGTCTCACAATAAATGAAAATTAGAGAGCTTGTCCTGTCCCGTGGGACCATTTGTAAGACTGTAATTAGCTCAGTGACAACCCACAGACTTGGATAGAAATGTTGCAGGAGAGAGCAGAAGCCGGTCTGTATTCACAAACCCAGACTAGTAGCTGCAGTTGAAATCTCTTTCTAAATATTCCTCTCATTTAGCACATCCAGTAACTCCTAAAATACATATACACTACAAAAGATAGCTGCAAGCCAGTCAGCTACAATTATGGTTTCAGATCATCCATCAAGTCCTTCCCAGCAAGACTGCACAGTCAAATTCAACAGAACCCCAGCACTAACACCATCGACATCAGACCAAGTATAAATTGCTGAAACACAATTAAATAAGTCTCAAGGTCACCTAGGAAATAAATGCACACCAAACCTATTAATTAAACAGCACTACTCGGGTGGTACAATCGCTGAGACACAAGTGCTACTCACTGCTGTGCAGCACAAGGGCAGGAGCTGTGGATTTTTTTACAATGCAACACCAGAACACCTTCAACGCATAAGTATCAGGAGCAGAGTGTCATGCTTGGCCCAGAGTGGCTGGAATGAGAAGCTGGATGCATTTAAAGGAGACAGACATGTAGAGGACAAACTAAAATTAGAAGCACATTCCCATGGGCAGTCCATGAGAATACTAACACTCTGGCGAAGCCACTATAAAAAGAACTTCCAAATTTGGAAGGTGACTAGGAGGAGAGAGGTATCATCAAACCCCTATCAACTGAAAAAAATGCCAGGATCAGTAGTTTTGTAGGAGTAGGAAAGTCTCCAGTGCCGAAAACTGAAAAAGCCCAGCCTGAACTGAGCAATTAGGAACTATTCATCCACTGCCAGTGATGGAGGTTGGTGTTATTTGCAGGGTCAGAGCATTCACTTGGTGCCAGGATACAGCAGAAAGCTGAGGAGCAGACCAGCTTACATCCTTTGGAATGCCATGGCTTTGACAGATACTCCCAACAGCAGTGCAACAAAACCAGGACAAAAAGTGACTTCTTAAAAGCTAAAGTTTGAAGGAGCAAGGAAAATTCTAAAGGACACTTGAAGCACTTGCTACAAGCCAGGGCTGGTTAGGGGGATGTCTGTCTGCCTGGAACTCACTGGTGCTGTCCCCTGGCCCTGGGGCACCAGGGGAAGATGAGCCAGGCTGGCACCAGCCCTCACACCCTGCCATGCACAGGGACAGGCAAGGGTGACACCCCAGCAGAGCTATGGACATGCTGGGCTAAGCAGGCAGGCTGAGTCCTAATTTTCCATGTGCTGTTTCCAACACATATCTAAGATGATATAAAATCTCTTACTGAATGGGCATTCCATTAATAAAGATGCAGAAGGTGCATACAAAATGCAAAACACAAGCAGATTGGATTTATGCACCTGACATGGCACAAACCAGTTCATCCTATAAAATGCGCTTCCAAATCCACACCCTGGAAGCAAGGAAATCCTGCATTCCAAAGAGTTTGTTGCTGTTTACAGTTTTTAGTCAAATTACATTTTCTTTAGGAATTTATGTCACAATATTTAAAAATGAAAGCAAATGCAATTTTAAGAAAAGAACAAAAACATCCTAACAGGGATGCCGCTGTACTGAGGAATATCCACTTTTCCTTCCAGTACTCAGTTTGCTGGTCAGCAGGGAAGGCTGAAATAAGTCTTCTCCAGGGTGCAAATGACAAGACAAGAGGCCACAGACACAAGCTGGAGTCTGGAAAATCCCAGCTAAGCACAGAGACACATTTATTTATTTATTTATGTGGATAGGAAGGTGATGAAGCACTGGAATGGTGCCTGGAGTGGCTGGGCAATCTCCTCTACAGAGTCTCCAAACTCAGCAGGATGGGCTCTGATTTACCCAAATTTACTGGACATGGTTTCAGCAGGGAGCTGGGATTGGGTAACTTCCAGAGATCCCTTCCAACCCATGTGATTCCATGACCAATGACACTTTTTTGCAGAGGGCTGGGTAGGTAAGTAAAGCAAGATGTCTGTGCAGATGGGAGTAGCCCCACAGTCTCTCCTAATGAGTCCCCTGGCTTGGTATCACCTCTGGAAAAGGAGCCAAGACATTCCAAAGCTCCACAGCGAGCTCCCAAAGCACCACACCTGACTTATGGCTGCAAACCAAAACATGATCCACGAACCAAAGCCAGGAGACCTTCCTTTTGCCTCCTTCTGCTCTCAGCTGACATGCCCAGCGTTTCCCCATCCCATTTCTTCTCTCTGCCTCCATGTCTGAACACATCCTTTTCTGCTTGCCACAGGGAAATGGGTGGGTGTGGGGGGGGGTTTAAGATGGGATGCAGTTCTCAGGTGGCACAGACAGCCCAACACTTTCTCCTTGGAGGTACCTTTTCCAGAAGCAGGGTGACAGGGTGACACACTGGGTGATAGTAACACACCATGGGTTAGGGTGCCAAACACCCCAAATGAGCAGAATTAGACTGCCTGGGAAAGAAATGCTGCCTGAATGAATTCCTTATTTTCTCCAGGGAAAGGAAAGAGCCCAAGACAAAAGTGTCTCACAGAATGGGTTCAGCCCAGAGCCACCAATGCCAAGGCTGAGGCAGGATTATCACAGAAAACACATGACAACAGTTTCACCACCCCTGCAGGAGCTGCTCTAGTGCCATCCTGTGATGCCCATCCACACAACCCAATACACTGCAACCTGTTTTCAGTTGGGGGTTGGCTTTTCTTCACCCTCTGATCAAGTAAAGGTTCCCAATATTTGGGTATCAATACAAGAACCAGTGCAGAATTCACCTATTAGACCATCAGCAACACTGTAAAAGCAAAGGGAACAGAACTTACAATATCCTCTAAAAATGCTCTAAAAATGTCTGGGCTGGCTTAACTGAAAGAAAAAGCTTAGTTTAGCAGAAGCAGTAGAGATCTCTGTTTTTGGAGGAAAGAGTCCAGAGGAAAATTACATATTTGTGGTTTAGCTGGGAGTCATGATGTCTATCCGTATGCATAACACGTGGTTGCAGATTCATAACAAACAAAGCTTTCAATAACAACAAAAAAAAAAAAAGTAAGTTCTGAAAGATCCATCTTGTGTGTGCAGAGAGAGAGACCAACTCATTTCAGTCGAGCTTATTTCCACAGCTCTTGAAGTCAGAAGTGCAGCAAATTATGAAACTCTTCATTCCAGGAAACACATAAAGAAAGTAAAGCACAACAGGAGATGAAAATACAAGTGGGAAGTGTGGCAGCCACCCCAGTCCTCACCCCCCACAGCAGGATCCTCAAGAGAGGTGTTCAAATTCCACTTCCTGTTTCTGTGGATTATTTTATTTTACATTTAAAATGACTGGCTGCAAAAGGGGAGTGGACTTCAGGGAAAGAAAAAATGTTTAAGAGGACAGACTAGGAAAAGAACTTTCATGCATTTAAGGGAACATGCAAACAGAAGCTTAAGCAGGGATGGAAAATGCTTCAAGATCTGGTTCACACTTGATTTATACTGAATCATTACCTATTTTGGTGCAAATTAGGCATGTACTTTCTGAGGCAAAAAATTACAAAATCGGTGGCAAACCTTAGTGAAACCTCATTTCCTCAGTCTGTTATGGATACTGCTACAGTTTATCAGGGATATTGCAGCCAGCACTGCTTCACTTGAGCTAAAATAACCTTGTGCTCCATTAAAAGGAAAGAGAATTAATGTAGCATGGCAAAGAGTGGTGTCATTGTCTGCACTCAAAGACATTTTTATGCTCCACAGTAACCCAGAAGAGTGAAACTTAAAGACGTAATGCCACTTAGCAGAACAAAAGGATTCTGCTGCAAATAAAAGAGACAAAAGCTGTAACACCAAATAAAGCTGCCTTCCCCCTCCTTTGCTGGCACACTCAGACCACATTATCTGATGCTTCATATGGCTCATGCTGAAAAATCAGTGATGCATTGATCAGCACTACAGAACTCAATCTTTTAACTGCTGGGGGGTTCTGATGCTCCACTCACTTCAGGGCCACCAACAGCTCCACAGAAAGCCCTTCCACAGCACACCCTTACAACAACCCAATAGTAACTTTGGGGCTTTTCCTCTTAAACATCAACATACATTCACAAGAACTTCACCAACTAAAAGGAATCAGATGCACAGCAGTAACAAAAACTGCTGAGGAGAAAGCCTGCAGAAAATCCAGCTGCAACAAGTCACACGATGCCCCCCTGTGTGCTCTTGCCTGGTGCAGTCTCGTTCCAGAACATTTAATTTCACAAATAGCAACTGCAAAACCAGCTTCTGTCTTCTGTTGTTGCACTTCACTAGTCAGTTACTTGCCGTAGCCACGGCTGATCTTAAACGTTCAATCTGTTATTTTACAATACTCATTGAATTGGCTCTTAAATTAAATATGAACTCATGTTATATCACTGGTTTTCTTGATATTTTATTTTAATTCTCTCAAGGACTATAGTGTACCTTATTCATCATAGAAATTGCAAACTTAATTAATTCAACGGAATGGATGAGATTTAAAATTATTGAAGTGATCAGCTCATCTAAGCAATAAAAATAATTAAAGGAAGTGAGATTCTCTAATGCATCAGTTCCATGTAAACTAGAGCTTTATATTTATATTAAAAGCTTTATTTATTTATTTATTTGCATAGCTATAGTTAATACATCCCTGAGGACCACATTTACTGAGCATAAATTTATATAGCTGAGGATTGGTTTGATTTTCACTGCATCAGAAAAGAACTATATACTTCTGACATACAGTAAAACCTTAAATTAACCTCAGAAAAAAAATTGTGCTAAAGAACTACATCCACTGAACCTGAACAGGCCTGATTTTTACCCTGTGTTTGGTTTATAGAATAACTTAACTAACACCAGCTGAGCTACTCACAGCTGTGCCACAGTAAGACGAACGAAATTCAAAAAGGAGTTACTGCATCCACATTTTCTATATATTAATAGTGTTTCTCTTGAGATTCTTGGAGTGTCATGCACATACTTGGTGAATATAAACATAAAGGACATCCCCTCCAGTTTTAATTACCCTCTGTTCAAAAAGGACAAGGCAATACACAGTTTCTTATTTTTCCCCACATGAGGAACTTGACAACTTCAGTGCTTGTGTTTTGTGTTATGGTGGGGAGAGGAACTAACCCCAAAATGCAGGCTTTTCCTCCTTTTCTTGTGGCAAAAGAGTGTGGAGAGGAGCAGTGCCAAGTTTGGGTGCTCCCAATTGCCTCAGCCATTGATGAGGAGATCCCAGCTCAAAGCATGGAAATGAGCAGACTCCAAAGGGGCACCAGCACACTCATGAAACCACATAAGGGATTTGTCTTTTCCCTGTGTCCCAAGTCTGTCCCACATCTAGGTTGCCTCTTGGCCTGCTGCAAGGCCAGCCTGCCTTGGGGAGTTGTTGGAAGAGCAGAGTCTGTGCTGCTGTCAGAGCACGCTCGTGGCCGTGCCTCAGCCCCAGCCTGGCTGAGGCCGGACCAGCAGACGCACAGAAGCAGGCTCAGGCCTAGCAGAGCTGAGTCTGTGCCTGGCAGCCCTACTTACCTCCAAGTACCCTGACTCACAGAGCCTTTCAGGGACAGCCTGGCCTCGTGCCAAAAGAACTTCATTTATCACCTGAAGGGCTGCCACATGTCAGTAAAATCTGCTGCTGCCTTTGGCGAAGGGATGAAGATTGATCAGTCAGACTCGAGCCTGATGCTGCTGGCTAATGGACCCTGCCTGCCATAGCTTGTACACTGTCTGTAAGGCCTGGGAGGAGGTGGCAGAGGCAGGGAATTATGGGCTGTAAGAAAGTGGGAATGCAAAGCCAGCAGAAGCCACTCCAGTACTTACAGAGAGATCTTGACTGTGTCACTCCCATTAGGAAAACGTTACCAAGCGCAGCACAAATCCTGCAAGAATAAACTCCACTTGGGAAAAAAATTCCATGGTTTCACCAGGTTTGAATCAGCAGTTTTCCAGAATGGGTCGGGGCCTGTATTGTCAGACTAATGCAGATTTTATCATTATTTGGGATGTCATAAACCAAAATGAGCAAAGCAGCTGTAAATCCATGCCAAACATCCTAAGATGGTGCAACAGTGTCACACCACCAAAAATATGTCGATTGCAAAACTAGAAATCAGAGTGCTAAAAATTACATTTACCTAATGTTAAAAGAGGACCAAGAAATCAAAGTTTACCAGAAGAAGATAAAGGAGAAAAATCAGGAAAATGGATTTCTTGGTGAAGAGATGATTAAATAGCAATTTTCTTCCCAAGCTTCTAAATTAAAAAATGGGAGCATTAGTACACATGGAACTGCTGAAAAGGTAATAGTTACCCAAGATGACAAATCCTGTGCAGGTACGTGCTCAGCAAAGGAAGTAAGCTTTTATTGTAACTTGATGTGCAATCTCACAAAGATAAAGCACTAGGTTCTCCAAACAGCAAGGCTTAACCTACATTCCCATCAGTTTTAAACTCTGTAAAAGCAGCCCTTTATACACTGATGTACAGCCATGCCACCAGAGTAAGAACCTGAGAAACACAGCAGTGCTGAAAATCACACCAGGAGCTCTGTTACCACAGGAACACGAGCTGTGTTTGCCTACAAGTCTCCTACTGCAGTGTAGCACAGGCCAGATTACTCCAGCACAGCTGGAAGAGGAGAAAATACCAAAGACTGATGGGAAAGAAAGGATTCTGAACCACTTCAAAGTTGCTTCTCAAGGCCTGCAAGTTCAGCTAATGAGGCTTGTGCCTCATTTTAATTCCCAGACAAAATTCAGCAGGACCTGCTTTATACTGCAGCAATACAAAGGACTGAGGTAAGAAGAGGTAGAAATCACAACAATGAGTATTGGTGAGGAGCAGCTGTAAGTGGAAAGGATGAGGAAATTCTGTGGGTTTTAAACAAACTTTCACATATATATTACTTAAGTGGGAAATGGAGATGAGAAAAAGGAGAACAGAAAATACTGTTTGTAGTCCAATTTCCTTATTTTTCCTACACTATTCTTTAGGCATCATAACTACAAGGCTGGACAGAGAAGAAAACATAGATGTATTAAAAGGACGAATAAAAGAAAGATGATGAAAAATGAACTGGATTAGTTATGTGCAAAACAGTGTCTGCACAGAAAAGCTCAGATTTCACAGATGTACTGGAGCCCTGCTTGCAGAAGAAGTGAAACAACTTCTTCAAGGAAGATTTCCATGACACTTCTTGGCTATGACCATGAACAGTAAGGACTGCACAGAAACAGAATCATTTAACATTCAGCCTTATTTAGCTTTCCAAAAATAACTCCCTGTACACTGTCATCTTTGAGAAACCACCCCATCAATTAAACTAGACCTCTGCTTTCCTACAGAAATCACACTGAAAAAAATAGTTACCATTTTTTTCTTATTTTTCTTAATTTACACACACTTTTGTCAGAGCTGAGCTCCCCTCCTCTGGCACACTTCCCTTTTCACTCTCAGTGCTTCCTGATGTGATGCAGCTCCATTACTCACCAGAGATGACAGTTTAAAAGGGGATGTCATAGTGACCCAAGCATAAGAGCTCCAGTGGGGTGCTGGCAGCACTTTGAATGATTTTAGGGTCACCACTTAGCTGGCTGAGGGCATGGCTGCAGGAGAAGGAACATGACAGAAGACAACATCTGCTGCCAAACCCTAGCATGGTAATTCCAGGTCATGAAAATCTTCTCTCAGACAGATCTAGAACACGTCAGCTTTTCTGAAACAGGAGCAGAACACTTTGTCCATTTCCCCTTGAACTGTGCCCCTCGGTGCAGGTGGTGATGCAGAGTTTGCACAGACTTGCAGAGCCCTACCTGCCTGTCACCAAAGCTGTCATTGCCTGTTTGCACTCCAAGCCAAACCTCACAGATACAAACTGTGCATGTGGAACAGCTGGCCTGCCATAGAGGAGCTGAACTCCATCCTCCACTGCTCAATAAGCCACTTGACAAGCTGAAGACTTGTGACCACGTGGGACCAATTTAGACTCTTGTTTCAACTGAGTTCTGTGCATTTCAGCCCTTCCCCTGCATCAGCTCACTCTTGTCTTTTGTTCATTCTCCCCAACTTGTGGAAGCTCATAAATATGTTCTGGTTCTAGTAAGGCCCAGGTGAATGGCTCAGGAGCCTGACTACACCATATGAGTGACCACAGCTGCAGAAGGGCTGCACCACCTCCCCAAAAGCACTTGAACATTTGCTTCTCTCTCACCATTTTACAATGCAAAACCTCTGGTGAGATAAAATAGCACACACAACACTCCTCTTCTTCCTTAACCAAATTTCTAGGTCAAACCTGTAAGCTTAAGAGGGATGCTGCAGAAATTTGACATGCCATTTTGAGCCGTGGTACACTTGCTTTCTCTTTCTATTTATCGTTAAAAGGAAGGAGCTGATTTCATCCCCTGCAATGCCTAAAGAGGCTACCTGGAACAGAGGCTAGACAGAGTTAAAGGAATAAAGTAGGTATTCATTCAAAGGCCTTCAAAGGATACACCTTGGGCAGTACACTGTGGCTCTGCCCAAGATGGACCCAAAATGGACACAAGATGGATGACAGGTCACGAATTTTCACACTTTTATAAGTTACGGCCCATTTACATATTGGGGTTAATGATCCAATTACAGTTTCAGGTTATGAAGTCCCATCCTCCCAGACTGCTCTCCTCAGTTCTCCATTGTTTATACTTCTTTGGGCCTGAAAGTACAATGGTGTCCTTGTTCTCGGGCTGGAAAAGGATTGTTTTGTCTAACTACCCTGTGAAGAGGACTTGCTAACACTTTACACAAAGTTCAGAGTTACAAACCAAAGCAGCACAGAATCTGAAAAATATGAAAGCTAAAACTTAAGGCATCACAGGCACCAAACAATTTTATTAGTCTAAACATGCCATAACAAACAGGAAATTCCCACCCTTCTGCAGAAGTCTCAGGTACAGCAAATATTCTTGGGAGAGATACCCTCAGCATATGATTCAGTGTATGAAAAACTGGAAAAGTCAGCTACAACTCTCTTAAGATAAAGGTACTTACCTGTCTACACTGTGTCTAAAGCAAAGAGACAGACACACCCCACCCCCCAAAATAACTTCATTTTTTGCTTTACATGGTTAGAACACACAACTCTGGAAATAAAAAGAGCAGAGCTTTCTTCAGCTTGGAAGGACAGAATCTTAAACACAAAATACAGTATAAAATAAGCATCTCACTAAAACCAGCACTAATTATTGACAGCGGTCTGTCTCATTGTGCAACAGACACTGTCGGCTAAAATTCTTCTGCAGGTCTCCAAAAATCATGAACAATCCTGGAAAGAGCCCCTCCTGCACACTGCTCCAATCCCCCCAAACACCTGGCACAGAGCTCACTGGGGGCAGAGCAATGGCTCAGAGATGAGAACACTGCACACTGCTGCAGGTGACCCATCAGATTATTGCATCCCACAGCAGAATTTGTAAGGAACACCACACTATAAAGAAAGAGTCTTGCCTGGAGATATTTGCACTTGATTTCTGAGCTGCTCTTTGTATTTGCTAATTTCCATTTCCCTTAAACTTCCTAAACTGATAAATACTGTACGAAGCAATGAAATGTTCCTACCGATATTAGGATGCTTCAGGAGGCGACAGATTCTAGCTTCTCTCTCCAGTTTCTGGTGATCTGCATCAAAAGAAAGCAAAACAGTTGCTGTTAGTGTGAATATTAACATAGTTTAGTGAATTTGCTTTGGAGAATCATCACATCATCAACATCTCATGGGATCTTTAAAAAATATCTCCTTTATTTATATCCAGTAATGTTTTCATCCAAACTGTAATACTGAATTGATTTTTTTTACCTTTGGGTAGAGCAGGAGGCTGGAGCTCTGGACTTGCACATCACTGAGCCCTAACAATCTTTTCTGGAGATAAAACACTACTGCTTGTGGCAAGCTCTGTTTTCTACTATAGACAACACAAATATTCTAAAATACCAGCTTCAGCAAATAGAACTGCTTGAAATGTAAAGAATATGCTTTGAACCTTTAAAATATTAAGAAATCAACAAGTTTAGAAAAAGTTGCTTTGGATGGCAACTTTGAGGAGTCAAAAATTTAGTATCAGATGTTAGAATGAAGAAGTTCAATCCTTACTGCAAAGTGTCCAGTTAGATATGTAGGTCAAAAGAACTATAAAACAGATTTAAAATAAAACAGAGAAAGCAAACACCACCTTTAAAATACTTAACACTTTAAGTTTCTGACAGCACGTTCTAAATCTGGAAGAAAGAACAAGAAGGAAAACTTGTTTAATTTTTCTGCAGTTTGTACTTCCTAATATTTGCAGTCAACTGTAACAACAACTGAAGCAATTTTACATATGTTAACAGTGCAGATTATTTTCACATGCTTTTAAGAACTGGGATAGTTCTTGAGCTAGTCACTACTTGTCAACTGACCCATCATACTTTCTGAGGCCTAGGAGCCTGCACCACTTGCATGAGAAAATTTGTCAGCTTAACCCTCTCTTCCTTAAAATTTACTAAAAAAACCCCAGAAGTTAAATGTACTAAAAAGAACTATAAATCTGCATCATAAGCTTAAAGCTCTTTTTTTAAAGTTAAACTCTGCCACTGAGATTTCCCATTAAGATTTTTGAATTCAGTTGCAGCAGGGCTGAAACATAAGCACAGACATCTACAGTTACAGTACCTTCATGTCCAGCAGCTCTGGCTGTAACTTAATCTTGGGCTGAGCACTTGGCACATTACCCAGAGCAAGCAGGGAGTTGATCTGCAAGGCAAACTGAACTAAGCTGGGGTGAGAACAAAGATGAAAATGTGAACACTGCCTCAAAAGCAAAGAAACAATCCGGGAGCTATTGGGCATTTTGTGCAGGAGCTGTGTCTCTGGTGCACCACCAGCTCTGCTTTCAAAGGCTGCTCTGTACCACCTCCAGCTATATTTACAGATCAGCCAGCACAGCCAGAAACCTGGAAGGTGTCTGACAGTCCTCTATGAAGTGCTAAAAACATCCTGTGTTGACTCTTCAGGAATAACACAGCTATAATAAAGAACCTGATCTCCAACTGTGAATACAAAGTATAAACATTTGAAGTTTCTTTCTAACAACTGCTATATCACAGCTTCTGAACTGACACTAGATGTGATTAATATAATTTATTGATTATAACTGTATTGATTAAAAAAGCACGCCTGATATTTTTTAAATCACAGTAAAAACATCTTAGAGATGCTGCTGGATCCACTGCAATATATGAGAGTAACATCTACATCATCATCATTGTTACTGCCTGAATTATGTATTCCCAGGTTTTTACTCCAACTTGAGCCAGGATATTGATGGACACCAACCAGGTGTTCTCTGCTGTCATGTAAAGCAGAACAAACAATGAGCTCTCTGCATTTAACTCCTTCAGTTGTTTGTGTCAGTAACTGCTCTCACACCTGCTGGGTGATGCAGGTACCTCACAGCCTGCACACTGTGCTGAGGCAGCAGCAAGAGCATTAAACATTCCCTGAGCCAGGCATTAAAGTGGACATTAAGGTCCAGAAGATGACAGAGGCACTTCCAAAGAAATAAAGCATTCCTTAGTGTTGTTAGAGGAGTAAGTCTGCAGTATCTAAGTGTTTGGGAGTGGGACCAAATGCAACTTTAACTTTGTGTGATATCCAAGAGAATGTCCCTCCTCTAAAATCAGCACGTTTGTTCTAGGAGTTTTAGGAAATCCTGTTCCTTCCTCTCCCCACTGGGTTTATTTACATGTACTTGCAACTGCTGTGCCACCCGCAGCTATTTGTGTTACCCTGCCTCCTGCCAGGGCTCAAGTGCTGGGGAGCCAAAGGTGAATGTCAGAGGGCAAGGCACACCGAAATACTTCCAGCACTCAGCTCCCAAACATCTGAAGGGAAAGGTGTGCCACTGCAGAGTCCCCTGGGAAACAAGGGGCCTGCCATACAGCCAGGGAAACTACCCACCAGGCACAAATTCCCCAAACCTGAGAAAGTCTGGGTAGCATCTGGTGTCAAACATTTAGGTTACAACAGTATCACAGGAAAAGTTGTGGAGAAAATAAATGCAATAATAGGTCACTTATCAAAGAAATCAAAGAAATTAAAGAGCTAATTCCTCTCAATTTTGACAACATATAATTCACAAGCTAAAACTGTTTTCCTGCCAGGTCAACATGAAAAATTATTAGCAGGAGCAGGAAGCCAAGCTTGAAAGCCACACAGATAATAAAAAGGAGACACACAAGTACCTTTATATACTTGTTTCCTTTCCTCCGTTTTAATGGCCTAGACTCAATTACAAACAGGTCTCCTACATTGTCTGCTTAAGAAACTGTAATTAATTGAAAAATACAAGCTCAAAACACAGCAAAGCAAATGCAGAAGAAGGAATGCTCTACAAATTCTAGATTACTTTATGAAAGCCAGTCTCCATGAGTGAACAATGGCCTCTACCACAGCAACAGCCTGTTGCCAAGATTGGAAAAGATCACTGCCTGTCAACCACTGATACCATTGGAAAGAGAGCAGCAATGAGAATAATGTGGGTTTATTAATGGAGAAAACCTTGCAGCCACCTACAAGTAAGTTTAATCTGACATGGAGCCAAAAAAACCCCAAAAATACCAACAAGACTTAATGCACTGAACCATGAAAATCTCAGCCTTTGCAATAACTAATGAAATCCTGTGAAACCTGAAACAGACAGAATATAGCTGTAAAACTGGGGGTACTCATAGACTGCATAAACTTAAAATCTTGAACTAGTCCTCATTCATATGAGGATGCTCTAACAGATCCAAAGCTAATATTATAATTTATGACACCTGCCTCAGAAAATTATACTGCCTGCATTGAGTTTCCAGTAGGTAGGCAAATAAAATAATGATTTCAGCAGTATCAATATTTGCCTTCTTACAAAAGCTTACACACGTAGACTCCACACTTTTCTTGGATTACATCAAAACATATGTAACAATATAATGATACAACATATCATTAAAGAGGGATAATGTATATGTTTAATTATGTATTGCACATCTTAGTATATGAAAACATATAATTAATGTCTTCAGCATATCTCTGTTCTACTAAAGTACCACGAATCTCCACCCAAAGTGCTGATCCTGCATGACCACCCAAACTGAGCTTGGCACCAGGGCAGAAACGTGCACCTCTCACCACCTATCAACACTGGTATCTAAAACGCAAACATCTCCAAAGCAAAGAATCTTTCTAACAAGTATCTGTAGCAACTTTAGTTGCTTTTTGTTATTTTATTATTAGAGCTGGCAGCCCACAGAGAACAATATAAAAGCATTTCCCCAATGTCCCTTGCATTGTCTTGTCCATTTCTTCTTTTCCCCCAGGATTGACTGGATAGATTATTCGTCAGTATGAGGCGATGCATGTTTTGGCAAATGGCTCATCTTTTTGAGAATGGTCTCTACAGCCTGTTTCCTACTCTGTGCAATCCAGTTCTACACTTGTATTTTCCATGTTTTTCTTTACACAGCTAAATGAAGACAAAACAAGGAGCACTAACTTCGAAGGGGCTCTTCAGATGCCACCGCAGCCCCAGAGCACCTTGATGCTGTTACATTCTGCCGTGGAAATCAGAAAAGGACTGCAGAAATGCTGACAACAGAACACAGGTTAACAGAGCAAAAACTTCCCTTGACCTGATTTTGTCAACTTTGCTGACAACTGTCTAGAGCACAACGAAGCATCCACAGTCTCACGAAACGTAAATATTTGTGATTTGAGGGCATGCTGTGCGTAGGAATAGTGCTGTAAATGACACTTGCTTTAAGCCCAGCAATGTGGTTTATACACAATCTAACTGCATCAAATGCAGCTTCTAAACCCTCTCTGATGAGGCATTAAGGCTCTGGAAACAGCCCAGTTCTATATCTTAGACCTGACCATTTCTGTAAATTGAAGTCACTAGTGGGTGTCCTGGTTTCTGCTAGGATAATTCCCTTCCTAGAGACGGGTACAGTGCTAAATTCTGCATTTAGGATGAGAACCACGTTGATCCCACAGGGATGTTTCAGCTGCTGCTATAAGCAGTTTGCACTAAGGCAGCCCCTCACAGCACCCCAGAGGCTGGGGCTGCCCTGCTGGAGAGCAGCTCTGCAGAGAAAGACCTGCAGGACTGGGTGGACAACCGAGGGTCCAAGAGGCAGCAGTGCCTCGGGGGCCAAAGATGCCAGTGGTATCCCGGGGTGTGTGGGGAGGAGCGTGGCCAGCAGGATGAGAGGTGATCCCCCCATCTGCTCTCCCCCCGTGGGGCCACATGTGCAGCATGGCCTCCAGGTCTGGGCTCCCCAGCTCAAGACAGACAAGGAAGGACAGGGAAGGGCACTGGAGCACCTCTCTCATGAAGAAAGGCTGAGGGAACTGGGTCTCTTTAGCCTGAGGAAGAAATGGCTGAGAGGGAACCTTACCAACACAGGCAAATTCCCTAAGAGTGGCTATCAAGAGGAGGATGAGGCCAGACTTTTCCCAGTGGTGCCCAGTGACAGGACAAGGGGCAACAGGCACACAAACTGGAACACAGGAAGTTCCATATGAATATGAGCAAAAACTTCTCAGCTGTGAGGGTGACTGAGTACTGCAACAAGCTGATCAGAAAGGCTGTGGAGTTTCCTTCTCTGGAAATACTCAACATTCACCTGGACGTCAGCCTGTGCAACCTGCTTCAGCTGAACCTACCTTAGCAGGGGACTGGATTAGAGATTTCCAGAGGTTCTTTCCAACCCCAAACGTTCTCTGATAAACTTGGGGGGAAGCTGGCTGGGGGCTGCTGCTCAGGAACTGAGTAGACACTAGTCCATGAGCAGTTGCATCATGCATCACTTATTTTCTATGTTTTAATTCTTTTGTCACCATCCTCCTCCTATTATTTATTATTATTCTCTCTTTTCTGTCTTAGTGAACTACCTTTAACTCAACCCACAAATCTTAATTTTATTTCTTCTGATTGTCTCCCCAATCCTCCTGCAGGGTGTAGGAAGAGGGACAGAGTGAGGCTGTGTGGTATTGAGCTGCCTCTTTTGTCAAACCACGACAGTGGGGACCAATAGCATTACTAAGCCCCTGCCTGAGCTGCTTCTTATTCAAAGGCAATTTACAGATCTTTAGCAGGTTGCAAGCATTCATTTTCAGCTGGTAAGATAAAACAAGAACCACATTTATTCATGTAACAGTCCATCACACAGCTCTTTGAATTTTCTATTACTGAGTTCATGCTACAGCAGTGCTCACAGACAAACCCCAGTTACCTCCCCTGCTATTCTTAAAGCAGTAAATGCTAAGCAATACAGTCCTTCAATTCCCAAAAGCACTTTTTCAACATGAATGCCCCAGCATTCGGTACCTGCTCCTGGGGAGATATTTGAACAGAGTCATTACTTATTCCTCTCTTCCTAGTATTTATAGCTGGGAAAGTGGGACATGCTTAGAACAAACAATTGCAGACCCTGCGAGTGCTCATCTGAGCCACCCCCCTAATGTTTCCCCAGCAGAATCACGCACCAGGTGCTCATTGCTATAAAGGCATCTTCTCCATGGATACCCCGCTCCGTAATGGGCAGGAGCACGCGACAACAATAGCACAGCCAATTCTTCTATCAGGCCATTGGTCAAAAGCATCAACAGAGCAGAAATCAGGGCACTGAGTATGCCTCCAGTTATTTCTGTGGCTGTGTTCCCAGACACACTTCTCTTCATCAAGCTGCTGAATATCAAGGAAAAGCAGAAGATATTAATTTATTTTACAAAGCAAAGATGCTTTGTAAAATAAAGAACAAACCCCACACCTGTAGAGCTTCAAATTCTGCCCCACAGCATTAAGAAAACAAAAGGCACATTTGTACTCAGCTGCAAAGGCCTCCAACAATAACAGTTCTCAGTTGACTGATGTTCCTGCAAGGCTTTCTTCCACTTCCCACCCGCTTTCTGTGTTAATATTTTACCCCTCACAGTGTGTGAGAAAATTGATAAATGGACACAGAGACCTGATTCCCATCTACAAAGCACAGATTACAGAGGCAGAGACACTCTGAGTGTCTTTAGGGCACTTTATCAGACATTTTGTCCCTGATTTCTATGACACCTGCTATGATCAAAGGTGCAGAGCATTCTTGCATTTGTGCTGTTTCTAGCACTGCTGCTAAAGCTGACGAGTACCTGACTTCACGTGAGCTGGCAAAAGGAGTGAAGACAACACGTGACATTAACTGCAAAGCACTGAACCCACATGATTTTCCTTATTTCCATCATTTGTGTTTAACCACGCCCATAATGAACAGAGAGAAGAGATCAACAGAATGGAATGAACGCAAACATTGCCATCTTATTGCAAAGGTTTTGTACCTTTTTGGGGATTTCTCACGGGCAGCCCCTCACAGCACTGACTCCTTCTCAGCACAGCCAACAAACTCCATCTAACTTCTCGAGCAGCCAACCTGCTCTTTTACAATACCCACCCTAACTGGATCCAGCTGTGGCCTATTTAGGGCAGGCCTGTTCTTAATTCTTGCTAATTAGCACAGCTGTAACCCCTTAGGGGTGAGATTACCTTCATCACTATCTCTATTCTACATTCCACCCATCCACAGGCAAACTGGACTTTACCCAGTTGTTGGGAACCTTCAAACAGTCCCCAAGAGCACACATTCACACACTACTGAGCTCAAGCTAAGAAATGCTATTTTTTCATCTTTTCTCTCTCTCATTTGCTGTGAATTGGAACAGCCAGCTGGCAATTCACTCACTTCACTCTTCTGACTCAGAAAAACAACAAAAATATTAGTGGAAACCTAGAACTGCTGTTATATATACGTATTAATTGTTGTTTTCTATACAAGGTACGTGCACAACTACATATAGCAGTTTTATATCTATTATTCTATTACATAAACAGCACATCTACTGAAACAGAATGAAGTACTGTAAACTCTTCAGAGCCAAAGTAAACAGAAAGGGCCTGAGAGCCACAGGTGTGGGTGTGATCACCTGGTCACCACCATCTGTTTGCCACCAGTCTGCACCTGACACTTCACTCTGTGCACCCTGTGCTCCATCTTGTCCCTATCACCTCTTTCCATCTGACCCATCCAGTGCTGTGCCTTGTAGCACCTCCCTGATGCCCCTCCATGCAAGGCTTACAATTGCCATAACAGGAAAACCTGAATGCACTTCACATCCTCGATCTTCCCCTTGCTGCCTCCCTCTGTCCCTAGAGCAGAGTGGGTTTTTTTGTGACTCAAACTTGCCAATTGCTAGAGCTGATGGTCAGCCAAGTCTTCTTCAGCCATTCCCCTTCCATTCCTACATAACTGCATATCCTTCATTTTGCATGCTGGGAGCTCATCCCTTATTTCACTGCCCTCCTTTCATTTTTGGCTCTCAAAGCTGCCTGCCCTCTACCTGTTTAAATTCTGCTGATAAATATGTGAGTGCATTCAATATCCCTCATTTTTTGCAGCTTCTATTTTCTACTGAACTGTTTAAAATTTTTTAGGCTTCACAGTTCTCTTGGCTCATTTCCTGCAGAAAGTTGCAATTTTCAGGAAACAATATTTGGAAAAAAGATGTTAGGAATCGAAAGTAAGTCAGGAAAATAAATCATGTAAGAGATGCCTGGAACTTGAGGTGTTGACTCATCAGTCTAATGAACATCTAATAAAGCATCTGTTTGCACTCAAACAGTTCACTGGAGAAGGATGGGCTGCAGGACATACTTGACTTGACTGCCTTGCTGACCTCCAGTCCTACAGAGCCCATCTTAAACACATTAAATCCATTAACAACACTGTAAACTCTGAGCAGACTTTTGTCTGATAACTAAAATTTTGAAGACACCCTCAAATTCTCAACTAATGCAGCAAGACATGCAGGAGAAATAGTAATTTTCCTCACAAAAGTTATTAAAACAATATTATCTAATAACAAAAGAAAAAAATGCAGCTTACTATAAAGTCAAAACACACTGTCAGCTACTGCAATATGTAAGTAGCAGATTGTTAATTTGAAATAAATTGTGAGCTTCTGACTGATGCCAGCTTATTTTAATATAAATGAGTAATTACTACATGCAAGACTGGTGTCAAGTCATGATTTGTGACAGCCACTTGGCTGGGACACACAGAAGTTACTGATTTTGAAGCGGCTGCAGAGAGCAAATTCTGAACTCTGACTTGAGGTTTTCACTTTGTCAACCCTTATTTTCGGAAATTCTACCAGTGGTCACCATATTTTTTCTTATAGATGTAATTTCTATGAGGTGTTGCATTAATTGTTTGTGAATTTTTTAAACAGAGGATGACCAGTGAGGATGTTCAGTTCACTGACAGCTTATGGATGAGAGAGTGTTCCATATTCAACAGAAAGGGAAATTCCATTGTGCAGAAAAGGTCAACAACTTTTATTTCCAATATTTCCTGTAGTCACTGTTACTTTAGAACTGAACATTACACATGACTTATCCTACCAGAGACTAAGGGCTTCCTTTATGCAAATACACTCAAAATCACTGACATTTATCTTAATAAAGCTCATGGACTTTAACTCCCTAGGAGGAAACAACTGTAGAACTAGAATCAAGTCCAAATAGAACAAAAACAATGATTTGGCAGCTCCCATTATGACTCAGAGGAAATTTAAGCAGCACATCAAAGCCAAAGCTTTTCATAACAAGAAGAAACACTAAGAATACATAAGCACATGCCTCCAGGACTATTTCATCAAAACCAACAGTAGGCTGCACTTGTATTATAGGACTAATGATACAACTGCATAAAAAAATATCCTGATGCCTAAGCCTCAGTCTTTAGGAAACAGTAGGTCACTGGTAAAGTCACTATTTCTACATGGCCCATAAAAAGCTAAAACAATAGAAATAATCAACTCAAAAAGGAGTTTCACATTCAGTTGTAACTTGATTGTCTTCTGTCCGTTCACTTGCTTTAAAACAAAGAAGTGGATTATGACTAACCCACTGTATTAATTTTTTTCTGCTAAGTTGCTAAGCCTTTACTCATAATAAAAACAAATCTCCTCCTCAAATACCATGTGCATGAATAGCATTTAACCATCTGAAGCTTTATATTACATCAATCTTTGATACCAGGACACTGACGCCATGACCTCTAAGCTGCATGTGTATGATCTTTTGCAAGAGGATTGTCTTGACATTATTTTTAGAATCATTTTCTTGCAGAGAGAGTTGCAATTCACTTGGTTTGTAAAACCAATCATCAAAAAAAGAAATACCAGCCTTGCAAACACATACCTGTAAAAGATAGTCCCCAAAAGGAGTGTTTTTATTTAAAAACAAATCACAGAGGAGAGCCAGTGTCCAAGTGGAAGCCAGTTACGAGAGGAATTCCCAAGGTCAAGGGCTGGAATCGGTGCTCTCGAACATCTTGTCAGGGATGTGGACAGTGGCATTGAGCGCACCCTCAGCGAGCCTGCCGGCAGCACGGAGCCGTGTGCTGGGCTGGACACGCTGGACGGAAGGGATGGCACCTAGAGGGACCTCGGCCCTGGGGAGGTGGGCCCGTGGGACCCTCAGGAAGGCTCAACAGGGCCAGATGCACATTGAACATGACCTGGCAATGTGCACATGGAGCCCAGAAATCCAACCACATCCTGCATCCAAACAAGTGTGCAGCAGGGCAAGGGAGGCAGCTCTTCCCCTTTACTCCACTCTCAGGGGATCCCACCTGCCGTGCTGTATCCAGGCCTGGGGGTCCAAGGTAAGATGAGGCCGTGTTGGAGTGAGTTGAGGAGGCCATGAAGATGCTCACAGGGATGGGGCACCTCTGCTCTGGAGCCTGACTGGGAGAGCTCGAGGTGCTCAGCCTGGAGAAGAGGTTTCAGGAAGACCTGAGAGTCCCTTCCCATGCCTGAAGGGCCACAGGAGAGCTGGAGAGGGACTTGGGACAAGAGCCTTGAATGACAGGGCAAGGGGGAAAGGCTTCAAACCACCAAAGGGTAAGACTAGCTCCAAGGATGAAATCCCTCCCTGTGAGGGTGGGCAGGCCCTGGCACAGGGTGCCCAGAGAAGCTGTGGCTGCCTTGTCCCTGCAAGCATTCAAAACCAGGTCGGATGGGGCTTGGAGCAACCTGGGATAGTGGAAGGTATCTGTGGAATGAGACGATTTTCAAGGCCCCTTCCAACCTTAAACATTCTAGGATTCTATGAAATTCCTAATTTGTCTTATTTCAGTAAGACATGCCTAAATAGCTTGTCTGACTCAACAGCTCTGCTTGTTCTACAGACAGTGAATAAAGATGCTCCCAGGCAAGGAAGTCTGAGGGTTTATTTCTTGTTTTAATTAAGGTAAGGAGAAAATAAACAGGATTTTTATAACCAGCCACAAATAAAAGTTCAAGCAAGCATTAACAGGTAGTCAAACTTCAGCTTTTGACAAATTTGAGAGATTTACTGGGTAAACAAACTCTCTCCCTTAAATGTGTGTTTGCCTTAGATTCTGCACTGTGTGCCATATGCTATGCCCAGAAGATATAGAATATAATCAGTGTATGTAAGACAATCAAAAGGATATATAAGATAACCAAAGCAAGTGTAAGTATACAGAATTCCTGCAGAAGATTAAGCCATCATCTAGTGCTGCAGGCAGGAAGCCCCAGGAGGAAAGCCATCCTCCTTAATGGACAGTGGTTGCACAAAACCTGCCTAAAGGGATTTAAGCTTTTTCCCACTATTAAGGGAATTAACACTTGTTTATTTGCACGTGTAGTGTTAGTTCCCAAGCTGCTGGCCTTTTCCCAAGCCACTGAGCTTCTTGGGAAACAGTAGGAAACTGGGTTATCTCTCTGTTGGCAAAACAAACAGGGCAAGCAAATCATTCTGTACCTCAGGAAAATAAAAGAACCACCCAATAACCCCACTATGTAAAAGAACAGCTGACACATTCCAGTTTCTCACGGTGTCAGGTTCAACCCCTTAAAGAGCATTGAAGATGGGATCAATCTTTTAAAACCACACACTCTCAGGGATATAACCAACCCAGCCAACAGCCCATTCCAGATAATGAATGTTTATCCCTCGTTTCTGTAAAAAAAGAACTCAGGGAAGATGTTTTAATATTCCAGAGACTCCAAATTCTGGCACAGTGACAAATACTAGCTGTCTAAGAGGGAAATACTGGAGTATCATTGATATAAGCATTGCACAGTATTTTACTGATGTTATAAAAGAAAACAAGAAAGTAATCAATATTAATTGGGGAATCATCGAATCTGATTAGCCTGATGATTTAGAGAAAATAAGTATATAAGAACATATTTACAGCAACATCATTTTTTTTAAGTACCCACTCTGTCACTTTCAGTCCGGAATTTTATTATTCTGATTAGAGATTGTATGGTTGAGGTTTCTATTGCCAAACCCCAATCACTGATGCAAGTAGGGCTTTGAAAAAAATCACAGCATGGGGCACTGGCAAAATACAGCAGACACCCATGACAACCCATCCCCCCTCCAAGAAAAGAAGGAGCCCAAACCACAACTAAACCACAAGAAATAAACATAATTGAGAGTGAGAGGAAAGATTTTCAATTTACTCAGCAGAAAACCTCTCAACCAGATAGGGATTACATAAAAACAAAAAATTAAAAATAATGTTCTGTTCAATCCCTCTTCCCTTTAAGTATCAGCCTTTGGTACTGTCATCTTTTTTCCTGGAATCTGCTGAATAACCAAAAAAAGTTATTTAATGGAAATACTTTAAATCATGGATGTTATGCACCACTGTTATTAAACCACCACATTCAATGTGGTTTCCCTGGTACAGCTCAACGTTCTACTTACCGTAGAGAATAACAGAAACTATTGCAGAAAATGAAACTAGTATAGACAAACTCCCAACCTTTCTCTTTTAAAACTGAGAAGGAACTGGAGGAGAGAAATAACCCAGCCCCCAGCTGTGCTATTTAATTAAAAATGCCACCTCTAATTGAATTACTGGCAAAGCACTTGGGAGATAGTCCCACTGCTACACCAAATTTATAAAACAGAAGTTCATTACTTCTATGCTGTATTTGCCCACAGTCCTTTCAGCTAATTCCAGGAGCTCACAGCCAGTATGGAACAGCTCTCAGAGATGGAAAGGCTTTGCAGTTCAGCACAGAAAAAGGACCACAGCACCTTCTCTTCTACAGCATCCAGGAACTGACACAGAAAGCGTTGATAAAAAATGTTGTAAAGCAGCAACTCTCAGCTTCTTTCCAGTACAGCTCATCATTTCCCATGACGGTGACTGAGCACCGGTCCCGGCTGCCCAGCGAGGTAGGCTGTGCAGTGTCCATCCTTGGAGCTGTACCAAAGCCATCTGGACATGCCCTGAGCATCCTGCTGGAGCAGGGGGACTGGAGCAGCCAGCCTCCAGAGGTGCCTTCCAGCCTCAGCCAGGAGTGACTCTGGGAGCCACCAGCCTGAAGGAATCCCAGGTGCTGGATATCCTGCACCAGCTGACGGTCACGGACATTTGGCCTCTGTGTCTTCACACACAAGTGTTTCAAATGATTGGCACAGTCCTCATTCCCTGAGCAAACAGCTGTAAGCATTTTCCAGAGAGAGTTCCAAAGTCTGGACTGGTGTTAAACCAAGCCCTCCAATACCCTCTTCAAAGCAGGATTACCTGTTCCAGGCCCCCACAGGAACTCCTAAGAGCACACACTCTCCTAAAGCCCTCACCTCCTGGCACATCAAGACTGCACTTGTGCAACTGAGTAGACACTTTCCCAGGTTAAGAACTCAACAAGTTTGCTGCTTAGGTAATGGTTATTTTATTCACAGCACCCTGACTAATCTGCCATGGACTTGCCACTCTGAGCTATCCCACTTAACCCAATTAAATTATCCCAATTAACTGTATCCACTCCGCCCCTTTGCACACCAGACCAGTTTGTGATTGCTCAGGTGAAAGGAAGTGAAAGAAGCCATCTGGTTAGCTTAAAGAGGGCACCCATCGTGACAGACACTTGCTGGCAAGAGCACCAGGATCAGGCTGCTAGCAGAAATACCCTGCATTCCCCACACTAGGTGTGGAGAGGTTGGTTTCTGCACCTAGTCCTGCACTGCCTGAACCAAACACGCAATGATACCTACCACAAAGACAGCTGAGCAGATTCTTCTCTGGAATCTGCCCCTTTTTGCTCCTCAGGCAACCCCAACTCCTGCACGATGACTATGACAATGCTCCCTTTCGCTATGCCGACCGGAGTGACACTGCCAAGGAAAACATGGCTCTGAAGTGCCCAACTTTCACATTCCTCCAGCCTGACTCATGAGCTGTATTCCTGACGAGCTGTGTGCAGGTTATTGTGCGCCTCCAGCCTTCACCCAGCCAGCTCCCACACGTGTGACACTGCCAATAAAGGCCCTGCAAGATGAGCACAACCTCACAGAGCACCCACCACGTCTCAAAGGTACCACAGAGAGCACCAAAATCTTGGTTATCACTGCAACACCAGCAGCACAATTAGCTCTGTCATGAAGCTCACTGTTACCCGCTCATTCCTGAGTTTAACAAAAGGTAGATTTTTTTTTTCAATTAGGAATTTAGAGGAGCTCTTACTCAGAGAAAAGCTAATAGTCACCTCAATAAACAAAGCCAGAAACTCACACCCTTCCTTGGCAGAGGGCCAGGCACTGTAGTCATTACTCTGGGAGAACTCTCACTGATGGAACTGCTCCACAGCACGCACAGTGTGACTCATGCTGCAAAAACTTGGCTCCTGGACTTGTTTCCCATCTAATTAAAATTCACTCAAACATCCCACAATCCGGCTTTTACCATAACAGTATCAGTATCTGTGTCTGCAGCCAAAAGACTATTCAGCACCCCAAACTGGCTGTAGAGGTAGCAAATACACCTAACAATGAAAGAGATAACTGAAAATTATCTGTTTTGTTGCCTCTCTCCTCAAAGGCCCCAGTCACAGGCAGCCAGAAATTAAGCTGCTGCCTGGTTGGATTTTTCTTTTAAGAATCCATGGAAGCAGCAGTGCTACCATATAAAAGAAACACATGTGAACAAAGTAGCTGTTGCCATATATTTTAGGCTAGCCTAAAAGATTTATTGGACATGGCTTGCTTCAGTTTTTCCTCCCATGGGATTTGTACAAACTCTCCTGTTGCCTTTTATTTTTAATTGGATATTTTGAAGCCATGTTTAGCTCATTTATCTTTATTCGTTTTCTTTCTAATTTAAGTCTCTGGAGAATTTTCTCTGTTTAAAAACAGTCCAAAGATACCAGTGAAGAGCTGGTGACCTGTGCAGCTATCAGGCATACAAAAATAAGATAAAATATTATATGAATATTTTTCTCTTGCCAAAGAGATCTCTTGGATTTGTCTCTTGATGTGACCTTGTGGATGAAGCTACAACCAAAGCCTTTGCCACGTGGCTGCTAAAAGGAAGTTACACTTGAAGTTTCTTAAGCATTCTTAACCACAAAGAAATTATGAAAATAAACGAAGAAAGTACTTATTATTATTGCCTTGGCCTTTGAAAAAAAAATCCAATCAACTGAAATACAAAAAAGTAAAACCAACGTTCCTACTAAGAATAAAAAAACTAAACAAATACTTTTACTAATATTGTAATCAAAGTACAAAAGACTTAAGAAAAATCTCCACCTTTAAACCTCAATTTTACTACACTGGAACTGCTGTTCGTTAGATGTTTAAAAATAGAGAGGCAGAAAATCAACTCTTCTATTAGCAACAAGTCTGTCATCTGGAACATCGACTTTTCTCATCATTTGTGATGTCCAAATGACGCTTTTAGTTTCATTCTAAATCATGAGCCATGGCTGTATTTCCTTCAAGGTTCTGAGCACACAGGCTCTCACTCCTAAGCCCTGGTGCTCCCAGTCAAGCTGGCCTCAACAGCCTCAGTGTGAGCTCTAAGAGAAACTCTGCCAGCATGAGAAAATATTTAGGTATTGACACTGCTCATAAAAACATTAAGACTTCACCTTTGCAAGGGCCATGGAATACACAATAACAACAAAAATGCCTCTGTCAGGCTTTCAGAGGCCAAGAGAATCACAGTCCAGAGAGAGTAAAAGCACAAAGCCCACTGAAAAGACAACTAAAATTCACTGTGCAGCTTCACAGCAAATGAGGTTTACGTATGCAGAAGTCAAGTTTCAGTCTGCTTCAGTCTGTGGGGTTTCAGGAAGCTCCCCTGTACAGTCATCACAAAACACTTTGCTGTACAAGCTATTTGCACCAACTGCTTTGCCTTCTGCTCCTGGGTGAACAGCCTGATGTCCTATACCAGGAAAGAGTCACAATCAACTGAATTTATAACTTTACAAATGAAGTTCAGGAAAACATCTGTCTAAAGGACATCAGATCTCAGGTTGTCAGGATAAAATGTAGAAATATTAACGTATTAAGAGCAGTGAGCTAGATAGCCAAAAGGAAAACTAGACAGGTTTCAGACACAAGATTTGCATTTTCCCCTTAATTCTCAAGCTGAAACAGATTTACAATTATGCATCTCATTCCTAGAAATTCCTTTTGCCAGCTACAGGCTTTGGGCCTCCACGTTCACACTTGTGCACATTTTTACAAATCCCTGCTCTACATTTGTAAACAATCCTGCACACAAGTTAAAAAAAAGTCACCATTGAAAGTACTCTCTGTTTAAGCATGCTTTAGTGCATCCCATGGATACAGGTATGAAGCAGCTGGAGATGTGGAATTTGCAAATATGAAATGACTGAGCAAGGGTGAAGTACCAACTTGAATGTCAGAAGCAGAAAAGGTAAAAGCAAACCACAAACGTGTTAAGAGCACAGAGAATATGAACAGATCTAAAAAGTACTTGACTGCAGCGCCGAGGCAGCACCCACTGAACAGCTTCCACTTGATCTGTGCACCCCAGGCTGGAGCAGCCTTAAAAAGCAGGGATTTCCAGGCATTGCAGACTCTGCACCCACTGAAACTGATTTTTCACCGTGTCAGCTGAAATACAGCGAGTGCCTGCAGTGAGACACTCTCCAGAATCTAGCACCAGCCTGCCTGACAACTTGCTACTAAAGCCATCCCACAACTTAAGAGTTCACTGATAGCAAATGCCACAAATCCAGTTAGCTGGAATAAAGAACAACCTAAGTCTGTTTTGACCATCTGGTACAGCAAGTTTTCCAGCTCTAGTAAAACTGGCTCTCCTCCTGTCCCAGCTAAAGGTGCTGAACTCCATTCAGGAGCCAGGCTTCAGTGCTAACACGATGTATGTGTAAATACCCCAACCCTCACCTGTTTTCATAGCATAGTAAATACACATAATAACACACAATCCTGCCTGAGGAAAGGTCTGGCCATTAGGAAATTAAACAAGCAAGACCTTACTCTCAGGGAAATGAACCTATAAAAACTCTAGGAAAAACTTAAGATTAGAAGGAAGAGTTACAAAGATAAAACAAACTACTAAGACTGCACTAAGTGGTTTTTTAAAAAACACATTAATTCACTTTGCATTTTTAGCAAGGCTGACATAAATGTAGTTTTGGTAGTACTGTGTCATTTCTTCCCTACCTTTTCACTGTTCTACAATAAAATAAATGCCTTTCCCTAAGCAGTAACTTTTGGAATGTATTTTAAATGAGACCACACCACTCTTAACACTGGAGTTCCCATACTTAAAGCATCTGACTACAGTACTCAGGAATGTGCCAGTTCTGCAACAAAATAAGAGATTTCCCAACTCCAGTGATTTACCAGCCTGAATTCCAAAGCTGAGCTCTTGCAAAGTGTTATTTTACAGCTTCAGGTGTAAGGAAGAAGTGTTTTAAGAAGCTGCCACTCACCATGTGCAGTTTTGGCAACCCGTTTAGGATTTAAGAGACATGTTTATTTTTATCAACTCAGTATCTTCAATAGATTATGAAAATTAGCAGCTTGGAGTGAGTAACAAACTTCTTCAATGTGTAATCACTTTGTCAAAAAGCAAAACAAAAATGTGATAATGAGGCTTGTGTTTGCACTATATACCCACGGGGACATTTTAATGCACTGAAGGCTGAAATGGAATCACTGAAATACTTCAGCAGGACTCGTGAGGACTCACAGCTTGAGGAATGAAGCAAATGCCACTAAAAGAGAACCAAGGGAGATGGATGTCAGTCCTTGCTGAGCTGGGAACAGCGCTGCCTTTGAGCAGCCCGGCAGAGACCAGGGCCAGCCATGGCCAGGGAGACACAGCGCCCGTGACACCGCAACCTCCTTTCCAAAGCGACTGAACCGCCACACCTTCTTGGGCTGACCGTTTTACTCCAGAACACAGCATTTTAGGCCATTTAGATACTTTGCAAGCCATCTTTGAAACTTAACACCCACTGCATCTCAAAGAAATTCAATGTTTAGTGCCAGAAATGAGGCATTCAAGCCCGTAATTACCTGTGTTGAGTATAACCAGGATAGCATTCCATTGGCAGCATACTAACATAGATGAGGCACATTTTACAACTTTGATCCTGCTTCTGGAACAGCTTTTTTTAAAGGACAAAATAACTTGCAATCCCTTATATTCACATGCACTTTACTGCAAAATTAACATTTTCTTTCTAAAAGCGATCTTGTCCTAGAACTCAAAAATCAAATTCCATTACTACCAACAACAAAACTTCTGTGAACAAAATTGGGTCTTTATTTTTGTTTTTGTCTGCCAAGAACACCCTCTGTGCAACTGCCTCCTTACAATGCAAGGAATCAGGCCAGTGCTGATGCACACAAGAAATCACAGAGTAGAAATTCTGAACATAATTCCCTGCAGTAAAAGCAGGAGTGAAAAGCATCAGAGAGGCATTACTGCCCCTTGAAATAGCATTTTTGATTAACATGCCACATTCAAATCTGACTAATATTAATCAAATTACCCTCACCAACCTCAGACGTGCTCAGAGTGAGTTACGAACCCCAAATTTCCCCTGGAGCAATCTAAGTGGTGAACCACTAAGAACAGTCATCCTTTCATGTTTTAAATACTGAAAGGTGAGATCAGCTCCACACAGATGTATTTTAAATGCAACCTCTTTCAATTCCCCATTCTGAATACTCCACTTGTAAAAGAGCCACTCGTAGCTGTCTGCAATTACCAAATAATGCTTCTCACCCAGCTGACCACGCTAAGTGAGCACAGGGACCTGCAGCACGTCCCAGACAAAGCAGGGCATGGCTGGCTGGCTCCATGTCCCAAGCAGGCTCACGAGGGCTGATCAAACATTACCAGGAAGCCAGGCACATCACATGGCTGTGCCTCATTCCACTCGTGTGCCTCACAGCTGCTGGAGCCAGCCACTCTTCCCTTCCCAAGAACTCCGCTCCACACACGTGCAGGGAAACTTCCTGCACTGCCCCAGGACCCACCCACCTCCTGTGACCCAGCTCTACACAGGGACACAGGGGAGCAGAAACGGATCCTCTCCTGGAGGTGCTTTATTCTACCAACATGGGCAAGCAGATAGGAGGAAAAAAGCAGAGAATGGTGAAAAATGCACAGAGACTTGTAAGACAAAGCATGTCTGGCTGAAAAACTGCAGGAAGAGCAGCTTGCCCCTCCAGCTCCAAGAAGCAAGAGCAGCAGTTCTGGTGCAAGGCCACAGTCCCCAGCAGCTCCACTGGTCCTGCACAGCTCAATCAAGGGAAAGCTCTCCCTGCTCTCCTGAACATCTCCCTTTCCTGCTGGTACACATGGCTATGGAACACTTAGAAGACCAGACAGATTTCAGAAATTCCTGAAGCCATGTTAGAGTACAGAGTGAAACCATCTCAGGGCTCCATCACATCAACAGTGCTTTCCAGATATTAGCCAAAGGTGCAGAGACTCCCACAGATCTTCGCTTCTGTTACTGAGAACTCAGTTTAATCATGTGGGAAAAGCACCCGTATGGATATTCAGGAATATGTTTCAATATTAGAGGAGAAACAACTGGGGACATTTTGGGAAGTCAGGCCCTAAATGAAAACCTCTTTTGCATCAGATTCTACTTGATCTGAAAACATTGCTTCTAATAAAACAAAAGCTAGTGACTAAATACATTCCTAGTTTTGTAGGACTGGTGAGCTCAGAAGACATTTGACAAAAAGAGTCCCACAGTTCTCCTAAGAGATTAATGATCAGCTCTAAGCAATCAAATCCAACAATTATTTATAGACTAATCCAAATGCCTGACAGCATTCCTCCACCAGGATGTTTAATTACTTCAATATCAGGTGCCTGATTCCTTTCAGTAAATGTACAGTAAATTAAATTTGTAATGCTGTGGTATCAAACCCAGTTAAATTCTCAAGTATATTCATTCTTCAAGTACCACCCTCTCCAAAGGTGCTGTCACACCTGAGTTAGCACGCTAGTGTTTCTCAAAGGTTTTTATTCATGTTACTCTTCTAGGTGTCATTGCCTTTGCACAGCTCCTCTTCCTCTCTTCCCATACCTCACCCTAAGCAAGAGAAGGTAGTTTGCAACATTTCCAACCAAGATGATCTCAGCTGTTTCCCAGTAAGGAAGAGGAAGGGATCCATTCTTCAGATCCTCCACAACTGACTCCTAATACCACCGCAGCAAGCGTCAGAACAGCTAACCTGACAGACTGCTGCCAGCAGCACCACATCTTCCAGGTGTACCTCAGCTGCCAGCTGCCTTGCACAGTGAGAGATTAGCATCAAGCACAAACTTCCTGTGTCACATTTTCAACGCCAAAGCTTTTTCTCAAATAAAAAAAAATTAACACCACCAGCAAATTTACGACCAGGTGTGACCTGAAGGTCTCAAGCTGAAATATGAAACAAGACTATTCAGCATGTGAATTGCTGAGCACACCTTGCATGCTGTCATTTCATGAAGTAACAGAATCTCTTTCAGTAATTTATTAACTTCATTTCAGAAAGAGAGGGGAAAATAACTTCTTGATTGCCTTGGGAATGATACATCTTGAAACATCAGTAATTCCACTACTAAATATTGTTAATTCATAGCATCTGTTAAAAAGCTCCCTTACAAGAGGCAGTGTGACACAAGTTATCTATCAGAGGCGTGAGAAAGATTAAACAGCAAACTGGCACAGCCACAAGCTATCAATTATCAACAGCAGCTCTGCTATTTATACCTGGAAGCCCTGCTACAGAAGGTGAGACTGTTTTCTTTGATGCCATCCAGTGTTATCTCAAAAAGACTAAAAAATGAACTGCTAAACAGGGATGAGGCAGAACCACACCTAGGAGCTGCAAAGAGAAGCAATTACAGATTAAAAATGAACTTCTCTGCTAACACAAGTGTGATGGATCCAAGTGCTGTGCAGCGCTGGCACTGACCTGCTCTGCAGACCAGGCCATGGAAAGCACTAAGTGGAAACAGGGAGTTTTGACCAGAGTTAGGCCAAGCAGCGTCCAACACACTGACATTTTCCAGACAAAAGCCACAGAGTCATAAAAAGCTCTCATTTCTCACTGCATAAAAGACCTGCTGTTCTGACTGCACAGTTCAATCCTTGGCCTGAAGCAGCCACGATCTGACTGATCTGCATTCATTTTATTCCTTAGGAGAATGTCCAGGAAGCTTTGTTTGACATCCAGCAGCAACATCTGCATAAGGGACACTGAGCAGAAGACAAGGATGTAGCTGTGTTCACTGCCAAGGGCCAAGAGCTGCCTTCCCTTTGGGAAGCCCTCTTCAACTCCTACAGGAAAAAAAACCCACTGCTGATCCTCTTAGCACTATCTGAGGATATTTTCAGGCTACTTGGTAAGTTAATCATTGCAATCACTAACATGAGCTAATGGGAGAATTAAAAACAATTATTTGTTGTTTAGATTAAATCTACTTTGGCAACTAGCAGAATAATATTCTGATCTGCTTTGAGGTAAGGAATCCTTGATCCAAAAGGAAAGAAATGCTATATAACTTGGTAAATGGAGTATTTTCCTGTTCTTTTCTCTGTCCAGAGTAATGAATGCAAGAATAAACTGGTCCCAGGCTGAAGTTCTCCAGCTGTTCAAGTGTGCTCAGCTCACCTGAACATTCCTATGCAGTTCTGAACTTCCACCTACAACCTGTCCAAGTTCCACAGAACTGACCCATCTTTGCTCACATTCTTACTCACTCAAGTGCTCTGGTGTGTACACACCACTAGAAATAAAGTATTAAATACTCTTTGTCAACATTTGATTCTCTGGGCTCATTTACTCCACCTAAACAGCAGAGTTGAAACACTTATGACTTCCAAGACCACAAAACTATTTTCCTCAACTATTTTATGAGGTAATAACTTCAGGAATTTTTAGGGCTATTCTTTAGGAGGTTCATAAGTTTTCTCCACCAAGCTAACCACTGTTATTGGAAGTGAAGAGAGCAACTGGACACCAAGGAGCAGCCTGCATGTCCAAACATGCCTATGCCTGCAGCTCATTCCTGTGCACAACTGGGTTCAAGCTGCTGGCTCCTGCCAGCATCCAGCTGCAATACAGAAACTGCATCACCTCGGCAGGCAGCAGTTCAGAGATAAGGGAGGGAATCAACTCCAGTACTGAAATTAGAATTCCTGTGCAAGCTTTCAGCCATGCAGCCTCTACACTCACATTTTTATGATGATGTTTTCCTTGGTTTAAATAATGTGAAGTCAAGGTTTTGGTTAATTTGGCAACCCTCATGCAAAACCACTGTCTGGAACCCACTAAACCCACTGCACCAATCAGTATTTGCCTTCCTTACAGCATTAATACTCCTAATTGATGAAGCCAAATGATCCATGGTTTGATTACACAATGCCAATTGACTGTGAAGTAGGTATGTAACCAAACATTGTTAAACATTCCTTCTCTTCACCATTCCAAACCTATCAGGAGACTCCCAAAAGCAGACAAGTTTGGGCACCTTTGGCACTGTGCCAGCATTTTTACCATTGGATCCCATGATTCCTGCACATAAACAGGAGACTACCACAAAGCAACACAAGCTGCCCTTTAGATCCCAGTGTAAGTGAAACAGCTGCAAACCCCCAATTTTATAGCTCTGCACAATGCAACATCACCAATTTAAACAAACGAGTACTTAAAATTCACATCAATTTAATTCTGCAAGTAATTTACCCGGACAGCACTTTATTCATGTCCCCACTTGACACGTTCACAGCTATTTTAAATACAAACAAGCTCAGAGAAAACACATGGTAGTATTGTTTGCTTTGACGTTGTTAAGCAACGGGAAGTTTACCAGGTTTCTACCACCAATTAATTGTTCATTCTAACTTAGCAGCCTGCAAGATCAACAGGTCAAATCCTCAAATAGTTTAAAGCTCAGCATGTCAGGCTTTGTTGCCTCTACCAAAGACAGCTCTGGTAACTCCCACAGGGAACACAAAAACAAAGAAAACAAGAAAGCCCTAGAGTGTGAAGAGATTTCCTGCATTTGTACTCCAGGTTT
Source organism: Pyrgilauda ruficollis (assembly GCF_017590135.1). NCBI lineage: Eukaryota > Metazoa > Chordata > Aves > Passeriformes > Passeridae > Pyrgilauda > Pyrgilauda ruficollis. The sequence goes on from NW_024511877.1 coordinate 662,208, forward strand.
TTCAGTGGAGAAGAAACATGGCTCCCCAGACCAATCTAAGCTCTTGCACTGCAGGAATCCATCGGCAGATGCAAAGGGAAGCATCAGGAGCCCGTGTGAATTGCCCACGCTGCGCTCTGCCAAGACCAGGGCAGAGCACACACGGGAGAAATCCCTTCCCAGCCCCCATCTCTATATATAACACGCCAGGAGAGCTCAGGGCAGCAAAGCAGGAACCAGGGCTTGTTTGCTTTCACAGGAACTCGTTGCACCAACTTATCAGTAAACACAGAGCAGTTCACAGAGCTCACAGTCACATTTTCTCTTGACTTTCCTAAAAGACTACAAGGAATTCATAGGACATCTTGAGTTGGAAGGGACCCAAAAAGATCAGCGAGCTATCCAAAGCCTTGAAACATCCTGAGTGAGCTACAGTGCTCAGCATGCAGAAGGACAGCCAAGCTACTGGCCAGGTGCAGCACCTCAGTGATGTGAATTCATTGTTTCATGGTTCAAGCGTAAAATTAAAAATAATTATTCTTCCCCCTTGAAGTATTTGTTTAGAGGGTGAGATAACAACCATCTCTCACAGCAGATTTCAAGTTCAGTCCTTCACTTACTGCAATAAACACTGAAATATGCTCATCTCTTTTAAATCCCATCTTCTATCCCCCAAGTCCCACTTTTATTTTCATCACTACTGCACTACCTCAGGAACTTTCATCTCCAATTTCTTCCAGCAAAGAGAATTTCAAGCTACAGTCTGTCAGTTTGCTTAATGGGCTGGATACCATATAGATTACACTTCTATTTCAAGATACATTTTTAATTGCCCACTTGTATCTCAATTTAACATATCTGCAGTTAAGGGTCATGTGTCAATATCTCTGCTTACAGATCAAATTAGATAGTTCAAAAGCTTTAATGGGATGCAGAAGTGATTCCAGACTGAACAAAATTGTCCACTGATCAATGATAATGAAATTGGCTCCTTTATTTATTTTCTAATTATTCCCAAAATATGAAATAAAAATCTGAATTCTATCAGATAAAAATAACATCTGTATTTTGATAGCAATTAACCACAGCACATCCATGTAGTGTGGAAGTTTCCATGTAATATCTGGTTATTTGTGAACTTCAGCACATCAGAGGGCTCCAAAGGATGAACACAGGAAGGCCACACTTGGCTTTCAGTGCACTGGGCAAGCCTAACTTTGGCCTTGGCAGCCCAAAAGCTCCCTGACCATTCCTTGTATAAATGTTTAATCGGCTAAACCTGTTTTTGGAAATGATACTCCATGGGATTTACAAACCCTCCTGACAGCCCATTAAGGTTGACAGGCACCATCCTTTCTCCAAATGTGACATGAAGAGTGAAGGGAGGGAGCAAAGGAGGGATATGAGAGAGGAGAAGAATAATATCAAAAGCAAATACTTCAAATCTGGACTCAACTGAAGACAACTGAAGTAATGAAAGTACAGGATTGGATCTTGCATGTCACCCAACGATTCAGACCAGGCTGAAACATGAAGGACTTCCACAATGAAAAAGCATTCCAAGAGCTGCAAACCAGAAGTGTCCTAAAGAGCAAGTTAACCTTTGATCAGCAAAGCTGTGTCTAACTCACGTTCTCTCCCTGTTAAAATTCTTTGGCTCTTCAGATGACTCCAGAGATTAGCACATCAGTAAGCAGCCAGTCGAGGGAACATGCTGAGAAACATTCTCATTAAGGCCACAAGACTCGCTAAGGCAGCTTAGTGCAGAAAAGCACATCATGAACATACACATGAAAGGGGAAAAAATCCTACAAACTCCAACCAACCTCTAAGCTGCAAGGATTTTTGTCATTCACTTATTTTCTACTAATCATATGATCTCACCAATCTGGTTGCTAGCTGTCGAACAGTTGCTAGCACTGAAGCCACGTGGCAGCAGGAGGATAAAAGTGCCACAGAAGTGGAAATTTAATTTGCTCAAATTTAAAACGGAAATTTTCTGGTAGAGAACCTACAAAAAAGGAAAAGCCTACAAAGCCACAACAGTCATTCAGCTACAGTGACTATAGTGGCAATGTTCCATAACTGGATATCAGAATCACACAGTCAAATACTTACACTGAAAAATTAAAAGTATTTGCATTCCTTTCAATATAAATATTGAATAATGTACTACTCCTCTGCTCTGCTTAATTAAGTTTGTTTTATGTTTAGCTGGTGCTTCTTTATGACCTATAAACATAACCTGTCCAAGCAGAAGGGAGGGAAGGCAATCACTAGCTTGGAATGAAGGACAGCCTTAGCAGAAATATTATGCAGTTCCTTCAGGCTAAGTAAAATCTCTTCGTTAATATCCAGAAGGATATTAATCCAAAAATACAGCAGGGAGTTTAAAAGGGGTCAAGACCTCATTCTGTCTGGACAGAAGAGAATGTTCCTTCTCAGAAGAATCTTCAGTTCCTCCATGGTACATGAGAACCACAGTGCTTCCCACTCACCTTCCTCTGTGAGCACTTCACCAAGGTTTTGATTCACAATGTGGGCAAAAGGCATCCAAGTGTCTTGAGCAAGTTCCTCAATTGTCACTTTTTCTCTAGATGAACTCTTAATTTTTGGGTTGCAATTTTGGGTTTGTCTTTTTCCCCTCAACAAAAGGGAACCCCTTTCTTCCCCTTCCACAAGAGAAGGGCTTGTTCAGCACATTTCATCACACTTGGAAATCTGCAAAACTTTTCAAATCTCTTCATATCTTGACTTGTTCAGAAAAAGATTCTATTTAACCTAAATATCCCCAAATAAGCTTTTCTGTCTGAACCATGTCAAAATCTATGAAGTTAGCGAGGTACTTGTCCAGAGATATTCATTTACAAATACAAACCACACAGAATTATTTCACCCAAACTCACGAGTCATTCTTAGAAATTATGCTACCTCAGTGATTTTCTGTCATTCTAAGAGAAATAACTGAGATGAAGGCTGCTTCTTGGACAGTCAAAAGCTTCACAAACAATCTGCATACTGTCAAGTGTAAAAGCACATCAAGTGGTGGCACCACTGAAGCCTTTCTTAATTAATGCTTTTAAACCAATTGCAGCAGCAATAATGTTTTTGCTTTGGGCAAAAAGACAAGGCATGTTGCCCAGTTGTGCCAGAAAGGTAAGAGCAGTTAGGAAACACTTATTTCAAACAGCCTAATATTAATGGCTTAGCAAGTTCTTTAAGAAGAGTTTAAGCAGAGAAATAACAACTGAAGAACACTCTCCACAGATTTGTACAAGTGTGCAGTAATTAATGACAGCTTACAGGCACACTTAAGTGTGGAAAGAAAAGCAGCCTGAATATTTCACGTGGAAATGACCATAAGCTACGTGAGAGAGACTTTTCCATGAAAAGTGATAATTTCTGCTTTTCAGTTAAGGAGCCTTTTCAGAGATCCTTGTTATCTTTTCCATGTACTTCTTACTGACCATTTGAAAAGCCTAACTGGATTTGAAGGCCCAGTCATCTTTTAAAAGAGTTTCTTGTGAAGAGATGATATACATAAACATATGCCAGGTAATTATAGCAGAAAAACATCCTTTCCATTACAGTCTGCCTCCTAGAATGAATGGGTTCCTGTGAGTAATTCTGTGCAGCACAAGGCCATCTTCCATCTCGTGAAGGTTGATTCCACAGTGTCACAGCGAAGTATCAGAAGGGAAGAGAAACAGCTATTATGGCTTCACAGCTTTCCAACAAGTAAGTGAAAAAAACCACACTCTCTTTCCAACCTCGCCTCCTCTGTTTGCTCTTTTCTTCTGCTGCATGTTCACAAGCCACCTCTGTCCCATGCAGACTGTAGAAATGTAGGAAGAGGGCTGAAAAAAGCCCTGAGGGCCATTGCTCACAAGAAACAAATATTCCTTGGGAATGGAATTCTCAATGAACACCTTCCAAAATTTCAAGACTCAATAGCTGAATTTCCTTAGTAAAGGAGCCTGCAGAAGCCTACAGAGAAGTCCATCTCAGCCTGGTAAGAAGAAGGTGTGTGCTGTTAATGCCTCACCTATAAATATCCCAGAGGAAGAGCTGTGAAGGAGAAGGCCTGCGCAGAGCAGCTAAGGAGCTTAGCAGACAGAGATAATCCCCTCAGGAACACGCACAGGCACTGGGAAAGGTGAAGAGGCAGTACAAGACCTGTCTTTCCCAGGGAACACGAGGCACATGCAGCAGTAGCTGTGAGCCCTGGAGCCACAGCAGCACCGTGTGTCAGACAGCCATGAGCAGGAGCTCACTTTGGCTGTCTCTGCAGGACACTCCTCCACCACCAGCAGCTGCAGCCCTTCCACATCTCCTCACACACAGCATGCAGCATCCCAGGCAGGTGCACAGCTCCTTGCTCCAGCAAGGATTTTGCAGCAGTTAGGCTGTAGGTTATTCCCCAGTGCTCAAGAAAAATTCTGTCAGAAATGATATTGCTTCAAGAACACTGGAGAGGCTTTGTGGTCACAGGATCCAAGTCATTTTAAATACACTATGCCAAACCTGAACCAGAGTAAAAACCTAAAAAGGCTTTCACCTTTCATCACCCTTCCACCTGTAAAAAAAATACTTCATACTTCCAGCATCAATTTCTCCAGGCTTTTCCACAGAGTTCTCAATAATGATCAAAGCATTTCATCATGAGCCTTAAGATGTCAAATATTGCTCTCAGCTATTTTCAGTCAACTACAAGCATAAAAATTTTTCTGCTTAAATAATGTTTTATTGTGGCATATGAAAATAAAGACTAATATGCAATGCAGGTTACACAGTGTTTGACACCAGTACACATTATTTTCTGAAGATAAAAATAGGCTTAAACCAGTTGGGTTTGAAACACCTTAAAGGAAAGCAGAAGCCTACATTTTCCTTCTGCTTGTCACTCAAACTCAATTATGCTGATCCCAAACAAGACATTGTGACCTCAGCCCTTACAAATTTTTTATGCATTTTACATAACAGTGCTTAGAAGTGAAGCTTATAGGGACTGTCTTGTTTGTGCCATCTCAGCAGCAAGAGCAAATATTGCTCGTTGCATCACTGGACAAGGCCCTTAACGTGATTATACCTGAAGCTGCAGAAGCTGTAAGAGGCAGGCAGAGCACAAGCAAGGTGCCAAGCATCCACACCTTGCTTGGTATTCCATTAAACACTACACAACTCTTAAATCTCTCAGACTATTTCCCAGAGCTACCTGCAAAGAAATCCCCCCCTCTAAATCCCAAAGAAGCAAAAAGTGAGACAGGAGCTTAAGAGGAAAATGATTGAATCAAGGCAGTAACCAGTTGGCAGCTTGCACAGTTCACACTGCAGGAGGTAGAAAGAACTGCCTTTTTTTTTTTTAAGATCCAGGGACAGAAATGTCATTTCACAAGGGTTTTCAATTAAGAGCCACATTCTGCTAAGATATTTAATACTACTGTAGAAAATAGTAGCTGTTCAGTTCTACCTCTAATAAATTGCACATTATTAGCTTTCCCTGCCTCTGGATTTCTATGGTAAACAAAACCAGCACCCATCAAGTGTAAATTACCCCAATAATTGATCCTTGTGCTATAGACAGACAGAGATACATGAAATGTCACATTTCAGATTAGCCAAGGCATCAGGTGCCTTTACCTGCCCAATCCATGGCATACACTAATCACCTGTGCTACCAGCACACAGGGGTTTGGGTAGAACCAGGCAATCACTGAGCCTGTTCTGAGTTAGAAACGGATCATTTAGAAGATCATTTAGAAATTATCATTTAGAAGACTATGTAAACACGAGAAGACTTAAGGTACATCCAGTGCCATGGATTATTCACAGTCACATAATTATCATGTTGAATCAGGATATAAAGCTTCCTAAGTGACACAGTTTCACCACCTTCAATTTGATTTTTAACATTATGCAATATCAGATTTCATTGACAGCAGAAGTACTACCACTGAAGCGAGGGGTAGAGTGACAGTGTGTATCTTTTTGTTTAAGTAACCCTTCTTCCCAAGCCAGTACCAACCATCCCATTTGACACCGGAGATGTCTCTTATGAGTGTTCTAGAGGTGAGAATAAATAAGCCCTGGTTCTTTACTTTAAAATTACAATTCCCCACTGGAATGCTCTGCACGAATCATTAATCAAATAGCCTGGTTGCACATCAAAAATCTAAACCCCAGTACAGTTTGAGAAGTAGCATGTGTATAGTAACTTGTGGTTGGAGATAAACAGATTTTTGTGGAGAACTGTCACTCAGGACAATTATTTTAAATTGTATTAATGCATCAAATAAATCAGATCTTTCATTTCCAATCTACCAACATGACCTCAACAAAAAAAATAAAAACCCAAACCAAAATACTAAATTTCCACCTAAGAGAGCAGCATTTACACTAAAAAAAGCAGACATCTGAGATTTAACCAAAGAATACCCCTGATAAAAAGGGATTACACTGACAAAAAGTTCTCTCCAAGGAAAAGCCAACTGACTTGTAAATATGTGTATTGAAGTGGATACAAGGTCCATGCAAAACCTCCACAGCAACCACTGAATCATGGAATCACACTGCAGGTGCTATTTGAAGCTGTCACACAGGTGATGTACTGACCACGGGACTTTCTGCCGAGCCCACTGGTACCGCTGCTCTCACTCATCGCACAAAGACGACCCCAGCAGCCAGAGAAACCTGCTTGAAAATTCTCCCCACAGCCCTTGCTAGAATCAGCACAAAGGCTTGGGACAGTTGAAGTTTCCTCCATCAGGCTTCACACTGCCTGGCTGAGTGGCAGCATTGCTGCACAGACATCAAATGTTTGACATGCTCTGCAATTTTCCTTATTGGCTCCAGTGTTCATGGATAAAGCCCTGACACTACTTCCAGGGTCACTTGCTGGGTAGCATCTCTCCACATCAGAAAACACACAGGTAATTTTCACAGCTACATCCAAGCTTTTTGAGAGGGATGGAAATTGCCATTTTACAGACTGTCACCTGTCAGAATTACAGTGCAGGTCTCACTCTCATGTTCTGACCAATTTAAACTCTCCCAGGATTCAGCCAAGTTGGTCGAGGGATCACCCTGAGAATCCTATGCTCGATTTAACACAGGCTGCAGCATTACAGACACCTACACAGAATTACTGACACCATTTCAACCATTTGCTCCTTTCTCCAAAGACAAAAGACAACTCAGTTCAGCCCTCTACACCACAAATTCTTATCACTTTCCCGGGGCAACTCTTTGGCTCCTGATTTAGCTCCTGTTTTTCAAGGGGAGTCATGGCAGAAGTATACAAGAGTGGGAAATATAATACACTATTTCCTAAAAAAAAAAGATTCCAAAATTCAAAGTTGAAGGAACTCTTGGTTTGAAGGAAGCTCTTTTATTGCAATTTCTCTGGCAGAGGGTGCAAGAGGCACCTGCCATTGCAATAGCACTGCCTCCCCATCTGTCCTTGGCATGGCAGTTGTACAAATCCAACAGTTTCCCAAGCTTTTCTTTAAAGTTAATGTTGTTGAGATGGTGAATCAGAAAAACACAGTTGAGAGGAGGAATCGGGTCCCATTCTGATCACACAAGGGCACAAGACAAAGGCAGTAGCGAGCACTGGTCCTGACACTGGTGACAAATGCAGCAGAGACCTGTCACCACAGGACACAACTACTGCCCTACCTTTGGCTCCGACAGACACAGGATTAGGCTGAGGCTTAAAATACAAAGATCAGATAAAGCAGAGTTCATTGTGGATTCTTCTCAGATCCCCACCTTGCCGTGCTCCCAAAGCTTCACAGGGTTTTGCTATGGATGATCATGAGGGCATTAAAAGCAGTTCTTACCAAGCTGCGCACTCTTCAGGTTTTTAACCACCACCTCTGCAGCAGAGGAAGATGTAACTACAGCTTCTGAATTATTTGTCATTTTCAATCTGTTATCACCAAACTGTTACCATGACGTGTCACTTTTGAAAACACTGAAAACTTTCATTTTAGACCTCTTTAGCAGTAAGGGTAGGTTTTTTATCCTTTTGTTGACAATATGAAAACCAGTGACATTCAGGTAATGACAAGAGATGCACACCCAACAAATGAAAAAAGATCTTTCACTTTTTTTTTTTTGGTTCAACCTACAAACACTGTCAAAGGGTTTCAGATTCTTCAATAAGTTGTTTCATCCTACTCAAAATAAAAAACCCAAGCTGATGAAAGCAGGCAATATAACCACAGCTAATTATTGAGGCCTTTGCACAGTTAACTATAAAGCTAAACTTTCCCACTCTCTTTAAAAATTGCTTTTCCCCTTTTATAAGCAACCTTTGCCAATTTCCAAGTCAATTAAAGGAAGAACATTACAAGCACTCAAACCAACTCAGGGAACTTGATGACAGGTTTGACAACATTGCTCACTCCTGCGCAGCCGCTCATTTTTATATTAGGCAATAAAGCTTAGTCATTAAGGAAAACTTCAGGCACATTTGCGATGCTTGTCACTCAGCAATCCCCCACAGAATATCAATGTATTTAATGAGAAGCAGGCTGCAGCAGTGGCACAGCATTTTATTGAGCTGTTTCATAAAAAGTCCTATGAAAATATGGAGAATCTTCCCACACTCATAAGGTAAATGTATCCTTGTAAATAGGCAATTAGAAGTTAACTGTACTGCAAAGTCTTATTCTGCTTGATATCTCCATGCAAGACCAAGCTACACCTTCATAGTTTACTACTGAATACTCTCCTAGCAGCAAACCCTTTCTCTTCAGCTCTTATGCTAGAGGGACAGGATAATATTTTCATTTCTTGATAAGGCAAAACTACCAACAAAAACCAGGTTAAAAAGCCATCACACATTCCCCATAAGATAATCAGGTTTTTTGACCTTCCAGTTTTTCATCCTTTAAAATCATCATGAAGTCTCCTCTCCTGGTACCCATTAAACTCTCTCTGCCATGCCAATGCTTCTTTTTCTCCTTTTCTCTACCTGGCAGGGAGTCCATGCTCAGACAAGGAGCCTCTGTTGCATCAAGAGACGCCAGCTGACATCCCACATCCTATTTTTACATTATCATACATAGGTCATAACTGAAATTCAGAAAGCTGAACTAAAACTGAAGCAGAATGGTTTCTGGCAGGTGTGGGTAAACATTACCATGAAAATGAGTGACCTTCAAAAATTGCTTAAATGCTTAAAATACTTTGGTCAAAATATATGCCACCATTGAATACATCCAAAACCTGAATACATCCAAAACCTGAATACATGCAATTCAAAGCAGTATGCATTTTAAGAGGATTTTCTAACTTTAACTACCTACAAGAACTTATTTTACACTGAGTATTCACGTAACAGAAAAGAAAAACAAGCACATTTCAAGCAAAAGGGACAACATGAAAGAGACAGTTTAAAACAGATTACTTTGTAATGAGGTCAGGGAGACCCCATCTCAGAGACAGCATGTAGCAATTGCAAAAGAGAAACAGGCAAAACCCACCAAAACAAAACCAACCCAACAAACCTGCACAAGCCACTCAGATGCCATTTTATAAACCTTCTCAAGCACCAGACTGAGAACAACAGTTCTCAAAGCAGGAGTTCTTTAACACCTTAACAAAATTGGTGGAGAAAGTGTACATGAGAAGGACACACGAATGGCACAGACATGGACATGATCACATCCCTCTGTTATCCCACCTGAAGTTGCTAAGGATACAGGTACCAGACTAAACAGGATCAGGTGACAGCAGTGGAACAAAATCATTGCCCACGAGTGGCATTTCCTCAGTGCTGAAAATAAAGCACATGAGCTTAAACATCCTCTACAGAGGCTCTCAGACCAAGTCTATATGCACAGCTTTTGGATGGCAAGTGGCATTTCCTCAGTGCTGCAAAATAAAGGACATGAGCTTAAACATCCTCTACACAGGCTCTCAGACCAAGTCTATATGCACAGCTTTTGGATGGCTCCTTCACACCCCCTTTGCTGGGCAAAGAAAAAATGAATTTTTTAGAAAGACGGAAGGGCAGGGAAATCCTTCAAAAACAAACATCAAATGCAAACTCCTGTCTCTGTGCATCTGAGTCCAGAAGCAGATTTAGTCTGTGAGTACCCAAAACTCACAGTGATAATTTGATATAACTACATATCATGGTATCATTAAAAAAATTCTGGCTAACATTAGTAGTAACATTGCCAACAGAGCTGGTAATCTCTGCTTAGTAAGAAAATCATTTGGGTTTTGACCTCTTATTTTGGAGCCACTACAGGTAATTCAGGTAAGTGTTGTATATGTCACTCTGACACTGAATTTACATAACATAATTTAGGGGAAATTTTAAAAACACTTTCCCAATCACCTTTGAGATGATTCACTAACTCTGTGCTATGAAATGCAGATGCAGGCGGGTGAACCTCAGGTATCTGAGATTTGTCACATCACTAAGATTTGAGAGGAATGCCATTGCAGCATTAGGTATATGGTTCTGTTCTCACCCCCATAATCTCATTTTTTATCTGGAACTTGCATGGTCTGATGAATACTAAAGAGATGTCAAGTATACCCATCTGGTTCCACTGACGTTTGCTGTTTAAGTCTGACAATATAAGTATTACCTTGGTATGACTGCAGAAATCTGCTATTTACTGACTGAGGCAGTGCTAATTCTGAGTTAGCACAGATGTGTTTCACACCTCCAGCTTGGATTTCAATACTGCAAATAAGCTGTCATCTTTTTTTTCCCCCCTTTCTGTAAAACTAACCCTTGTAACATGTCCTACAAGGGAACACTGCTCTCCTTGTGGAGATCTTTCCTTCTGGCCTGAGGATGATCCAAGTCAGACAGGGCACAGGGAGAATCTCAACCAAAACACTTTACTAAAAATAATGGGAGTTTTTGTTGTTCTGGTTTATAATCTCTGTAGCATCAGTTTTTCATTACTCTCTATTAAGATTCAGTAAAACCAACATCAAGGGACACGCTTGCCCTTTAAAAAGTTTAAACCAGTCAATCAACCTAAATATTTAACAGAGTAAGCAACTTAATACTCCTCTAATTTAAATACATATCTTCCATATTTATAAAAACACGACTCAATCTTGAAAAAAAAGTTTATGCCAAACAAGCAAAATGAGTGCCTTTATGGGGAACTTTTGTGTTTACTATTAATAAAAAAAAATTAATTCAAAACCTATTTTATGTAATTTTTAATAAAAATGTCTATTCTTTGTGTAGGAAAGAAACCTGACAGATGCAAACCCAGATGCTGACCTCATGAGTACTCATACATGCGTAGCTCAGCGTTACTTGTCACATTTATGTTATTGCTCAATACCCAACCACTGCTGGCTCGTGCAAAATCACCTCATTTTCAAGGTTAGATTGTAGACTTGATATCATTAGAATGGGTTTTTTTTGTTGAAAAAGACCCAAAGCACATTCCCTATGTTCAAGCCTTTAAACCTGGACCAGGCAGCATCGGAGTCCTCTCACAGAACCCCTCCCACTGGTACCTGCCACTGTTTCCTCACAAAATGTACAAACCACAGCTCAGGGCACTGGGAGCTTGTGCATTTTCCCTGCTCAGGAAGTTTCTGCTGTCCACTATCACAGCTTTATGGAACATTAGCTGCCTATAAGCTGCAGCCTGAGAAACACGAAGGAAAAGGATCTCTAAGAAGGAAAAAAAAAAAAAAAAAGCCACAATGCAAAGCAGTGGGGAAAACCCTCAAAATCTCCATTGAGCTGGTTAGGCATTTTTCCACACTGTATCTTATTGACTGAACCAGTCAACAACAATTAACATTTTGAAAGTGTTTCAGTTTATTTAGTGTGTGAATCAATAGGACTTTAAACAATGAACTAGGCTGCTCATAGTGCACTTGTACCATTTTCTGTTTCTTTAGCCACTTTGTTGACTAGATGAGCATCTGTGGTTGCAGGGACAAGTCAACACTCAACAGAAACTATTCCTAATTTAGCTTTGTTTCATGGAGCTATTTTCACAGCAGTTTCCACTCGACCTTGCACAGAGGCGACAGTAGCAGCAGGCTATAGAAAGCTACTGTGTCAAGAACTGCACAGCATTGGTGTGATGGAAAGAAATGGGTTTGGACTTAGGTCTCAATATGCATCATCTGAGAAACTCCACAAAAAACCCTGCAGCTACCTACATCTTTGCATATCAGTTACTGCTTGGGTACAGCGAGTCCTCTAAAACAGCACTCCGGGGAATTTTTCCAGACAGGGATCAAAGCCTCCTGCAAGGCTCCAATGTTTAGGATGCAGAAATAAAGAAAATGAGGCAACTGGGAATGAGTAAAAATGGAGATTACCACACTAGCTTTGAAACTGGTCGACAACTGGTAAAAGAGGTGACAGGAAACCTAGTGATGAACGGCAAAGCTGAAGTGAAATTACTAAATGAGTTCCTTCAGTATCAGCCTCAGAACCAGCCAAATCAATCTGTAAATAAACACTGGAATTCAGCAGGCCACACCCTCCCATAAAGACACCAGTGATACTAAAGATACACCGACGATCTCCCGTAGTGGTTTCTTTTCCTGGTCAGTTCAAATTCCCCGCTCCAAATATTAACATATAAATATGTAAATTAGCTTGCAGGATGCATAAGAAGAATGGCCATAATAATGGCAAGTCTGTCATACAGGAGGAAGCTAAGGGAAGATGGGTGTTACATAAAATACTGAGAATAAGCTTGTCCTTGATAAACACACTGATGAAAGATGAAGCCTTCTCTGAAGGACAGCCCAGGCACAGACAACAAATGCTGTCCATGACTAAATTTGGGCTGTAAATCAGAAAAGTCTTTGAAGTAAAAGAGGGCAGCACTAAAATCTGTCTTCAATACAGCAAAAATAACCAACCCATTCACCTCCCCAGTTAATTTTAAGATAGAGCTTGATTACTGAATCACATTATTTATTCTGCTGAAGGACTCAACTTTACCTTGGATACACTTGAATTTCATTTCCTAATTTTCACTGAAGGTCAGCTCCAGGTGCTAAATGCTCAAATGTTCTCTTACCCTGCAGTAGTCCAACAGCAGCTAGAGGTGATTTGGAAAAGGAAAGGTTCCATTTCACTAGACCTGGTTTTCCTGTTTCACATAACACAGAGCAGACCACTGACAAGCAAAACATGACTCTGAACTTGACTTTCCTTTGAGTTTTGGTAGAGGACCAATCCTTATCCCTGAAAACAATCTAAGCATGAACACAGTTTGCAACAGAGGAGTCAACCCTATTTACAGGTGATGGAGGTGAATCAACACTATTTAAAGGACAAAACCCCCCATTTTTTTCAAAATATTTAGCACTTTCTGGAGTCTAAATGTTGGGATGTAACAGCTGTGAGATTTACACAGCTACAAGAACAGACTATGACCAAATTATAACTATTTTGAAAAATGCATTAAATTCCATTACATTGAAACTTTAAAAAAAATCTGCACCTATTAAAGACTTGAAATACACATAATTTGTGAGTCCTTGTCCTCTTCCTTTGGGTTTCCTCAAAGCATCTCCCAGATACTGAGCATCCCACAATGAGCTGTGTCACCAGTGTGGTCCCCAAATCATCTGTAACACCAAACACAGCTCCAAGCAGAAGAGGTGGACCACACATAAGCAACTTCTGATCTGGGAAAACTAATCTCATTACATGTTTTGATTAACATGGCAATGAAAGCAATTTATTACTTCATTTAGAGAGGCAAATCATGTTTAACACAAATAAATAAAACTCAAAGACACTAATTCCTGCCCTCATTACAAGTAAAGTAACTCCAAGTTAATAGATCATTTAGCATTAATCACTTTCCCACAGCAAACAAGCTGGCTGGGCACACACAGGCTCTGCCAGATCTCCTTCTGCATCCCACATGTGCACATGCACACACACAGCACTGAACCAGTGGCCTTTTTTCCTCTTCCTTCCCCCCACAAATGCAATGGCCATGAAAGACCATGGAGTGCTACAGGTATAAAAAGAAATGTCACTGGGCTTTGGGAGTTCTTCCACCCAGCACCAGTACACACCTCCCTACAGCTTTTACACTTCCCCCACAGCGACTACCAGGAGGCTCTGACTGAAAGAGGGAGAACCTCAAAAGGTTTCCAACGTACAAAAGTTTACTAAGTATCAATGATGAATATCTTGAAAGCACCATGAAAAGATACAAAAATGCTACAGAAACCTGGTTTTTCCCCTTCCCCCTTTGGAGCAGTGATACTAAAAATTCCTGAAAAAGGAGTGGTTCTGTGCCATGACCAGCAAGGCGTTTAGTCCCGTGAGCATTTATTAGTGCAACCCTGATCACAAATTCCTAGCTGTCCATGCTTTGCAATGCAAGGAGAAGGAAGCTACCTTACACCCAAGGGGGATTTATTTTAGAAGCAGCAGACTCAGTATAAAAAGCACCAAGACAAGCTTTTTATTTTTATAACTACAGCATTCAATAAATAATGGGAAAATGTAGTTCTTGAAGATTTCTGCACTGATCCTTACTTGCATCTTGGAGACATAATGTTAGTAACATCTTCCTATAAAAAAGGTGTAAAGCAGGTCTCCAAGCATGTTTTAATAACTAAAGTTCAGCATCACCTGGAGCTGCCCTGAGGGAAACCAAAGGTCATCTGCCCTACTGAACAAAGCAGCAAGGCAGCACCACAGCAGCAGCAGCCTGTCCATGTTATACCATAACTGCATATAGCTCTTCACTTGCTGCAGGATATGAGTAACATCACCCAAATGACTAAGGTTTCAAGAGAAACCTCTGAATTTGGCAAGTACTTATTGTAATGAGCAGTAGCCCATTAAAACCATTCCTACAAGAAGTTTCCCAAACCAGAATCACACCTAAGCAGCAGCTTGAAAACTGCTATGCAACACAAATAACCTGAAGGCCTCTCCTGACTCACTAAATCACAAACCTCTCTCTCCAAGAGGTTATAATTTAAACGAAAGCTAAGCCTTGGCAAATCCCATCAGATTGTCAAATATGGATTTTATGTAGGAACCCCATCTGTTTGTGCAGCTACATGAATATGCAACGTGACTATTGCTGCAACACTTGCATTCACATTGCGGAAAACTTACAAGTAAGCAGTTCCCAACTACAATTATATCAGGAACAAAGTTCTGAAAACACAGGCAGTAAATCGCTGCCCACAAATATCAGCTTCGAGGCTCCAAGTTTGCTTTTCTCTCCCCCTCACGTGCTGAGATGACCAAACCTGACCGCAGAGGTGTGCTACCCTTTGCACTGGCATCGGGGCTTGTTAGCGCTCCCAGCCGGGCGGGGTGCAGCGCTGCTGGAGCGCAGGGCCCCGAGCGTGTGTGCCACCTGCTCTGTGCCAACGTGAGCCAGGAGTGCCGGGAGTGCTGGGCAAATTAACTACCCTTCCCTGGGTGAGGGCACTGCCAGCTGCAGGCCATGGGGCTCACGGGTTGTTCAGCAGGGCTAAACCTGCCTGCAGACCACACACACAACCCACAGCTAATGGCCCTAGCTCCGCACATTCCTCAACACACATCTGTCCAAAATACTGCAGCTGCTCGCTCAAGCCAGCAAAGGCTCAGTTCGTACCTTTATAGAAATTATTATTATTATGATATAGATTCTGAAGTTTGTAATTGTGCACATCATAACCTCTGGCTAAAGATGAGTTTCAGTCAAGCTCTCCATCCAGTGGAAGGTGACCACAGCCCTGCTTTCCACAGCAGTGCCAATGGCAGAGTCAAAACTGCTGCACAGTAAAAAAACCAACTCCCTGGAGAGCACATGCAGGACAGCGGGAGAGACTGTCCAACCAACAGCCCAAAATGACTGAATTGGCTGTAAATGAGCAAGAGAAAGCCCACAGCCAGCTGTGAACATAGACAAGCATACTCTACATTCAAGTTGAAAGTGACTGCCAAACCTAAACGAATTCTGGTTTTATGGATGCCAGCTGTCTTGGAAAGCATCACCAGGATTTTAACTTTATACATTTAGCAGTGATAAATTCTTGGTTACTGGTAAAAAAAAAAATTAAAGCCTCTCATCACAAGACAAAATGCTTCATCTCAACCAGGAAATATCCACAGCATCACATTTCTAATTATTAAAATCTACCTTGATACTTTCAAGAGGTTTGTGTTAGTTTGCTTTTTTTTTTTTTAATTAAGCCTGCACATTTTACTCTCAAATTTTGCTGTGCAATACTTACAAAGTATTGACAAAAGGTCAGGAATTCATGCAACAGAAGCTCCCTCAAACCACCACATAGGCCAAGTTCCTTTCTACCAAATACAACCCATTTAAACCAATAACTGCACAAACATCTCTGCAATAGTTTGCTCAGCACATTATCTATAATTTTCTAGACTGAAAAACCTGATTAGAAAAAACAAATATAATGCTGTAGCACCATTTACACTTCTCAATTCCCACTGAAGAAGCCCCAGATCAGAAAAGAAGCTCCATCAGGGGTAAGACACCTATGCAAATTTGCAAAAGTTGCCACTCCCTGGCTTTTCTGACAGCTCCTGCTTCTGTCCAGTGGCATCCAGAAGGACAGATTCAAGAGGAATTCAGTAACCCCTCAGTACAGCAGAATATACCCAGCAGCTTCTGATGAGGTGCCACAGAAGTTATCAGGGCTGCAAAGCCTAAAAGTGAGTTCTCTGATCCAAACAACTCAAATGAATTTCAGAACGAGCTGACAACAACCCAGAAAATGACACTGGGTAACAGCACAACTGTCTCCCTGAAAGAACACACCAGCCCCACGTCACACAAATTCTCCACCCTCCCTGATGCCATGCACAGGACATTTCCTATAACACAAGGATTAAATGGATGAGGAGTTTGCACAAACATGGGCTGCAAGATGTACACAAGCTCAATACATCCAAGGAATAAACAGACAGATTGGACTCCTGCGCCTCCCCACAACAGAGCAGATGTTTCTTCAAATTCAAAGCACAACTATTTTTAATAAGGAATCAAACAGAAGAACTGCCACTGTTAAGGTTTTGTTTTCTAGTAACCTTTTCCAAAGCACAGAGGTAGTTATGTTTCTCACATAATCTCCCAAACCCCCCACAACATCCTCACAAAGCATTTGACAAATGTGCAATATATGTGCACGAAAGAGGAAGCTGGACATATCAAACACCCTGGCCTAATTTCTCAGGAGGTCAAATGAAGGACAGACACATGAAAAACACTATTTTGGCAGTAAAGGCATTTGCAAATCAAAACATTTCACTGACTTTTATTCCAGGCTCCTAGAGCAGACATTTTTCAATTACATTAAAAAAAAAAAAAAAAATTCAAACCCCATACCAGACTGTGAAATCAAGAGAAGTGTGAATAAACATAGCAGAGATGGCTTCACATACCCCAATCACAACCTGAGAAGGTGAATTAATGTTTAGCATTTGGATCAACACATGCCTACATATGGCAGGATTTCCACATTTCAATTCCACTTTTTAGTTAGATTTTGAAACTGGGTTTCTGAGGGGTTGGTCTGTGCCTAATTCTCAGTCCTTCCAGGAACAAGTGTATTTCTACTTGGCTGTCAATGAGGTCAGAGCCAAGTCACAAACACCTGAGCTGGCCTGTGGTTTCCCAAAAAAACCCAATGTTTTCTATGTATAGTATTACATGCAAACAAACAGAACCAATCTACAATAAATGCAAAGTGTTGACCATTGTGTTAGTCTCCTTATTTTTGTATGTGACCCAAACCTTTCATTCCCAAGTACCATTTGAACATAGCAAAACGTTCTCTCTCAGACCAGGAGGAACAGCACACATCCCTATTTATTAGTATCAGGATGTGGAAGCTCAGCAAAGGTATTCTGTTTGTATCCTCCCCTGCATCTTAAGTTCTCCCTTCTCTCCCAACAGAAGCAATTCCCAAAGTGGAGCTGTTCAAGCATGCAGCGAAGTCTTCACTTTGAGGAAGAGAACACACAGCACAAGAGCAGGAATCAGTCAATGTGTAACTTCTGACAGAAAATGGCTGGAGAGCAGTAGCCAGTAAGTCCCCAATAATCCCCCTCCGTATGCATTTTCCTCTCTTCCCCTAATGAGCTTGCTGAAACTGAGCTGACAGATGATGCAAACACCTTTTTCCTCTTCATGCCTTCCTAAGAGAAATTCTGGTCACAATGGAGAGAGCAAATAACTCTTTAGCAAAGAACTCCAGAAGTGACATTATTGAAATCAACACAGCATTTGTTATGAATAATTTAACTATGAACTACCAGGACAATTCATTTCAAATCTAGTTTAACTGTTAGAATAAATTACTACCAACCAACACACATCACAGAGTTTCAAAGTCCTCATTCTCAATGCTATTTGAAAGCTCTTCAGGGCTTCGCTAACACCAAAACAGAATAAATGCCAAAACCAAAACAGAATTAAAAGCTCCAAACCTTCACAAAACAGAGCACCTAACCAAAAATCCCTTCTGAGGTTTTTTTTTTTTGATAATGCTCTTCACTCCCTATTACCCCGAATTGTCTGAATGGAGTCAATTTCAACAGAACCAGTGGCCTGCTAAATTACAGTAATTTGCAATTAAACAAATACTTGCAGATAAACATTCAAATGAGCGTGTTGTGCTACAATCGATGTCAAACTGAAAAGAATGCCATGACTAAACTGAACACAAACATTGACCACAAACTAAAAAAGGGTGACTGCATGTTAGCAGGTGAGCCGTGTTACATACCAGAGAAAAATGGTTTTAAAACACTCTTAATGACAAGTAATTAACCAGAGAAACAAGACCACAGCAAGAAGTGGAAGAAAACCACTAAAATCCCAGACTTCAATCTTGTCCTCACAAAGACAGAATCTGCCTCACTGACAACCAAATGCCCTGAAGGACAGTCCTGTCTGTGTGGGAGTAACGTCACGTGTGCGTAAGAACAGAATTTAGCTTTAAAAATACATGTGTTGTAATAAACTGTCACAGGTAAACGTGTACTTCAGAGATTAACATCTTGAGCTAGATTAGAAAGAATTATTTTCTCCTCCTATGGAGCACTGGAAGCCTTATTAGAGCTTGCCTTCCTGTGCAACATCTGGCAAGGACTGACACAAGCTACCTGAGTAAAGTTAGTCTAGTGACACATCAAAAACATTTATCTCCGTGTCACTAAAAGCTGTGCTGAAAAATACTACCTTACATACACTTCCCATTTCATTCATCTCCCTAATGTATTTTAAATCACTTCAGGGATCACGAGGTGCCCTACTTGGAGAGCTTCAGACGCTGAAACACTCTTCCCACAGCCCAATTACTCAACACTGCACAGAACGCTGCTCCCAAGGGTGGGGTTTGCAGCCTGCGCACCCATCGGAGCTGGCTGCAGGTGAGCGCCGCTGCTCCAGTCCCTCTGGCTGTGCCATGCACCTGCAGGCACGAGCTCCCAGGAAAAAAGAACAGCAGAAATACTGAAAAAATTTGGGAAACTTCCTGCTAAGAAGGAAGATAAGTAAGCAGCAACACCCCTCCAAGGCTTGAAGCTAATGGAATGGCTGGTCCCTGAAAGCTCACGAGAGCTTTTGAGGGAGCAGCAATAACCTCCAGCTGACTCTCACATTACTCCTTGTAGCTCAAAGAAAGCGCTGGTAGTCCTGCTGCAGCAGCCCAAGGGCAGGCAGAGGTGGGCCCAGCTTGGACACGAGCTCTCCAGAAAAGAAAAGGGACTGGGACATCCTCCTCCCACAGACAGACACTACCACATTGCACCAAAGGCACCAGAAACCGTCTGTAGGAGTTACTAGCAATACATACACCCAGTGAAAATCTGTGAATACCTTTTGAAGCATGATCAGAAAAGCAAGTTCTTACTTAATGTTTTTTTGGAAAACAGAAAATGAGGGCTAGACCTACTAAGAAAATGGGTCTATTTACATGAAATCAATTTGGATCAAAGCTAGACGACTCTCAAAAGAGAAGGAAAAAGACAGAAAATGGCAAAACAAAACAGAAAATCTGCTTGTTATTTGGTATTTGGAACAGACAGGGGAAAAGTAAAGTCATTTCACAGAAGTTCACTTTCATCTGCATGACTTTCTGCACAAGAAAAACAACACAGACAAGCCCAAGCCCTTACTGAATAGTAAGGAAATCCCAAAGACTTCATCAGATGAAACCATACAGAACCCAGAACCAGCAAACATTCTTCACTTCATTCTTGGTTTCTTGTGCGTTTGTTCATCCCTGAACTTAATTTTAGAAGGGTAATATCGCAGCATATGCCACAGCACACGGCACAGTCGAGAGGGCCACGATACACAGAGCATCGCCATACAGCATTAGAAGGCTTCACCCCACACAGAGTAACACCATACCTCATCAGGCTTCGGGGTCTGCTCATGCACAGCATCATCACACCACTTCAGAAGGCCGCAGGCACCTGCCCTTCTTGTTCTTCAGCCCAAACTTTTATACTCTTCATCTTACGTGCACTGCACCCGTGTGCCCTCTGCTCCCCTGGGGATTGCTCAGTGTCCCTGGGCACTCCGTGCCTCCTTCCCTTCAATGCTGTTCACCTGCTGGGCACAGCTGTAGCCCTTTGGGGATGAGGCTCCAGCCCCGCTCCCAATTACCACAAACCGTGTGCCTACAGGGTAACACACCTTTCTATGCCTTTCCTCAGTGACAATCAGCAGCACAATCACCTTGTGCCAGAGCATAACCTATTGATACAAAACCAGCTGTGGACATTCTAGTAGTTTAGACTCCAGCTGACCTAGAAAACACTAGGATCAAAACTCTGAAGAGCATCTTAAGAAGACTTGGAAAAGAGAATATATGTAACTGTAACAAGCAAAAGCATTTTTGCTATACTGAAATAGATTCAAATTGCAAATGTTTATTACTTCTGTTACTAAGATCAGAAAAACATGGAATTGGAATTATGTGAGGAACTGTCCATCAACTTGAAAGCAACACAGCTCCCTCTGCTAGAGCAGGGGACACAGCTTCCTTTTCCCCTCCAAATTCCAGCCAAAGCCCATGCCTCTGCACAAAGGCAATTTGGTTGAAATTTCCCTGTAATTATGCAGGGAAACTGATGGGAACACACCTTCACTGGCATTAGCTGGTGACCAGATCAGATTTAGAAAGACTGCTAAAGTAAGAATTTGGAAAACTCTCCAATAACATTTATGGCTGAGATGAAAAGGGGAAGAAAAGATAATTACTGCTCTGACTGGGCTCTGAAGCCACTTAAATAATTTCTAATTTCAAAACCACTTTAAGGAAGTTTCATTTAGTCTTGAAAGTCTTGACTCCTCCACATCATACACTGAAACTGTTCTCATCCAGTGTGGGAAGCAAAAAGGCCCAAATTTGACATTTGACTTAAAAGGCTTGAAGGGAAGCAAGCCCTAGACATGGAACACATTTCCAAGCCAAGAGGACACGTTTGCTGTTAACTCTGCTCACAGAGGAAGCTGCCCCAATGATTTACACTGGGATGGGTATTTCAGTAGGTCTGACACACAGAAGTGAGCTGCTACCTCCTCATGCAGCAGTTCAGATGGAGTAGAACAAAACTTAGATCGAAAAGCAGCACTTATTAAACTCCATCCCAGTTTGAGGCTTTTTCAGGTTCAGTTTTTTTTGCACCACAAGTGCCACTCAAGTGCACCTCTCCACAATTAAAAAATTGCCTCAGAAGAATCTAAAGATTTCTCCAAGAAGCTTTATCTTCACAAACTACTTAGTAGATTTCCAAGTGCTAAAACCCAAACCAACCTCCACAAAAAACAGCCCAGCAAGTAAAAAACTGCAATTATTTTTGGGATGTCTGAAAACGGAGATGGAAAGGCATTCCCTGCATTCACGGACAGGCACTATGCATGTTCTGATTTGCAAGGATATTCCACAGCTCAGCTTTGAAGTGTAACCTGTTCCCTTATGGGTTGAACCCACAGAAAAATCTGTATCAAATTCACCTCATTCCACTTTATGAGCAAAATTCTCCCAAATGCGCTTCCACTCCTCAACAGAGCACATCAAGGACCAACTTGGTCCTGCATGAACAAAGTACAAAAACTGCAGCTTGAAATACAGTGCAATCTGAAGGATGAGTAATTAGAAAGACAGTTTTTCCTCATTTAGCCTGGCATTCCAGGATTCACCCCATCACACACATAACCCATGGCATATTGGTAACCTGGCTACTGGCACATGTTCCCCACCTGTTCCCAGTAACCTGATGATGACCTTGTTATGGCTTCTCACATTGAAAATTACTCAGATCTGTGAAATCACACCGAGCGTGGTGTTTTATTTTAAGCATCAAAATTCAACAGATCTCAGTGTGCTAAATAATCATAAAAAAACATCTGTTTAAAGCAAACTCGTGAAAATGTTTACCTCAAGTATTGTAAATTGCTTAACCTACCTTCAAGCTTGTAACTGTACAAAAAAAAAATTAAATTTAATTAACCTTTCAAAAATAAAGAAAAAATAATCTTGTAGTAAAAGTGAAAAGAGTTAAATTCAGCGAAAAGTAAGTTTTCACACAACTTTCAGCAGCCTCCAGTAACAATCATCAAAAGATCTTTATCAGAGAGCAGCTTGTTATCAGAACTTGCCATACTGTCCTATGCAATGCCTCGTGTTTAAACTTACTGACTTCAGGCTGCCCTTTACCTGCAGTGATTCCCCTGGGCCAGAAGCAGACGAGCCACGAGCACGTTTAGGCTCTGGCAATGTTTACTTACTCACTGCCGTGTTCTTTACAAATTGCCATAAAAACACAGAACGCGATAAGGGAGAGTCGATCCCTAATCCCCGACTCCCGGACACAGGCACTCCAGCTGGGAATTAACGAGCAATTGACACGGCACCGCTAAGACTCCCTTTCCACAACAACAGCCCACACCGTGTGTATATTTACCTACAATGTATCATAACAACGCGGCCGCGGCTGCTGACAAGCTGCTGGAAACAGAGGCACATCAGAGGCAAGGCAGAAACAAGCTGTGCAGCAGCCTTGAAACACTAACACTCCTCACCGCCTCAGCACGGCGACTTTCTCCACAACAGCCAGCTCAAAAAACACGTTTTTTTATTTCCTCATCATAATTTGCTTCTCACAAAAAAGTTTAATCCGAGATAAAAGTACATTTTCCCTCATTCACTCATAGGCAGACAGGCCCTAATGTCCATGTTTAAATGCAATGGGAACACAGAATCCAGTGAAGCTGTAAATGTTTAAAATAAAAGCTGTAATGGAAACTTAGTATTGACCATCCTCCCAGAAAAAAAAAAAAAAAAAAAAAAAGAAGCTTGCAAAATGCTTCCGAAGCAAATTATTTATATTAAAATCTGAAGAGACTGCATTATGTTAGACTTTAGTTTTTGAACATATTTTCTTGAAATTATTTACAGCAACCTCTGACTTCTGTGCAGTCAATCCATGAAATGTTTAACACAGAAGAAAAAAAATCAGACATCAAGGGAAAAAACTCAAACCCAGGAAATAAAAATTAAAAGAGTATTAAAAAATCTGTTAAAATACTCAGCTATTTTTATCATTTCCTAATGCTTAGCACATGAACACAAGAAACAGGGAGGAGGCACCACAAACACCAGATTAAAATATACCCACCCCTAGCTGAAAGCTTTTTGGTGTTGATAATTTTGGCAGCGTACTCTTGTCCTGTGGTGATTTTCATGCACCTCCTCACGACGGAGAACGCCCCTCTGGAAACCAAAACCGGGCAAAGTGTCAGTCCAACTGAAACACTCCACTGCCATTACCAGCTAACGGGCAGCACGGAGGGGTGTGATGTCGGCAGAATTAAAAAAAAAAAAAAAAGGGATTTTCTGGTTTTCTGTCAGGGACGGTCAGCATTGATTTTATTCAGCTGAACGGTGAACTCCGCGGGGTAGAAGCCGTGTGACCAATCCCGCCAGCTGAGGTGGACGGCGGGCGGGTTTCCACTGTGTCCATGCCGGCACACCGCGGGGGGACACAGGGCGGCGGTGGCCGTGTCCCCCTCAGCGGTGACACCGGGGGGGCGACACCCAACATGGCGCTCAGGGCTGCGCCTCCCGCCCCGCCGCTGGGGGGCGCCCGCCGCGCTCCGACACCCCTCATGACCCGAGACCCCCGCCCCGCGGCAACCTAAGAGCTAAAAATAACAATAAATAATAAATAGCAATAAATAGCGGCACGGGGGGGTTGAAGGCAGCTCCCTGCCACCCGCCCAGAGCCCCTGGCCGCCCCGGGGTCGTACGGCTGGAGCCCGGGCGCTTCCCCGGGGCTGTCGGCAGCGGTGAGGGCGCGGCTTCCCCCAGGGCTCACGCACCGACCCCCGCAGCCCCCGGTGCCTTCACTCCCCGTTCTGTCCTTACTTTCCGAGCTCTTCGAAGAGCTGGTACTCGTCGGTGAAGCGTGTGCAGGTGGTCGAGGCCATCATGAGGACGGGCGGCCGCCGGTGACTCCGGCGGCCGTGGACGGCGAGGCGGGGACGGCGGAGGGGCTGTGAGGCGAGGCGAGGTGAGGCGAGGCTCCGCGCCGGCTTCTTCTCCTCCTCTTCCCCGCCACCGCCTCCTCTGGTGACGGCGTTGCCTCCGCGCCCTCCTCCGGTCTTCCCTCTCCCCTCCCCTCACCCTTTAGGGAAGCAAACAAACAAATATTTAAATAAATAAGTAAATAAATAAATAAATAAATACGTATCCTCCTCGCTCCCTCACGCCCGCCAGGGAAAGCTAGCGGCAAAAGGGAAAGCAAAACCGGGGCGGGGGGCGCGGCGCTCCCTCCCCTCCCGCTCTCCCCGGCCTCAGCCCGTCCGCCGGTGCCGTGCCTCCCCCTAGCGACCCCGGCCCGCGCCTCCCTGCCGTCGGGGACGGCGCGACACCCATGGCAGACTCACACGGGCGGTCGGAGCACGGGAAGAACCTGCGCCCCGTCCCCCCGGGCGCGAACACCGACCTTTCCCCGGGCGCTGCCCCGGGACGGCGGCGGGAGGCGCCCTGAGGGAAGCGGATGCACCTGCGCGCGCCCCCCCCACCCCCGCCCCGCTCCTCAGTGGCCGCCTGTGACGTCACGCCTCGCCCTAGCGCGAGGGAGGGCGCGCGGTGGCGGTGCGAGCGCGGGAAGCGCGTGCGGGCGCGCTCGCGGGCAAGGGGCCGTGACGGCGCAGGAGCCCCCGGCGCGTGCGGGGAGGGGCAGGGACGCTCCCCACCTCCGCAGTCAGCTCCACAGTCAGCCCCGCACACACAGCTCCACAGTCAGCCCCGCACAGCCAGCCCCGCACACACAGCCCCTGCACCGCCGCGACACGGAACAGCCCCGGCATCTCAGCCCGGCATTCACCCCTCGCAGAGCGCCGGGAAGGGCAGGGGACACGTGTGAAGTGTCACAGCAAACAGCTGTCTCGGTCTCTTCCTCAGAACCACCCAATATCTTGAGCTGGAAGGGACCCACAAGGATTATCAACACAGCCCCACACAGTCAGCACCGCACACACACAACTCCACACACACAGCTCCACACAGTCAGCCCCGCACAGCCAGCACCGCACACACAGCCCCTGCACCGCCGCGACACGGAACAGCCCCGGCATCTCAGCCCGGCATTCACCCCTCGCAGAGCGCCGGGAAGGGCAGGGGACACGTGTGAAGTGTCACAGCAAACAGCTGTCTCGGTCTCTTCCTCAGAACCACCCAATATCTTGAGCTGGAAGGGACCCACAAGGATTATCAAAGGCCCAACTCCTGGCCCTGCACAGGACCCCCCCAAATCCCACCCTGTGCTTCAGAGCCTTGTCCAAATGCTCCTTGAGCTGTCGCAGCCTTGGGGCTGTGACCACTTGAACATGGAATGGGGCTCGCCAGGCCACCCGAAGGGCGTTTGATCCTTTTTGATAAACCTGAATTGCTTTTGTTCCTTTCTGATCAACTAAGTGTGGTGAGCCAAGCGACGAGCTGGATGCACACCTGCACAGAGCACAAGCAGCAGCCTGGTTACAAGCAGAGCTCCACTACAAAAGGCAGCCTGGAGCATCTCCACCCTCATTTGAAGTGAGAAGACAGACAAAACACACCCACAAAGGGCTTTACATTAAACCTCTCGAGTTTCCAGAATCAGCATCCAGAGCTGTGATCTCGTATGAAGAGTTAAAACCCGCCAAGCCTTCCCAACAGGAACGTGAATGTAGGACAGGAATGCCAGAGCCTACACAGGAAGGCAGTTTCCCTCCAGGTGAGGCAGCTGTGCCTTGCACAAACACGCTGAATTCGTGACATAAAGGCGGCAGCAAAGGGACTTTGGAACTCACGAGCCAGTACAAAGCGTTTACTCCAGCAGTTCTCTGCAGGGAAACACTCCGTGCAGCAGTGCCGGCACAGAGAGGCTGGAGGAGGTTTCCATTCACACCGGCAAGAGTGGATGTGCTCCCACCTCCCCGAAGGGAACGCGCGCTGCGAGCGCATTTCCAAATGCCTCACACAAACAAGTCACAAGAAGCCGTGCATCCCTGGGTATGACACCTGCACAGGGAACGCCCTCAGCAGTGCTGAACCCCTGGGTGGGCTGATGATTGCATTCAGGGGGAGATGTCTGCCAGGCTCCTCATCCAGATGGACACAGACATGAGAAAATGAAACATATTCCCCTGGCACTACATCACTTTTTCCCTCATGGTATATTCTGGGAACAAGCATTTGGACAAAGTATCTGCTACTGCTGTGCCATACAGTTATTATTTAATTTTAAAAGTATTCAGAGGAAAATATTAAATTCAATTTCAATTCGCTTTCTTGTTGATGGTTTTTTTGGGTTTTTTAAAGTCATTATAAGAATGAGTGATCCAAACTGAGATTTTTCTTTTAAAAATCCTTTTTTTTCTGTTTCACATTTCCCAATCTGAAAAACGACAAGAAGGGGCCAAGGAGTTCCTAGAGAAATTTCAAGCATGAATTTTATCACAGGAGGTAAGTAAAGAAAGTATTTGTTTACAAGATTGATATCACAGGACTAGATGAATTTCTGCAAGAGAAACCCTAGGGAACTGATGAGTAGCTTGGAAACACTTGAGCTGAGAGGGTTTTTTCCCCTTACAACAATCATGTCTTAATTGTAGTTCCCTCTTGAGCTGAAGGAAACCTTAATTTGTACTGCCATTTAAACATTTGGTACATTCCCCAAATTCCCCCTGAGCAGACCAAAGCAGGCAGGATGGCAGCCAAGGAGCTGGTCCATGAGGAGAAATTCTAAATGCTGGGTAGAGTTTCAGAGTTCCATTAAGGCCACAGAAACAATTTATCTGCTGTTGAAGAACATCAGATCTCAGCACTGAACCAAAAAAAAAATGCTTCAAAGCCATCCCAGTGCACATTTTTCCTCTCCAAAAGGTTTTCAAGAAAGCAGTTCAAGCCTGAAAGAAACTGAAGTCGTTCACTTAAAATTCCTGAAGTTTAACAAAATGCTACAGATAAGTGGAATGAATTATATATTCAACTTTATACTGAAACATTTATTGTGGCAAAGGAAATTGTATTTATTTTAAGAGTTTGCTGTTCAGTGAGGTCTTTGCTTTGTATGGCTTTAGACAGCTGAAGTGAGGTTTTCATTTTATTTCTGAAATAATACAGATTTTCCATTTTCTTATGTTTTGCAGGAGTCAAGAGAGCTTCCAAGAGGTCATTTGTGTGTACTGCTGATTATGAGGGCTGCTAGGAATAATGGATGTTTCTTTTGTGAACAAGTGCAACAGCCTCTTACAGCAGAGTCCTTGGCAGGAAATGCTCAGAACACCTGAGGAATCTGGGGTTTAGATAAACACTCACTTTATGAGCAGATGGTCTTCAAGAGAAATCTTGGTCCTCCCCAGGGCTGCACATCTTCCTGGGGAAAAGCACTTGGGGAAACCAATGGACAACACTGGAGCAGTCAGAGGGGCATCACTGCAGCAAAGCAATGGAAAGACCAAAAATGTCTGTGGAAACCAGGAAATACGTAAGAACAGGGTAAAAAAAGAGGATCAACCGGGAGAAATCACACAGAAAATCCATGGGTTTGCAGTTCACTGCAACAGCTGGAACTGGAGGCACAGATTTACGTCAGTGTGGAATTCTCTGCTGTACCACATGTTGCACCTCTCTTATTTTCTCACTGGAGCTGCTGGACTTTGATAAATAAAGCTGCTGGAGGGCAGAAGGACGGGTGACATCGTGCCAGAGACTCACTCCCTCCTTTCCAGTGATGAGGGTGGCCTAAAGCCTGTCCCAAGGCCTTCTGCTGGAGCTGCTCCCTCACCACCACCTCCCCAGCAGTGCTGACTCCAGAAGCTGCTGCCAGTCCCAGGCTTGCCTGGCCTCTGGTGGCCTGTGGAGATCCATGGTGGAGCTGCTGCACCTGCCCCAGGCCTTGTTGCCTCCCCCTGGAGAAGCTCTCTTGCTGCTGCTGTCCCACCATGTGTGCATCAGCGCTCAGAGAAGCAGATCCTTGAAGGTTCCCCAAAGGAAAGGAATTATTTATCCATGAGTGACAGTCCTGGCAAGCACCTTGCTGCCTGAGCAGGGCAGTGTGTGTGCTCTCTCTGCTGCTGGAGCACTCCTAGGTGGGATTAATTTACTCCTCAGTGAACCAGAAAGATGTTGGCAGAATAACTGATTTGATAGCTCAGTGATTCTGTCACGCTCTTGCTATGCAGGAGACCAAAGGTTCTCTCTGGCCTAAAAAAGCATCACTCCTGACAGGCTGGGAGGCATTGCTGGCCACTTAACTCCTGCCTCTGGAAGCACCAGAGGGAGAAAGAAATGAAAAATTAATGCCTTATTTTTACTCTTTCTGTGCGGGGCAATTACAAAAATACAGGCTTGAGCAAAACAGATATTTTCATTTGTGGAAAGAAAAGGAATGCTCTGATAGGATTCAAGTTTCATCTCAGAATTTTAAAGAATACATTTTTCTTCTCTCTATTTTTTAGCTTGAAGTCTTCTTAATTAAGAATGCACCTTTAAAATAATGCTTTTGAAGAGAGTGATTTCTTTTTAATGCACTTGTCCTGGTTATTTTGAGCTGAGTAATTTTTAATGAATTCTTAGCAAACAAAATATTCCATTGTTTACACAGCTCTTTTTACAAGCAATTAGAGTCAGCAACACTCCATGAATAAAACCTTTTGCCACTGGCTTTCATGACATGGATTTGAAATATAAACATTACTAAAAAAAAAAATATTTCAAGCTGTGAATTAAATGTTTCCTGGGGCCTGGAGTAACCTGGTCTCTATGGAAGGTGTCCCTGCCCATGGCAGGAGTTTGGAATGAGATGAGCTTTGAGATCCTCTCCAACCCAAACCATTCTGTGATTCCATGATTCTACAATTTCTGGAAGTTTGAGCACCAGTCTTGAACCCTGTGTGATTGGCTGACTCAGAAAGGATAAATGCTTCTCCTTCCAGAGTTCCCAGGGGTTTGTTACTTTTGGTTCAGTGGTGACAGACTCTGGGAAGTATGTGCATTTCTCTGGCCTGGTAGGACCCATTTTAATATTACCTTGCCACATAAACCCAAGAGAAAGATCTGCATGTGGAAAAGCTGGCTGTGACAGCCTCAATATCGTCAAGGTGAGCAACTAAGTGTGATCTTGGCTGACAAACTCCACAGAGGCTGCCAGGGCTGCAAGGGAAGCAGGAAACACAGGAGCCCACACTGACATGCCAGCACTGAAATTATGCCCAGTCTTCCTTCTGAATGCTTTTGGTGAGTGCTTTGTAAACATTTCCAGGCATTTCCTAAAAAAAATGGGAGAGGTGACTCCAAGTAATTTGACCTACCACATGTTTTAGATTCAGAGCATCCTTTCAATGAAGGAAGCTGAAGAAGGAAATTAATAAGAACATCCCCTGCTTCCCATCCACAGGCACTCCCAGCACTGGAGATGAAAAGCCTTTCCAAGAGGTGGGAGCAGCAACAGAGTTAACTAGAACTGATAAAGAGGGAGGCTGGAATTTTATAGGGGAAATAAGTCACTGTTGAGATTTTAGAAGTAGGGGAACGTGGTCAGGGGGGTGAGTAAAGGGAAATATGTTAATGACAAAAGTTTGGATAGAGTGAACTGAAGACAAAAGATTTGGTCACAAAAGGGGAAGATCTTAAAGAAACCAGTGCATATGAGACACTGCTGACTGCAAAGAAGCTGAGTTTTAAAAAAACCACAATTGTGAGACTGTGGAGGTCTTAAAGCTAAGTAGAGGAGAAATGCAGCAGCTGGTCTGGTGACCCAGACAGCAGGGAGTGCTCATGGCAAGAATAAAACAGACATAAGAATAAGGATATGCACAACTTCCAAACCATGTCCTTAATCACCATACCTACTTGTCTTTTCTATTTCTGCAGGGATAGTGACTCCAACACTTCCCTGGGTAACCTGTGCCAGGGATGGACAACCTTTTCCATGAAAAAAATTTTCCTTTTGTAAAGCTGTAATGAGCTCTACCATTCTCACTTCAGCAAGCAAATTAAAGAGGATTCCATCAGTTCTCTGCCTACATCCTCCCCAGACACACATGAAAGTGCAAAATGTTTGCTTCTGGCTTACATTTGGGTCAGGGGATTGAAATACACACCATCTCCTCCAGCTGACAGAAACTCCTTTCCCATCCTCATTTCTGTCTAGAATTTTTTTTGATTCTGAACTACAGGGAGGTCTTTCCATTTAATAATAAGAAAAAACACCTGTTAGAATCCAGAGGAAACAAAAATATGACATTTCCTGGATAATATCCCTGTAGAGAAGTAGCCTCTCTGTTTCTCCATTAGAGAACCATTTGCCAGAGATCAGTTAAAGTGTGGCAAAATGAAATATCAATCCAGCAGGAAATGGTAACAGATATTAGCAGACAATAGACACACATTAGTTACCTGCACTCACCAACAAGATGGCTTGGGTTGCCTTATCTTGGGAAAAACAAGGATCAGCAGGCTACACAGGGAATTGTAGTAGATGTACCATCACTGCAGGCAGGCAATGCAAAGGGTGCAAAAAACACTATCACAGAGGGAAAAAATTCTATCAGACACAGGAAAATATTACTCCCATATTGAAATATAGTTTAAAGGACACTTCAAGATATTTTAAGGGTTTTAAAAATGTAAACAACAGTTAAAGATTTATACAGGGTTAAAGTGTTTTAGAAGTTTTGAAGTATTGCAAAGGCACACATTTATACCAGCATAAATTCAGAATAAGTGAGATTTAAGCAATCATAGGACTAACTTTGAACTCTGTCCTCCAGTGAGATGGGTGACTAAGTTTATATTCTGTGGGATCCCTCCAGCACCCCCACAACAGAAACATGGAACAGCTACCACTCTCAGGAGCTGCTTGGTGCCTCCTCCTGCTCCCACACGTGAGGTTACAGAAGAGCAGTAACTACACAAGCTGTACTACCAGTGAAAACATGCACTGAGGAGAAAACTCCTTTCAGCTCATGTGTAGGAGTGGGGAAGCTTGCTGATGTTATTTTAGGAGAAGATCCTTCTATTATTTGCCACACGGTAATTCCAAAATATCCTAATGAAGTAAATAGTGTCTATATGTATTTCTGCACACTGATGTATATATATATATATACACACATAAAATGGACAAGAGATTCTAGATCTTGGTAATTAACTGGATAAATGTGGGAGCCATCTGGACCACCCAATTTCCAGTCTTATTCCTTTCAACACTTGCTGAACCCTAAATTATCACAGCTTTTTAGGCATGCTGGCTGCAATTACTGTGGTGCTGGGACATTGTGCATCCAGTCTTTGTGAGCCCTTTGGCTGCCTCCTCTGGGCATTTCAGTAATGAGGGAACTAAGTGGAGTTTTCTTTTATTGGAATAAAACCTTCCTCATCTATCATGCTGGATAAACCAGGGGGTTTATCATCACCTACACAATGTAAAGTGACAAACAGTGGAAAATAACTCTGCAGAGCTGAGTGTAGTATCTGTGCCCAGTTTCCTGAAATGTAAGGTGACTCAGCTGGAGGCAAATTCCACGTGTTTCCCTGCACAAAGGTGAGGATGTATGTTTGTAAACAGACACGTGAAGTGTTCTTTGGATGGTCTGTGGGCTCCTGGAGTGACAGCCTTGATCTCCCCCAGCACCAAAAGATTATGGATAACACTGATCAAACAACAACCGCTGGCACAGTATCGATTTCACTTGACAGGAATTTTCATTTCTATGTATATTACAACACTGTACATACAACTACAAACCTCTGCAGGGATCCTTCTTGCAGGCTCTGAATGCTGCTGTGTTTGGTGTCTCCAGAGAAGCACCTGATGAGCAGGGGACAGCAGCTGGGTTTCTTCAGGAGGAGCAGCTCCCAGGGCTGTAAATGGCATCAGGGATGTCCAGCCTCCAGAGTAACTAGGGACAGAGCCACTCCAAAGAGCCACCCTGGATAAAAGCTTCCCTCCTAATGCACTGCAATCTTCTCTCCTTCTGTATAGCAGGGAATAAAATGTCATCCCTACCTGTTTCTCTCTCTTTTTTTTTTTATAAGTGACTTAAAAAATGTCAAACTGCATAGGTTACCTATTGTCACTTACAAGAGCAGAGATTCGTGTCTCATCCTAGTGCACGATTTGTACCAGAGTGGGTCACACAGGCATTTTCTGGTCCTTCTTTCTCCTTAAAATATGTTCTGTCTGTGCTCATTCAAAGCACAACTTTTTAAAATTAAAGAAATAGTTTCTGAGACTTCACAAGTTGCAGAAACAGGTCGCTTGGAGGACTTTTGTCAGCATTTGCAGGGCAGGTATTAGAGGAAGTTACTTTGAAGTATCCCTTTGAACAGCAGATCTGTGGTATGATTCGCTTCCAGCTCACTTCTGCTGGAATTCAGAGAAACAAATTGATTTTTTTCCCCCTTTTTAATTCTATTTGAGTTTTGAAACACTGGTAGTTATTCAGCCTTTATTTCATGTCACGCACTGCTAACCCTGGGTTTGTTTGGGGGTTTTACTGTTGTTTTTAGCAAACAGAAGGTGTCAAACCCAAACTAGGTTTCATAACAAAGCCATTACATAACCGCCCAATTAGCAGCTCGTTCAGTGCTATTAATAGCAGCTCCACATCCAACCCGCTCTGTGTAGTGCTACAGTAACTGGCAAGAGGAGGCTTCTCATTAGTTATTCATTCTCAGAGGAGAATAAATGAACTTGGTGGAGATTTATGAGATGCAGAGTAACGTGCTGTTTATTAGCTGCCAGGCTGCTGCTCTCTGCTTTTCCTGACTCCCAGGAGATGTTCAGCCCTGAGAACCATCCCTTCAAGCCTGTGTGGACATCCTGTGTGCATCCCAGACAGAGACACAGCTCCCACCAGGGTGGGCTCAAAGCCAGGAACCCCTTGGAGTCTTTTCCTTTGGCACAGTGTCTGTAATTTGGTGTCACCTTTCACTGACTGACTGTAATTAATTCTCCAGTGACAGTGATGTTTCACCCCATGGCTGGCTGCCCTGGCCCTCCATTTCAGCTGCTCTGGGCTTGGTGCTGGTCACACTGTGACCACTCGAACACAAATACCCACAGCAATCTGAACAGTCTTTTCAAAGACATTTTTTTTACTGGAGTTTTGATCATTTAAAGCCACTTAGGCTGCTGACCACATAATCTGATCCAGAACTTCTTGTAACTTTCTGCACAATACTTTTCTTTACTTCCAAAGAGAGATCAGATCTGATTTCTATTTTTAAAATAGGCTACTTTAAGTGTTGCAGCATGTGAGCTGGTTTGATCTTACATTCCTCTGTTCCTGAACTCCAACATGGAAATAAAGAATCCGTGAAGAGATTTCCCGTGGCCTGATGACAGCCTTACATTCTTTACCACAGTGACTTCCTTTTATATTGGATCTCTCACCCGATAAAAACATAGGTCAAATCTCTCTCTATATGTACCTACACATGTTTCTAAAACAATTTCTTCTCCTGAGGTCATTATTCTCTTCTCCTTGGGTGCCTCCATTGCTCCTGAATCCCAGACTGGTTAAGGTTTTACCTCTCTTCACTGTACCATGCTTCCCATCAGCTGCTGTCTATGGGGATACCAGAGGCTCTTGCACTCCTTTCCCCTAGGCACAAGTTGCTTCAGAACCAAGGATTTACTTTCATCAGTACAAAATGAGCTGCATAATTAAAGGGTCTGACTGAATATTGATTCAGGTCTCTGTTCCTGCATTGTTTCCTTGTTGACATAGTTGACCTTCAGCCCTCTGTACTTGTCCTACAGTTGTACATCCTCCCTGGAGGAAAAAAAAAAAAAAGAAGAGGAAAGATTTCCAGAGCCACCTACATGGGTTAGCTAAAGCAGAAAAAGAACAGGCACACTCTTTCATGGGCTTATTGAACCACATACTGTAAATCCCCAACCATGGTTTTCTTTGGTTTGTCATTTCGTTTCTTCCTGCTATCCATGTTCTCACTTTTCTCTCCCACCACAAACTATTCAATCAGCAATGTAAAATGTAAAACTGGAATGCAAAAACATGAAGTGTAAACACTTTTTTTTTCTGTCCCTACACAATCTCTGGTGTTCTGCATAAGTGTAATCATAAATACTTTTATTTTCTTTATTAGCATATTGTGAATATTGTGAATACTTATTTTTTATGTTCACATATTAATCATCCATTTCAGTGAGACTCATTATATATTTTTTCCATTCTTACACATTTTTATACCTGCAGGATACACAAAGAGCCCCACCTGCTCATGTACAATGATGGTGCTATTCACAACCCTGGTGGTCTCACCACCTTTTCCATTTGTGGCTAATTCAACAAGAAGAAAGTCTTGGGCTGCTGGTGGGAAAGTGGAGAAGAAACGACTGGACTTGAGATTCCAGCTTTTTTTGTTCTTTCACACTGAAAAGGAAGCGTGTTCTTTCATACTGCAGTGTGTGAGAATGTACAAGTGTACAAGTGGCAAGCTGGAAAACTGGTATTGCCATTAAGGGAATGCTACATTTTGGTTTTTATAGGAGACCAAGCTTACTTGTGGCACAAAATGACTTCTCTGCCTTCCTGCAGAACAGAACTAAATGCTGCTCCAGGGCCTGAATTCCTGCCCACTGTATTTCTTGATTTCAGAACTAGGTAGAAAACAACAATC
The DNA here is from genome assembly GCF_017590135.1 of Pyrgilauda ruficollis. Taxonomy (NCBI): domain Eukaryota; kingdom Metazoa; phylum Chordata; class Aves; order Passeriformes; family Passeridae; genus Pyrgilauda; species Pyrgilauda ruficollis. The sequence goes on from NW_024511877.1 coordinate 697,362, forward strand.
AAGTTTTCTTTCTGAAAACACTTTCAAAGATGTTGCCTTGGTTTTGACAAATTTTATAGAAAAATGGGGAGAAAACCTAATTTAAAATCAGAGGAAGATTTGAGTAATAGTTTTTCAAAACTCAGTAAGACATTCAGAACTCGAACAGGCTGAACATCTCTGAATCCTGCCTGAGCTTCAAAAGAGGATTGCATTAAATGAGGCTGCTGTTCTCCCACTTTGCTGAAAAAATGAGTGTCCCTTCTGTGTAGAATAACTGGGTAGGACAAGCTTTAAGAATGGCTGGCAAAGGACTTGGCATAGAAAAGCAGGCTTCCCCTCCAACCCCAGTTCACCTTTAGTGTGGCTCTGTCGAGTGAAAGCCTTGAAAAAATGACAGAAAATGACTGTGACCTATTTTGTTTCATAGCAAACGTGGCTCTGATGCTCAGATAAAGATTCCTGTACTTCCTGAGTGCTCAAAGCTACTTACATGGGAGAAGATTGCTTGGTAAGTAAGGATTTGTAGGATCCAACGAGCCTAAGAGCATAAGAAACACGGGGCTGTCAAATCACTGGCCCTTCCAGCCCCAGTCTCTGACAGCAGAAGGAAATGCCAAGCAGGAAGAAATTGTACCCTTAGGGCAGTGAGGCCCTGCCCAGAAAAGCCCTGGATGCCTGGAAGTGTCCAAGGGGAGGCTGGATGGAGCTTGGAGCAGGTCTGTGAAAGGTGTCCCTGCTGATAGCAAGGGCTGGGAACAAGCTGAGCTGTCCCTCCAGCCCCAGGCAGTGTGTGATTCCATGTGCACAGAAAGGCCTGGCTTACCCTCCCCAGACAAAGCCCTCCCTGCACAGAGGGCTGTGTGCCAGACCCCACTGCTGGGCTCCTCAGTGAAGCACCGTGTCCTGCACGTCCCAAAGGCTTCACAGGAGCTTCCTGGGACTCCTGGCTCTGGCTTTATGTGATCTGTACACAGCAGCAATACAATTCAGACACAATCAAAAAAATATCAAACCATTCAAGCAGCTTTTCATCTGACAAACCTCTAAGTGAAGGATTAATATGCCCTGAGAGATTCAGAGAGATAAAAGCTTTGTGTTTAGTTCACCAGCCCTGCCAAAGGGTTCAGAAAGCTGTTTCCCAAGAGTTAAAATACAGCCCTCATCTGCATTTGCAATTTAGCATCCCTGGAAGTATAAACAACAACAGCTCATGCATAAACTCACCCTTTCTCCATCATCGGCAGAAAAATGAGTTTATCTGTGATGTAAGGTTTCTTCTTTACTTCAGGTTGTGGAGACAGGATTCTGGTTTTATTGTTTCTCTCACCACCTTCCCAATCTCAGCTGAAAAATAAGAAGACATCTACTTGACCTTGAAGCCTCTGATAAGAGGAAAAGGTATTTTCTAGATGATTAAAGTGAAGTGGTTCTACACAGTTCTCTGCTCTACCTACAGTCAAGGTTTACTCATTTCGTTTCAAAGCAACAAAAAAAAAATTAAAAACATTAAAATTATCAAGTACCATTAATGCATCAGCATTTTACCAATTGTGCCAATTTTGGGAAGCCCCTAGAAACATTACAAGTTTCTGGTGTGAAAAAGACACGTAGTTGAGACATTTTCTCATAGAGTATTTTTCTTAACAAGCAGGGTTGAGTATCTGTCCCAAACATTTTTCCTCAGTAGAGCACATTTGCTGTGCCTTTCAGACTTTTTTTTTTTTTTTAAGGTGGATGAATATGTTTAATAACTGAACCTCTGGTAATGGAATTATCTCCCGTGTCTCTAAAAAAGGAAAGCATATGCTTTCACACAAATTATTTATAAGCAAATGCCACAGTTGAAGTTATGAGCATTATAAATAACGCCTGTCAGCTGAAATCTTTCTCAAGCTGAAAACTGAGGTTACACTAAGCTAAGTGAATGGAATAACAAGGAACTGGGGAGATTCAAGGTAGAAGCACCTCTCCATTTGCATAATGACTGAACAGGAGGCAAGCTGCTCCTTGGATGCTGAGACAGGAGCAGCTGCTCCTCTCCAGGAGCTCTCAGCGTGCCCGAGGCGCTGGCCCAGCTCAGAGGAGCCTGCAGGCAGAGTGCTGGGCTGCTGTGTGCAGGGACACAGGCACGGGCACCTACTGAACCCCTGGCAGAGTGGGGGTGCTGCCAGCAGCTAATGAGCTCACCCCAAGAAGCTGCTGGCTCAGGGGAGCCTGGGCTCAGCCCCGCCTGGCATTAATTGCTGGATTTCCAGCCCAGCCCTTCTGGACAGGTTACCTGAGAGCCTGGCAACTACCTGGGCATCATGAAAACTGAAGAGGTTGTTCAGGAAAATAGCAATAGGGAATGAAAGGGCTCCACAGCAGATCTGGACCAGAGAAGATGTCTTTGCTCGCTGCCCCATCTCTAATAGATTTACAAATGCATGTAACTGAGCATTTGCTAGTTCACTTCTTTATAGGAACAGAAAGGGTTGAATCTATGAAACTGCAATATGAATGACAACACTTGAGGCAACAGAAAATCTCAGCAAGGAATTTACAAGCTACTTGGTTTTCTTTCCCATTTTTTTTTTTTTTACTTGATTCCTTTGCAGGTCAGCCTGCCCACAGGCCTTGTCTTTGTTGTAGGCATACAGGAATTGAACATATAGGACCAGAAAGATGTTTCTGGGCCATATCAGCCATCTGGGCATCTTCCCCTCTTGCCTTCCTCTGCTAATCAGATTAAAATTCTACTCCAAGCCAACACAACATTATCAGTTAGAAAACTTTGCTCTGTAGCCAGCCCACACATACCCATTTTCAGCTTGGAGCCATTTGTTCAGCTCCACTGTTATCCTTTAATTTCCATTAAGCTTGTCCCCAAATGCTGTTAATACCATTTCTGTGTTCAGAGTGCAGCTGCATCCTCTCTCAGTCGTTGGTTTTGGGCTCTGATCAGAAGACAGGTTTTTCTTTTCCCTGTCATCCTTGAATGGCTGCTCAGAGCTGTTCAGATCAGGCTGTTCCATCCCCCTGGCAGCTTTCCAAATTGGATTTTCTCTTTTTTAAATATGGTAAAGACCAATTCTATGCATTACTTAAAATTACATGTCTAAATCAGATTATAATTATTATTTGGGGGACATCTCATCAGCCCTTCTCTACGCCTGCCTAAAATTGAAAAAAAATACTATATCTACTGTGATAAATTATGGCATCACAAGTCCCATTTAACCATCATCTGAGCAAGACAAAATCAAGCCCATCTCTAAATAGTTGTTTCCAAGTGATAAGGAAACTAGATTCTCAGACATCCAACTAGAGACAGGATTTAACTGGATTTTGTCCAAAAGAGGAGACTCCCTCCCTGTCCACGAGAGAAGAGAAAGTTTGGGATGGAGCACTGGTTGAGTAGAACACACCAGGTTTTTGATTCATCAACATTGTTCCTCTTGCCTGTGCTCATTTGTATACAGTGATAGAAAGAATTTGTTTCTGTGGGAAACAGTTGTGTTTCTGTCCCTATTGTGTTTTTAAAAATGCATTCTACCTAGTGTATTTTGCATTAGTGAACTTGCAGACCACTGCACTGCACACGTATTGCACATACATACACTGATCAGCATCATACTGCTCTATTTCCTAACAAATCATTTCTTAAAAACAGTCTATGGATTCTCTGTGCAGCTCACAAAGGCCCCAAATCCCATTTTCCCCCTGACTTTAGCAGTGCATTACTGTGTTTCCAGGGGAGATAGATATGAGTTACCACATCAGATTGTGCAGTAATAGCTGTCCAGGGATTTACAACCTTTGTTACAAAGGATCCTGCCAAACAAGTGCTTTTCTTTCAGGAAAAACAATTAGCCTTGCACAATGAAATCATGAATTATTGCCATTTGGGAACTTCTCCAAAGTTTTGGCAGGGTTGCTCTGGAGACCCATATAACCTCTCCTGATAGTTGGCACCCCATAAATATCAGGGTCAAGAGCAATCTCTGCTTATAATTGTCCAAAGGAATTAGTTTCTGGCTCCTTTCATGATGTCACTAGCATTGTGAAAAATAATTGCTGAGGTTAAAATATCCCTGGGTGACCTGTCTTGCAGTAAAATTGCTGTGAAATTGCTTACTCACAGTCACCACAACCCCCCAGGGCTGCTATCTGTGACCTGCCCACTGCCGGACTGCAGCTATTAGTCTGGGAGGTTGGATGGTTCAGAGAAGATTAAGATAAATTCTCTGCTTTAATCTCAGATTGAGAGGAGAAATGCCACTTCCTCATTTGGAGATGGATCAGTGGAAATCATTTTCAAATACTACTGACTATTCCTGAGGTGAAAACAATTGTTAGTTCCTTGCAGCAACAGAGATTTCTTATTAAAAATTAACATAATTGTTCAGAAATAACTCCCAAATTGCCATCTCATTTCCCTTCCCCAAAAAGGTATTAAATGTGATCAGTGTGCTCACACAGGGAAACAAATAAAGGGTAGAAAATTAGTTCAATGCACATATCAACTAATGGGAGTTCTGAAGGCAGTGAAGAGATGCACAAGCCCAGTTTGCTTCCCTGGCTGGATTTCAAGATCCTCATAGAAATCCTCCCTGTCCCACAGGAAAAGGAGAAATCCAGAAGTGCCCCACTGGCTGTGTAGAAAGTTTTAAGGCATCTTGGATAGTTCTCATGCTGTGGTGAGCCAAGGGTACACTGGTAAGGAGACCCTTGAACTCACACAGAATGGAAAAGTAAAAACAGGAAAGAGAAGGCAAGAATAGCTTAGCAGGAGTCAAGATGGCAAGAGAAACATCGAGGAGCTGCTTAACAAAAGGAAAGATATCATTTAAGTCTATTGCAGTGGATAAATAAAACCACTTGGAATTTTATATTGGTTAGCCTGTATCCATCTGGGTTACCAGCACTTACATCTGGTGGTGTTTGGGGGTTGCTTTGGTTGGTTTTGTTCTTTATAAATTAAATGTTATATCATTGCTTGGAGCCAGAATCAAATGGGTAAAAGGGAATATCAGTAAATATAAAAAATGTGGGTAATCATGATGACAACAGACTGGACACTCACTGTCTTGAACGAAGCTCTACAAACTGAAGCACAAAAAGGAACTGACCCTCGGTTTCTTCAACAAGAACATGCTTCAGCACTAAGTGGAGAAACAAGTAACTACCTGTACTTTGATGGCAGCCTCAGGCCTCTACTGCTGAAACAGCCCCAGGATTTCTACAATTACAGAAGAGTCCCCAAACACAAGAAGCCATTTCCAGCACTAAATAACTGTATATTTTAGTTAGTGTTTAAGAGACAGTTTCACAAGCCAAAACCAATTTTAAAGAACATGAGGTGTGAGAGAAAATAGAATTAAACTGAAGGAAGTGACAATTGAGAACTTAATAAAAACACTTTGAGTAGATGCCCCCAAAACCACAAGCTTGGGCTAAAAAAAAGAGAACTGCAGGTTAAAAAGCAGCCTGGCTTTGAAGGAAATGAAAGCCACAGTACAGCAAGATAAATATTGCTGTTTTCATTTCCTTGCTCTGTTCAACAGCATTCCCTTCATTCCCAGGCATGGGCTAAGAGAAGAAGGAAAAGGTGACAGCAGTGACTGTAAGTGAAAACTTGCACTTTAAAGAATGGGTAGCAAAAGGTGTGGAAAGATTCATTTGGCAAGCAGAGCTGAAACACTGAGAGCTTTTCAAATGCACCTTGAGTCCCCATGCTGTCCATGGCAGCTTTGGAGCAGTTTGGGAAGGAGCAGCAGGAGCATCACTCACACCACCCCAAAAGCACTTTGCTTCAGGAGTTTAGTGTTTGACAAGATGTGAAGTTGTAAAATGTCAAGGGCAGGTTGTACATGGAGAAGCAAAGGACAGCTGCCTTGCTCTACTGAAAAGTAAAAATGGAAATGACATTTTGAATATAGAAAAGTATAGACAAATTCAGTAAATGCAGCTGCTGGGGAAAAAGGCCCAGAGCCTGTTTCAAGCTTATTAATGCCAATGATAGGTTTGAGAGTCTGGCAATTGGGTAAAGATGCTTCTTTGCTGGGTAAAATACTACATTGATGCCAGAGGGTGACCTTCAAATATGTTCTTTTCAGAAAGAGCTGTAAAGGACTTTCTGGTCTGCCAAGGACAAGTTCAGCAAGAACACACGGCACACAGGGCTTGGCCCATCCTCCTTCCCCTTGCCCGAGTCAATTACACATAAATGAAATTGTGCTGCCACATTCCCCTCGTCTCCTCTCACAGCCTCTCATCAGACAGGTATTTAGAAGAAGCATTTCCTTCCTCCACCACCTGCTAACGCTGTCAGCCCAAGGTGAGAGTGGGTTCAGAGAGAGAAACACACGGAGTGGGATCCCAAGGCTGCCCATTCCTACAGAACCTGATGTTTTATTTCAGCAGCTCCTCTGGGTCCCACTCTTTCAAAGCTTTACGTTTCTTGCCAGCTCAGAGGCTCCAGTTTCAACGTTTTCTTTACGGTAACTACTGGCTGCACCAGGCCAAAAGTACATATTTTTCAGCATAGATAAATCCCTTTCACTCACATCTGAGAATAAGACAAATACATGAGCATTCACTACATCTTACTATGAGCATGGACAGAAACAAGGCAGCCAAGGCAATAAATTCCAGGAGAAAGGCTTCTCCCAGGTGACCAGCAGGAAGTAAATGAATAAAGGTACATATGTTAGGCGAGGCAAGGTCCAGAGCAAGACATGTGTAGAAGGGAGGGAGTGAATACATCTTTCCCTTATTCTCAGTGGAACTGTATTAATCTTGCCTCAATTAGGCTTTTCTTACCTATTCCCTTTCTCCAGTGGGCAAGCAAATAAAATCCATAGGAAGGATGGAAAGAGGAGAGCCACGGCTGAGGCAGAATGTTCCCTTTGGATGTCTGGAGAAGAACCACCTTCCATTTTCACTCCCATGGGGTACAGAGTATCTCATGTACAGAAACAGAAAGACACAGTCACCTCTTATGGCCAGGGGGCCTTCTGCACTCCTACACACAGAGAAATTCCTGTGCCCTAGGTGGGTGGGAAGTGGGGATTTGGAGGGGACCTTCACAGCACAACCTTCAGATGTGACAGTGTTGAGGCATGTTACTCATCTCCTATGAGCAACTGACACAGCATGCAGAAACAGACACAGAAATTATTCACAGTTTTCTTACCCAAAGGCTGTTCCTGTTTGTTGAAAGCACAATCTGCTGCAGTCAGCAAGATCTACCTCCTCTATTTCTGCCCCCCAAAAAGAGTACATATCTCTTCACCTGCCTATCCATCACCTTCTGATGTACCCCATCACCACAAATCCCTAAAACCAGCACTGGATTAACACAACATTCCCACCAGGTAGGACCCAGCCAGCACTTTCCTTCCTCATCCTCACACATCCCCAGGGGAAGCCTATGAGCACCCTGTCCCCAGCCCTGACCAGCTATTCCCTTCTGCCTTGCTTGGCCATTCCCACAGCCCTTCCTCATCAGAGCTCTGCGGTGAGCCCAGACTTCTCTTCCTTCCTCAGTGCACGGCAAAACCCCTTCCCAGGCACACCCCCAGCATTCTGCACTTGTCCAGCTTCGGCTCAGAGCTCGAGCTCTCCTTGTGCTCCATGTTCTCCCAGTGCCCAGCACAACAGGAGCCCCAGGGTGACCTTCCCGTGGTCCTTCCCTGTCCTTTGCTTACATAACGTCTCTGACTCATCCATATGAAGTCGCCCGTAACATGCAACATCTGGGGCTGTTTTTGATTTTCTCCTTCCTCTGTGAAGTTGTCAAGTCAGCTTTGGGATATTTTGTCTAAACTTGATCCTTATAACATTGATGTAATTAGGATGGGAAATCCTTTCCAATTTCATCTTTTGGGGGATAATCCCATGTTGCTGTATGCTATTTCCTCATTGGATGTTTGTGTTAGGAGAACTCTTTCCTTCCCTTCCCAGTTGTGTCTTCCATGTAGTTTTGGAACAGATAATCCCTGGGTCCTTAACACTTTCTGTGGCCCTGCTGAGCTCCTCTTACCTTGTACTCCTCAGCAATTTTTTTTCCCCTATGTACATTCCCTTGAAAGGTTCCTCCATCTGTTTGGTATCTGAATGCTTGGATGAGCCTCTGTTTCTTGGGGGATGTGGCCCTTTCCACACAGGGCACTATCTGTTTTGCCTTTAAAAATGTACCAGATTTGTAAATTTGAGGATAATGATTTATAGCCCAACTGGTCCTAATTCTCTCATTACTAGTCAAATAAGGACTTCTTCCAAATGTCAGATAACAGATGGTGAAGAGAAATTTTTTTTCCTGTTCTTCCTAGACTAACATTTGAGGTAGCATGGAAAAAGGGAGGAGAAGGCAGAGCTGGACACAGATTCTAAACATATTTGGTTTTAATCAGCATGTAAAACCTTCTCCTATTTTGGCCAAAATTTCTTAGTTTCAAATCTGACTCAAAATTGACCAACTATTTACCACTCTATAAAGTTAATCTGTTTTTGTTTTTAAGATGCAGTGATGTCACAACAAATCTCTAAGTTTTAATAACCATAAACACCCAAACAAGCAACATTGTACCAAATGTATTTATATTTTTCTTAGCAACAAATTACTGTTACTACAGTTGTAGCAAAGTGAAGATAAACAGCTGAAAAATGCCTATGGGATACTCTTCATAATCCAGGATTTGACGTAAAGTCCAGAAACTTTAATATTAAACATTGAATCATGCAAAAGGCAACTAGTACTTGTATTGCAGCTATACTAAAGGACACATATTTTTGTCTGTATGTTTTAGATTATTGCATGGCTGGTGATTCTTATCCATTGTGAAATCTTTATAACCAACTTCACAATTTTCAGTCTTTAACAAGATCTCTTTTGATATTCTTAGGAATTTTATTTCAAGATATACTGGGTAATTGTTAGTTATTGGCCATTTATTAATTTTCTTGACCTTGAAACTAGCTATATATTTTAAGGGGAATGAAAGTAATTAATTATGATAATACCCATAACAACCTGATCATATAGTGGAAGGTGTCTTAATGTACATACTTTTCTCTCACAAAAAAAATGTATGTAGACAAAAAGAAGAAGAAAATTCTACAGAAAGTCCTGTGTGAGAAATGCACACTACTGAAATGTTAGGAGCCACAAGATTCCAAGAGTACCTGAAATTCCCTGGACAGCTGAGAACCAACACTGGCTCGATTGCTCATCTGCTTTTTCCGATGCATTTGCTGAGCTGTTGTGTTTAGGGAATGAGGAAAATGTTTGATTTACTCTTGGAGTTAGTGCTGGAGTTTTTATTGTGTGTCCTCATTTTTACAGCAAACCTCTCTTGTGACTTCGAGGCACCCACCTTTTGCCTGTTTCCAATGCATATCCCTCAGGAGGAAAGAAAATGTTCTGTCACATTTTTGGGCACACCACAGCAGTATCTCCTTCCCATCAGTGTCAATGTCAATCCCTTCTTTGCTACCTGGATGGGAAAGATTTAAAATTTGTTACAGTAATTTAAACAACAACAGCAATTTTTCAGCTTTGCCAGCTGCCTCAGCCCAAATGTCTCCTGTTTTCCACCAAACCCTTGTGCTCTCCCTGCATCCCTGACTGAGGCCGAGCCCACGTGTCAGCCATGGAGTTTTCCTCAAAACCTCAGCCAGCACCATTCCCCACCAGGAGAACTTCCTGACTTCACACAGGAATCCAAACACACGAGGCCCCCCACAAAGAGCAGTTGCAGTTGTAGTTTACTCATCCTTGCCCGACCTCAGCCTCCAGTGGGCATGGCAGAGCTCTCCAAAATCCACGTATGCCGTGGGTGGTGCTCGTGGCATCCCCCTGACAGAGACGAAAAACTCTGGAGGAAAATCCAGCCCTGAACAACCATTTTATGTGATCACCTTCTACAGAGTAGATCTGTGACCAAAAAGGGAATGATTTCCTCTTCGACTGAAGGCAGGCAAAACCAGCAGGATTGAGTAAAGTAAGTGAAACTGCTGTGAAATCCATGGCCTGAATGAATGGTCTGTGCACTGCTCTTGGTGACAACTGGGATTTCAGTTTCTAGCATTTGGCACATAACTGTGGAAGAGTCCTGGTGTTATCTGTTTTGTCAGTGTTTGTGGGCTGGGACAAAGCTGAAGACGTGGCAGAAAGCAGTGGGTAAATAAAGAGACTCAAGTTGGTTTGGTTGGTTGGGTTTGTTGGGGCTTTTTTTTTCTGAAAATTCAGGTTTTAGAGCTGGTGCTGTGCTGGGTGAGAACCCGACTCACGATTTCTGTGCACACACACTGCTGCAAAAGCTGCTCACACCACGCTGAGCAGTGAAACAACAAAACCTGTGGAATCTTGGATCACTGGGGCTGGAAAAGACCTTCAAGGCCATCGAGTCCAGCTTTGACCAAACACAACCATGGCCAGGAACCCACTGAATCTATGGTGTATTCTGAAGGCTGAAAATTTACCATGGAAATTTGACTTGAAGAAAACATATGAACATATTTTCTGTTCATTTTGAGGATACAGATAAATATAAAACTCAGGGGGAAAAAAGCTTGTTCTTTAAGGTTGTATACACTGCTAATAAATAAAAAATGAAATCAGATTATAGATACCAGATCCTCACACAATGAAATTCACTTTCCTTCCACTGATTTAAGCAAGTATTAAATTGATTTAAGGGCAGCTGTGTCAACTTCTATCACCAAGGGGTTTGGTTCTGAATATCTAAGCACTTGATTTCTTCAAGTCTTTTATATTTATCACTCCCATGGTGCACAGAGAGGCTGATCATGTCTCAGCAAAGTGGAGTTTGCCAGACAAGTGAACAAAACCCAGATCCCTCACCACGTGACCCCAGTTGAGATCATTCCATGTGGGGACACATATGAATAGGGAAGTACAGTTTTTCATTTATATATATATGAAAATATTAAAATAAACATATATTTATATGTACTTGGAAATAAACACAATTATATTGATTACATAGACAATTTCTTAAATTATATATATAAAATATTAAAATGAAAATTACCAATTCCTTCTGGCTTGATCCCCTGCCTTGTCTTTACTCCCTCATGTGTATTCATTCATCCCTCAGGCTGGCTTGCCCCTGAAGGACCAAGGTCTGTAAGCAGAGAGAGAGTAACTTCTCTAAATCTCAAATTACAATAATCCAGGATTTAAGAAGCAAAATGGTACCATTACTGCAGATAATTGTAACGCTGGAGAAATAGGTCAGAGCTCAGTTCATCTCACCACTGCTACCAACAAATGAGGTCACAATTTGCTTTATTTTACTGTGCTGTTGCTTTAAAAGAAAAGAGCTTATTTTTCTGTATTGATAAAGGCAATGAATTCCCAGGCAGCAGCACGAGAAGAGATAAGAGCAGGAGTTAAATCTCTGGTCTATGTGGCCTTGGGTAGCCAGTCCCACACAACACAGGCACAACAAGTCAAGGCTCCTTTTAATATTTATTTTGCAATCACAATCACAAACACTGTTCCCCTTCAGCTGCATACAATGTGCATGCAGATGTAACAGTATTTTCCAAATACCCTCAGTGCAAAGGACAAACCTGCAGGCTCTTCTCCCTCCTGGAACCTGCATTCTCCGGGTATTTCTTAGAGACAAGTTGTCTCTGCAGAACAACTAAAGGCAATGAAAATAAGAATCCCAGCATTTTCTGTAATAGCTTTTGTGGAATGTAGTCATTCAAGGAAGAATTTGTGCAGCTGGTAAAGGCGGTGTGACTACAAAAAAATACAGCCTCCCTATAAATTGTCTGTGATCCCTGAGGAAACCTCAGGAAAAAGGCCATTGCAATGCAGATTTGCATGGTTCCCTGAAGGATACTGCACTTCCACAAATCCTCCCCTGAAGAGATTAAGCTTTGCAACAGTTTGCACTAAAATACAATTAATTTTGATGGCCCCTGCATGATTACAAGTCTAATGTTTAGTTTTGCTATCAATTACCACACGAGACTCTTCCTGGGTCACTACTCTGTGAGCTACTATGGCTTTACTTACATTGAGCCATCTCCATTCTCTCTATAATTTACACATTTGGAGCACAATGATCTCTCTGAACAAGCCCAAGTGTAAAGGAACAGTAATAATAATAAATAAACAGTAAGTTAATGCTTTTGCTGTCAAGTATTAAAGGCATGAAAGAAATTAATGGGCACCTCTCCTGTTTTAGATCCTGGCATAGGGTTTCAATTTTGCTTCAAATAATAGATGTTTATGTGTATAATAAGACTTGTGTGCAGGTAAGCCACCAGCAGAGTCTTGTGTGCAACTAATTAATGCAGTTTGCTAATGGCAAGTATTTGTCTAAGCGTTGGTATTTAGGTAATTACTCACCATTTGTAGAAATCCAATCAGCTTGTGCTAGGAAAGAGCTGTTAGTTCTTTTCTGATTAAGAAAGGTTACCCTAACAGGAACCCTGGAAGTTTGCAGTCAAGGTTTTTTGAAGTTTTCTGCTTTGCTATTCACCTCAATATATACATCATCTGTGAAATATTTACAGAGGAAACCACTTAAAACAATGAAATATAAATGAGTCTGATGCATTTCTCTGCCAGGTTTTACCCAGAGCGGTATTTGGGGGTTTATGCAGGGATAGGATTGCCTAATGAATCTGGCCAAGTGGAATCAATATGAGAGTAATTAATTTAACTCCATCTTTTTATTTTTCAAAGTGACAGATTTATGACGGGCCATGAAAGAAACATGAAGCATTACCATTTTCCCTCTGCTGGAGGCAGCCAGGGTAGATAAAGATAACTGGTGATACTTATCTGACACAGAGGAAGAGGAAAGCCCTGAGCTGAAGGAAAAGGCAGGAGGGAAGCAGGAGGAGCTGGGAATAGCAGACCAGCAGGCCTGGTCATCTGATCTCCTGCAGCCATTCCGGGGGAAGCAGCACCAAAGGACAGCTGTCACTCGCAATTAGCACGGCTAATTTGGGGCACCGCCCCAGAACAGGCAGTGAGATTAGAGCTTACAATTACAGACCAGGCACACATTGTATCTGCTGGAGCTCTTCGCTGGCATCTTTCTTTGACCCACTTGAATTGCTGAGCTTGGAAAGAATAATTCCTGTCCCAAAAGCTACAATTTTGTTTTCTCTTTTATTATTTTTCCCCCAGATATCCTGCCCTTCTCTTCTTTCTCTCCCTTCTTTTTAATGTAAAAGGACTCTTAACAGCCGTACCAGCTGCTGAAATGGAGAAACCAAAGCAATAAAAGCATAAGCCACCACTTGTATATTCATTCTCTCTCTTTTTGCATTATTCTTGGCCACAAGTATTTTTGAATGTTGTCTCTGTGGCTACATGCAGAAGTTCTCTTTAGCTTTAGGCTTTAATGACTTAGTCACCAATACAGTGAAAACCAGAAAGCCTGAGAACCCCTGACAGTTCACATCAACTCAAAAGCTGTTCCACTGACATTTGATAAGACATTGTTGCAGTAGCAATATTTGGAACACTGCAGGAATTAAAGAAGGGCTTGACTCCCTTTCTGTGGATAAAGTGTACAACAATCACCCTGCTAAAAGAGTGCAAAGATAGCAGACTGAGTGTATATGTGTTACACTTGTCTTTTTTAGTATTCATTTCCCCTCTCCTTGTTGAAACTAGTGGATGTATTAAAGCTCGAGACCAACCATGGTAATTTCAATTTAGACCACTTCAGTTTGGTGAGCACTTTCAATTTAAAGTACACACTCCAGCAATTCCAGCAATACAAAATACTTTCCTTTACAGCTGCCCAGAATAATACAGGATTTGAGCTCTCCTAAGTCTTACTCTCCAAACTCCAAAGGGAAAATATTATTGCATGCTGAGAGTCCTTACAGCGATTTCTGCCAAGCCATGAAAAAACCCTTTAGTTTTACTCATCTGTGCTGATTGTTTCTGAGCAATAATGGAGATCTTGGAGGGTTTTGTAGGTGAGTGTGCATCTGTGCACCCTGTGTGTGAGCGGGTGAGTGACTGTGTCACCCTGCAGCAGGCTGTACCTGCTCCAAGGCCTGCAGATCTCATTTTGTTCCAAATAATGCAGTTCTCTGCATTTATGCAGATCTCTGTTTATTCCAAAGGCTGTTGGTGTTTGCAGTAGGTAAAATAGCTTTCCAAGCTAGCAGGAAGAGCCTGCTCCTGGGAAGTGCTAAGGTACTGCTGGAGGGAAGAGGAATGGAATCTTTCAAAGACATAAAACTGCATTTTGAACCTATGTAGACACTGAACAGAAATCTCAAAATGTTTTAGTAAAGCGGAATCAGAGTTTGTAACCCAGTGAGCGCCTCTACATCTCACCTGCCTGGAAATTTCTCAGGGTTTCAATGGGATGGGACAACTTTTTCCAAGCATTTCTCCTACTGAGAAGGAGCAACTGTTGACAAATATCACCATTCCCAACTAACAACTCCCAGAGCTTCCCAGGAAAACCACTCTTGATTATATGCAATATATGACAACAACATTAGAACACACTCACCACCCACGGTGGAGGAGAATGCAGGGCAACTTCTGCCTGTTCCAACTCATTCCCTTGGCCATTGCACTCCACACCACCAAATCCTGAGGAGCTGCTTGGGGCTTCTGATGCATAAAGATGCTGCTTTCACATGGCAGCACCCGGATTCTTCTTGCTCCCACACTGGCAAGCCTCTGGTTTAGCCCTGAATGGGAAGTCAGAGGCAGCAACCAGCATCACTAACAGGAGATACAGAGTGCCCACACCAGGCACTCATCCCACCTGCACTTCCCTATCAGTTTCCAAGTCACAGCTAAATAAATGGTACAGAGCAAACCTTTCCTGGAGCTCCAAGGGAACTGTCAGGCAACATTTCACCTGTGTGTGATTTTGTACAATCACTGTGCACATAAATCAAGTGTGACACTTACATCAATGCAGAGTGACCTTAATTGGACTCAAGCAGTCTCTTAGAACAAAAGTAAATTACCCAGATACATGTAAGTAAGTCTTGAGGGTACCCTTCACCCCCACACAGCTCTGCTTCCATAGCCCATTGCTTGATTTAGAGTTTTCAGTCCTTACACCATTACTTTCCATTTTCTGCACAGATTATTTATTTTACATCAAAAAAGAAAAAAAAAAAAAAGCAAAGGAAAAAGAATAAAAGTAATAACTTAGCAAAAGATGAAACCATATGTTCCTTCTTTGTGATGTTAAATCCACTCTGGGAGCAAAAAAGGTTATTCGGTCTCTTTGATCTTGAATATGTTGAGTAAATTATATCTCTGTCTAATCAGTTAAGTGATTTTCATACTTCACTGACACTTGACAAGGAGCTTTACTGAGGTCTCTGAAAAATGTGCAGCCATGAAAAAAGCACAAGCAAGAGGGCAGGATGTGTGAGAAATAGGTGAATAAATAAGACCCAAGTTGTGATTCCTGCATGAGAAGAGAGCACTCAGCCCTCTGCAGCCTGGATGTGCTGCCAAAGCAGGTGGATTAACAGACCAAAAGGGATTTTTTATAAGTTTTGTAAGTTGACCAACATGGCATAATTCAGAGATTCCACATTTACTGAATAAAAACCTAAGGAAAGCTACTATTTACCACAAAAGCTGGTTCTTGGTCTTGTGTGTGTGTGTGCATTAGGGTACAAGGAATACTTTTCTTTGAACGCTCACATTTTTACAGGACTTTCTTTTACCATGTGCTAACTTTACTTACTACAAACATAGTATGCATGTGAGCTGTTTTTTTGGAAGATAATATAATAACTGGAAAAAAACATATACTCCCTCTTCCCAGTGTTTTCCCCAGAAGTCTCTATAGCTTGCTGTGCATTATTTCCTGAACAGTGAATGCTATTGCACAGCTATCTCCCAGCTGCCATCTGCTTTTGCTTCACTCATTCTGGAAGACGTGGGAGCTGGGTTTAATTGTTTCTACACCCAATTCAGCTGGTAACTCATAGCATGCAGATCAGCTAGGTGACAAAAAGAAAAGGTCAGGACAATCAGGAAAATTTTTAAAGAGGATTATTTTGTGCAATCAAGTATTTGTTAATGCTCTGCCGTTCTACATGATTACTATTTTCTATCTTAATGTAATTTATTTCCAGAAAATTGTGTTTCCTATTCTGAAATACCCTTAAAATATTAAAATATCTTAAATATGAAGTATCTTAAGATATTAAATATAAAATACCCTAGGGTATTTCCTTAGTTTTAATATATTTGTAAAAGTTGTCAGAAGCATATTAGTTGACTTTTATTCCAGTTTGATTCCATTCTGAAATTTTACTCACCAATTAATCTGCCTCAAGAAATTTGTATTATTCCAAAATTGTATAATAGAAAATGGTAAGTCAGAGTTCTGCATACAAATTACTGATGGAGTCTTTCCTGCCACACCTCACTGTTCAGTGTCCACAAACACACTGCTACACCTAAAAAATACCTATTTTTTTAAACTGTATGAGACTTCTCTGATGGTTTCACCTAAATCAACACCAGAGGGTTAAATAGCAAGTTTGGGGTTATGTGGTTATTGCAGTTGCCAGGATCAGAAAAAAAATATCTGTCATTTCCAGCAGAGAAATGAGAACATTTAGTGAAACCAATAAATAAGTAACACCTGTACTGCCTAAAAGCAAAATAACTCTGAAAGAAAGTGGCTTAGAAAGTGCTAGTTGTACTGCAGCCTTGCAGGCCAAGTGAGATTGAGGCCCAAGGGCAGGGCAGGGATGCCAGCACAGGTGTCAGTGTCCAGCCCTGGCTGCACTGCCTGTGTCACCTTCCCCTGAGGGGCAGCTGAGGAGCCCAAAGCTCTAGCACGGCTTATCCAAGGCACAGCTGAGGTCCTGCATCATCCAGAGCACAAAGGGTGAAGTCAGCAGTGCAGTCCTGAGTTGATTTTGGGGCTGTTGCAATGAAGGCCTCTCTGTTTCCACAGTGAAGTCACCATGGCTTGGCCTGTCCAGGGCAGCCTCATGGCTCCTCCATGGTGTCTTCTCCAGAGGGATAATCTCCTGGCCAAAACGGGGTGCTGAGCACCGCTTCCATCACAAGGACATTTTACATAAGGTGATATTCAAGAGCTTGCACCAGTAACAGAAAATGTGTTTCATGCTCAGATGAGGCCAATATACCCATGCAGTAATGCTGAGCAGCTCAAGGGGCTGCCTGCAAGTGCTTTCACAGGACCATGGGACAGTTTGGGTTGGAAAGGACCTTACAGAACATCCAACCCACCCTCTGCTGTGGCAGGGACACCTTCCACTGGACCAGGTGGCTCCAATCCCCATCCAACCTGGCCCTGGACGTTTCCAGGGTTGTGTCCTGGGTAACTGTGCCTCTGCTGAAGGGAAAGCCAGTGTTTGGATTTGCTCTGAATGTCCCTGCAGCTGTGAAACGTGGATGGCAGTGCTGCTGGAACCAACTCTCTGGTGAGGTTTCCTGTACTCTCTGCCAGCAGTACTGCCAAGAATATTCCTCAGACAGCTTTTTTGCAGTGACTTGGAATTTCACACTCTAGATGAAAGTAATTCAAAAGCAAATTGAGAAGCAGAGCTTAAAAGAAATAAGAGTATTTCAGGTTAGTTGTGTTAGATTGATTAAAAGAGCAAGCTTAAAGGGAAAGACTCCTTTTGGAATCCAGAATGCACCTTATGCATCCAGAATGCCTCTGGATCTCTGCCTACAGCTGGAAACAACTGAAGTGGTACAGTAGCATAGCTGGCTTATCCATGTTTTGGAAAAGCAGTCCTTTCTTAGCCTGGGGAAATGAAGATGTGTAAGGATATCATCCTCTGTAAGAACTCCACATCTGACACTGCATTTTGTTTTGCACACAAAACTCCAGGCAGGAGAGAGCTCAGCTCAGCACAGCTTTCCCTGTGAGAAAGTGTCTGGTCTCTGGAGAAACTCCCAAAGCAGCCTCCAGTCCATGTGTGTGTGATGCCTCACATGAGAACTATTTCCATCTCCAGCTTCCCTGAGGACACGTGTTTCACTTCTGCTTTTGTCCAAACCAGCTCTTCGTCAGCAGCTGACAAACAAGGAGCCGTGCTGGAGTCGGCTCTGGAACTGCTCCCGAGCGCTCGCATGTGCCTCATGCCAAGGAGTTCCAGCGCTTGGGTTTCATGTGGAACATTGTCTGTGGTGTCACCACGGGCACAGCTCCCAAGTCCTGCAGGTTTAATGAGCCTGAGCACACTTCTCCCATCCCCAGGCACAGCAGCTGGAACCTGAAACAAATATTCCTCTCATTTCCCAAGGCTGAGAGAGGGCCTAACACGAGCCATCAACACCCAGAGGTCACTGGTTTAGGAGGATTTATGGATGGAAAAGTAGAGGTGCCCAAAGCCCAGGGTCAGGAAGCTTAATACAACTATTTGTGTTACTATGAGAGTAACTTTGCTAGCCTTGTATCATAACAGTTACAAGTGTTTTGGATTGTCTTTCGTTGCCTAAATATCTGGTTTTGTACCAAATATTCACATAGACAGTGACTGAGAATACACTAAAGTCATCTCCTCATATAAAAATCCACACGATTCCGCTGTTCAGAGTTCTTTATTCAAAACTGGATGAAGAATCAATGTCTTTCCTGCTCCACAAACCAATTCTATCTGTGTTTTTTCCCAGAGGCTGAGTGTGTAAAGCCAGAGCCTTCATTTCAGGGGAACTCTGACATTATCTTCCATCTCCTACTCCTATATTATTCTACATTTCAGAGCCCAGAAACTTATAGGTCCAGCTGAATGATCCTTGGAGCATCTCCCCTTATTCCAAGGGCTCCCAGAGGTGCAGAGAGCTGGTACCAGATAAAATCCCACCTTTTGTCTCATGTTTCTCACAGGAGCTGCTGCTAAACTTCTCTGTGAGGAATGCTGGAGGAAGAAGCCACAAGCCACAGTATTTGTGGAGAATATGAAAAGAAATGTTGTATTTTTCAGGGAAGAAGACAGCTTGGGGAGGAATGAGAACAAATCAGAGTGAATCATTTTCACTCACTGAACTTAGTACAGAAATGGGGGGAAAGGGGTAAGTGTGAAGATACTTCCTTGCCTCATCCTATAAAATAATAGCAAAACCTTCTCAGGACTCCTTTAAAAGCTGTATGAAGCACTTGGTGTAGATACATCTTCTGTACAAGCACTCAGCAGAGCAAAATCATGCAGGAAGAAAACCCATGGGCTAATTTAACAGTGGCAGAAAGGCCACCACTACCTGTGTCCCCACCTGCCACACCTACACAGCTTTTAAATCCCTCCAGTGGTGGTAGTTCAAACAAAGCCATGGGTATGAGAATGTCTGAATAAAGTGTGTTTTGATAAAAGTTACTCTGGTCATTCTGGAGAGAAAGCATCTTCAAGAGGATCAAAAGGCAAACTGGCACCCTTCTAAACTGGAAATCCTCTGAAGAGAATGATCCTAACTGATGGCATGCACCAAGAGCTGAGGGGGAGGGATGGGAAGTGAACCTGGCAGGGCTAAAAGCTGGAGCAGAAGACCTGCACATCCTCCAGGATTTCAGTGCTGAGTGTTGAACACTCACCCAGCTCAGAGGTTCTGGGGTGAAGCAATAAATGCAGCTGTCTCTGGAGAGGTGGGCTCTCAGTGTTCACCACGTCCATCCTGCACTGACTCATCTCCAGGCCATGCTGCAAGTTGGCCTCTGCTGGAGAGGAAAGCTTGGCAAAAAAAGGTTCCTCTCTTGCTCAAGGTCTTTGTGCCGACTAGCAAGGGCCAAGTTCCCCAGCAGGGCTGGAAAAGGTGCCAGGATGCGTAATTCAGTGAGCTTTTCTTTTCTTTCTTGGTCACAAAAAAGAGTCACTGCCCTGCACTGTGCAGGATGTGAATACCACCCCTTTACCTCCCAGGAAAAACAGAAGAGCTCCAGAGAGGATCTGACCAAGGACTCCCCTGAAACGTCAGCCCAGAGCGCTCTGTGTCCTCCCCCCTGTCCCCTATTTAATTTAAAATAAAGAGAATGACTTCACCCTTTCTTTGGGAAAAAAAAAAAAAAAAAATAAACTACACAGCATTTTAATGACAAATCCTTAGTGAGATGAGTAATGCTTCGCTGGAGAGCAGCACCTGGACTAGGAGTTTTTTGTGTTTGGTCTCAATCTGTGCACAGCTTCATACATAAAGAATTATAAGATGATCTGAGGGCTAAACCAGGAAATTAGACTTAGAAAAACAATTAGAAAGAAGGTGCAAACTTCTAACAATCGGGGTAATTAAACATTGGAACAATTCAGCAAGATGGAGGCGGATTTTCCATATGGTTTAACATGTTTGTACTTAGACTGCCTCATAATGAACACGTATCTGTAGCAAATTTATGAACACGGTTTGGTAACACAGATTTTTGCTTCAACTTGCAGCAAGAGCATAAATAGATTTAAAGTCATTAACAGGAAGGCTAATAGAAAAAATGAATCACACCATGAGCCACACGGGTGATCTCACCCACCTTTCAGAAGACACAGGCAGAGTTCAACCAATCTCCAGAAGGGCAGATTGGGATAGAAAAGAAAAGAAAAACAATATTCATAAGAGATTTATAATTAAAGCCCAAGATTCATTTCCGTTGGAAACAGATGGCCAGGCGAAAGCATTGGGGATAATTTAGCTAAAGCCTGTGCTTCAACTTGCTAACAAAAGCATGGATTTAACCTTCCATGCAGAGGGTAACCTGTTTATTGCGTATTACAGAGCAGGAAACACCCGCACCGCTTAAAAACTGACACACTCACAGCGCCAGAGCACAGGCAGCACTGCTGGGAACAGCACTGCTGCTCCCAAGGAAAAGAAATTCCAACTGCAAGGGAACAGAACAGAGAACAAGATTGGTAAAATCCCAGGAAGAGTGAGACATTGAGGGCTGGGTGAATCAGGAGAAGCCTAACGTGGTGATAAGGGGTGGGAGATGCTAAAGTTGGCACGGTGAGTAGGTGCAGTGCATTCTGGACAATAAAACCTTTGTTTTCCTTCCTTTCTCTAAGGTAAACCGAGATTACAGTGCTGCAGGATAAATCTCAGCACCAGACACTTTCACACCTTGGGAAGTCTTCTGTCTTGGGAGACAATACAGAAGAGAGTCCCTGACATGGCTTTTCCACTGGGAATACAAGGAAAGTGTTGATAACTTTACACCCAAACTGGCTTTCCTTCCCATAATGAACAATCTTGCTTTACTGCTGTCACACCTGCCTCAGTAATTCCCCAAATGCCCCTTTACACCAGTGGGTCTCTCACCTGGACCTGTGCACAGCAGGAACTACAAACTCTCAGACCTGCCCTACTCTCATTGTCAAAGCTGTTAATGTTTCCAGCAGTACTGACTCCCTTGCACTGCAACTCTGCTTCTCCTGATAAGTTCTGGAAGTGCTTGGTGAAAAAAAAACCAAAACAGTGTAAAATAAATGATCTTTGGGGAAAGAGTATCACTAGGCAATTACTGCCTGAATAATTCTGGAATGAGAAGAGAGACTGAGTGAATTCCCTCATTCAGCACTGAAAAACCAGCACGCTGCACTTGGAACCAGGAAAATCAGAATGAAGATTTCCCTGTAACTATAGAAATGGAACAGTTATTTTATGGCACTGATTACTCAGCTCCAAGATCTTCAACATGTTCTGTGGGAAAGGCAACCACTGAAACACTCCTGCTATGCATGAGACCCTGAGGGCTATATCTGAATAAATATAAGATCTCTGATTTCAATTAGGGGGAATTCAACACAGCCTACCCTCTGGAATGAAGAAATGGGGAAAAGTGACTTTTGAAAATATAATCCTCAGACAAGGACATGTGTATTTTTCCTCAATTACACATTATAGGCATGGCTGCTGTGAGCATATTATGGGATATTAAATATAATGAGAAAGGTTATTCTGTATCCTTTTTCTTTTTTCTGCTTTGCACAGGTACCTTTTATAAAATGGCTGAAGGGGTTGAGACAGAGAATGGAAATGCTGTGAGAAAACATTAAATCCTTTTTCTAGGTTTTTTTCAAACTTGAGTGTTTAGTTTGTTGGGTTTTTTTTTTTTATTTCTAAGAATAAACAACACCTAAGGAGTAAAAGATTGCCTCACACAGAACAACAAAAATAACCACAAACTCCACAGCCAGCTCCCTGCCTGGGATTGCCATCCCAAGCCCAGAGCAGCAGGGGATGCTCTAGGCTCAGTGCAGCCCACAGGGCTTTCTCCTCAGGAGGTAATATTCCTGTACATCATTTGAAGGACACCAATATTGGAATATTTTATTTACTTCTGATGACCACACTTTTTACAGTCTACTGAAAATCTGGAGAAGGGGTGTAAAAAAACTTCAGCTCCTACTTGGGAACTGGAGAAAGTGCCATAAAATGATTATAGACTCTAAGGAGCCAATCTGTTCAGCTTCTAAAAAAATATTCAAGGTTGGAATACAGATGTACAATCATGAGAGGAAAACAGCAGGTGCCAAAGGACTCTTTGTCTTGTGGATAAAAATAACATAAAGCTGGAATCTGTAGCCAGACCAAAAAATCAAACTAGAAAGAAGGCATTTATACCTTTAACTCAGACATTAACTACTGTAAGAGATTTACAATGGGAAGCAATGGATTTTCCATATTTTTCTGATCTAAGTCAGAAGTGGATGCTTTTCTTCATGTTAGTTCAAGAAACAGCTACTTTCTAGTTAAACCAGAAAAATTCTAGCATTTTCTGGGTTTGAGCAATGAAATAGGACTTGAAGACAATGATAAGAAATGGCAACCAGAACCCTGTGCCTTTGGGAAGACTCTGTGTACTTCAGAGGGCTACTGTGTAAGCAGACAGGACAGTGAGAATGGCTGTTGTATGCTTCTGAATTTAGCTGAATTTGGGATTATGCTACAGGAAATGTTTCCTGTGTGCCTCTGAGGAACAACCACAGCTAACACAGGAAAGACATGACTCCACCTGGATTTCAAGGACTGTCTCCTAGTACAGGTCCCCGTGCTGGCCTCTGGCATGGACGAGAAAGAAACAGATGTCAGTGGGATGTCAGCCTGCTGAGACTTTTCCACAGATTTCAATATAAGCACCCCACAAGTTCAGTCAGGCTGCAGGGTAAGAAAGTGATGGGAAAGAAAGACAGGAACCACACAGGGTACCTTTTCACCTCAGCTTGCTCATTACCTGGGATAACTGCTGGATCTTGGCACACTCACAGGCAAAGGAGGTGAATGACTGCTGGTGAGGGCTCTGTGGCTGTGGCAGGGGAAACAGCACAGTGTGTTCCTCCTCACAAAAAACAAGCACTTCTTGCTCTTCTCTGCTGCCATTCCACACAGGGGCTTTCTAAGCAGACTTGCACACACAGTGTTGAAAGCAGAATTAATCACGCAGCCTTTTTCCTTGCAAAGAGAAGAGAAAAAAAAATCTAGCAGCAGTAAAAACCTCAAAGAAATCACATTTAAAGACAAAAGATGCTGAAGTCACCTGGGCTGAAGGCCAGAGCTATGTGCTCCCTCTGTACTTTTTCAAATCCTTCTTTGTGGATTTCTTTCCAATTCTCCACAGCCACAGAGTAATAAGAGACCAATTCTTTAGGTGTATTAGAAATGGGTCTGCTAAGAGATTGCTTAGGGGTCACTTGAGAGCCTAAACAATTTGGTGAAGATAAACACCACCAACCCAATATGCTTTTTATCAACACTAATTATATTCCTTCCATCCAGAGTGACAGGATGTAATGGAATCTGCTGATGAAAACCAAAATAAAACTGGAACCAATTACTGTAAAAAAGATTGCCGTGAGAGAAAGACTTCAGAATGTCGCCCAAAGGTAAGACACTACTAGTCATGCCCTTCAAGTTTTGCCAGTATTCAGAGCTTTGAAGCTTGTGTTACTTTAGAAGAAAATTAGATGATGATATATGAAGCATTTATTTAATGGCATACAGTTCACTGTCCCAAAATGTTCCTTTTAAGCAATGTGCAGTTTCTTTATTCAAAGTCTGACAGCAGTCACAGCTTGGTGTTCTTCATCTTCTCAAGGGCCACGCTTCCCCTCCTTCTCCAGCCATCTCAAAAGCCACAAATGAAGCTTGCTTATCTAAAAGGAATTAGTCCCTTGCTTTGGATTTTGGCAAATTCGTACACATGTTCTGTCACTAGTGATGTCCATTTCCAAACTGTGCCCTGCAAGCTGCTGGTGTAGAACCAGTCCTACACTCAGAGCAAGGCTTTGACTTTCCCCTGGACACTGTTCCATGCTGGCCCAGCTTAACTAGCAGAAGCAAGCTGCATTTAATGAGGAATAAATACACCCTTGCCAAGTAATGCTCATAAGTGATCTTTTGAAGCAAATGTAGGGAATGACAACAAACGTCATGGCCTGCACTGATTTCAGGTGACTAAATACTTGACTTTTACTGAAACACTGATGTTTATAAGGAATTATAAAAAAGTATTTTTCAGGCTACATCAGTATGACATTTCAGGACCCTGTTCTCCCCTCATTACAGAAATTCACAGTAACAATTGTCAATCAGTTCTGTTACTTCAGTCACAAGCTAAACTTCAGCAACCTTGCCCTGGTCATACCTGAAACAACTGGAATTTATGAAATAACTTTAAACCATATCATGGATTATACTTTTGTTGTACCATTAATTCAAATCCAGGTACTTAATTATATGTTCTTTCATGTGGTTATCTGTATTTATATTCTTTTTTATTAGCTTGCTTGGCAGAGATGAAAACAGGAAGCATAAAGCAGGAAAAGAGAGCATTTTTGTATTTTCACACCAGCCTGTCTTTGACATAAATCCTCCACTTCATCAAGACCTTGACTTATGATCCACAGAAAGGAAATCATGTACATTACTGAGTACTCCTCTGAACAGAATGAGATGCTGAAGTGGAGCTTGTGTTCTTTAACTGCTAAATTAAATCTTATGATGCTTTTTTTCCCCCCATGGGAATACACATTCTCTGCCTGTTCTTGGAAAAGAGAAAATAAAAGATGGAGAATGGCAAACAGAAATGTTCCTGCTGTCCCAAGACTACAGTTCATTAAATCAATAGCAAAACAAGCACATTGTTGGTCCTAGTGTATTCTTCCGAGCTAATGTTATCTTTTGGACAAATAGACTTAAAACTGGTTGTATAATTAATTATGTCTGTAGTATGAAGCAAACCAGATTTTACTCACTTTGCCTCAGCATCACTGATGAATATTCACTGGACTGAAAGGCAGATGACAAAAGGAACCTGCGTTAATCTGGAAGTGTAGTGTCCTGAAAACCCACAGGTACTTCTTCCAGTACTTGGGTATAGTGCACATCCAGAGTCAGCAAAGGAACAGCCCTTTGTTCAGAGATCTCCTTAGCTGAAAAAAAAAAATCCTATAAAACATACTACACGTAATTTTCTTTCTTTCTTTTCTCAGAGATTTCCTGAACCGCATTCGGAGTAGAACCTGGGACATCCAGCACCCCCATTTGCACAAAAGAATACCACTGAGAGCAATTTACTACCTGACACGACATGGTGGAGTGACCCCACGGCCTCACACAAAATGGCGGAGTGACCGCACAGCCTGACACAAAATGGCAGACTGACCCAACAGCCCCACCCAAAATGGCTCGCACCAGCAGAGCGTTTCCCTCGCGGGCCCTTACCCACCATGGCAGACCGACAGCCCCACCTTCCCCTGTCCTTACCCAAGATGTCGGCCTGTCCCCCTCACCCCTCATGGCGCCATTTGGCCTCTCAGGGCCCACCAAAGGCCATGGGGAGCGGAGCGGAGCCCAGGCCGTGCCCCGAGCCCTGAGGGCTCCCCTGCCATGGACTCCAGGCCGCTCAGGGCACGCCGGGCCCAGGGTGTTGCCTACATACCTTTCTCCTTTTTCTTCCTCTTTTTTCTCCTACCTTCTTCTCAAAATACACTGTACACCAAACTAAAAAATTCCAGGCAGTACCTTAGTAAGTGCCCTGTTGTGTCTGGATAAGTCAAAGTTTGGCCAAGTTAAAGTTCACCAAGTTCAAGTTTGTGAAGTGCTTTACTTTGGGTGGTGTTTAAAATTTGCCGAGTACCTCACTGTGCCTTCGTGCTCCAAAGTTTGCAAGTCTGGCTGAGCTCCACATCCATGTGGCCATCCCCTCCCATCTTCCCCACAGGGAAGGACGGACAGCTCTGCTTTACTCACCATTCCTGGCACAGCCTTCCACTCCTCTTTACCTGTAGCTGTGGAAGAGTGCTTTGTCTCCAAATTTATGTCAAACTAAGTAACAACAACACAACAATAATTATAACAACAATGATATTATTGATAATAAAACTTTTTAAAAGTCACTGATGATGTTAAAATTATCTTACCATCAGAAGGTTGTTTGTGAAGAGCTTTAAAATAAATTTGAGAAAATCTGGAAAAGACAGCATTCTTCTGAAGAACAGGCTGGCCCCCTGAAGGTGTGGCTGTCTTTGAGACCAGATCAGAGTTATATCCAACCTGCCTTTTCCTTGTGCCCGCACAGATTGTGGAGAAAGCTTCAGACAACTTGAAAAATTTTAAGTAAACTCTCCCCACTGTCTGTCCCCTACCCAGCCTTTCTCCAGGTCTCTTTTCCAGTGTTTACCTACCATACCTTCCCCAAGAGTGGGCATGTAACATACCTACAGATGTAAACAAGCTGTGAAATCCTGCTGGGATGGTGTACGAGCTACTGAGAGCTCAGCAAACAGACCGTGGGGTCTGAGAGCTGCGGCATCGCCACGAACCAGAGACCACTGTGCTGCTGCAGTGAAACAACAAGCATTGTGTGAGAGCAGACACGAGCATTCCAGCAAAACACGCAGGAATGCAGCTAAATTGTGCCCATTTTCTACCCCACTCTAAAGCAAACTTTTGCCCTCTACTAGATCAAAATATCAGATTCATTGGAAATGTACTCCCACTGTGTACTGTAGGAACACTTACTCTTGTGGCACATTTATTTAACACACAGAGAACTGATCCACTGCTCTGCCTTGCACTGGTTACTTTCAAGGACTCCCATTCTGCCTGAGAGAGAAGAGATATAAATAATTATAGAATAAAGTGTTGTCAGAGAATAATGTTCTCTGGCTGCTTTGGTCCAATGAAAGCCAAAGCCACCATAAAACTTTCAGGGAAAAGGGCAATAATTAATTCTATGAGGATAACACTCTATCACACTGCCTTGCTGCTATCATGGCAAAATAAATTAAAATATCTTAGTCTCTCTGTATATAGTTTAACTTATATACCTAATTTTCACCTTTTTAAAATTACATTGGAAAATTAAATGTATCTTCTCACAGATATGAATTTTATAGATCACATTTTGGAGAATAATATCTCAATATGTTATTCTCATTTCTTTTAAGGACATCAACAGCACATTTTTCAAAAAAGTGAGAATTT
Source organism: Pyrgilauda ruficollis (assembly GCF_017590135.1). Lineage (NCBI taxonomy): Eukaryota > Metazoa > Chordata > Aves > Passeriformes > Passeridae > Pyrgilauda > Pyrgilauda ruficollis. Next base: position 724,774 of record NW_024511877.1, read on the forward strand.
GGAGACCATCAGAGTTCCTGATTACTCACTGGATAGTGTGGATGTGAAGCAAAGCTAGACAATTTCTAAGGAATTAATTAGTCATCTTAAGGACTACACAGCATGAAAAATAACAGTGACAATATTAAATACTTAAGCAGATACACACCATCCTTTTATAATTATTATGTACATGCAATTCTCCAAGTCCATTTCTGTGTCACCCCCAGTATATTCACTACAAAAGTAACTCTAGGAGCTGCCTGACTTGTTTCTGTGTTTTTTTAATGGCAGCTTTATTCTTCTTTACATCTTTAAGTATGCCATTTGCTGCGGTTTGGCAGTATGCACCTGCAGTTAGTTGCCTTTTGAAAAGGTCAGGGATTGCTGGAGTTGTGGACAGTTGTATTTCATTCAGATTTCTGTGTGCACTGATTTTAGGAATGCTCAATTTTTTAGCCATAATCCATTTATATAAATATAATTTCTGAGTTAAGTGACACACTGCTGAAAAGCAGGCTTATCTGAAATTTTACCAAAACACGTTATAGCCATTCAACAAATGAATCATCAATTTCACGTAACATAATTCATCTTGAAGCTTATATGTGTGTGTGCATTTATCAATTACCACAGAACACCACCAATGTGCAGCCAGTCTGTGCATCCATCATCCATGCAGACACCTTGGAAAAGGGCAAACTTTGAAGCATGTCTCAAATGATATATATATATATATATATTGGGAGAAGAAATTCTGTTTCAGAAGCAAAATGTCATAACACATCCGTGTACCAAAAATAATAGTAATGAAACAGCTTACTTGAGTTTGTTTAAAACAAACTAGGCCAGAGTTGCTATCTTGGATGCAAAAAAAGAGGCAGATTGCTTTTATGAATGCCATAAAAATAAACTATTTTAATAGGTACATAAATAAAAGGTTTAAAGTAAAATTTTCCCCCCGAACATCAAGATGGCCTAGCTTCTGTACAGAAACTGAACAATATTCATGGGATTTCTAAATTAAATAAACCCTTTGTTACATTCAAAACCACTGAAGGCAAAAACATAATGCAGTGACGCACCTGAATTGTTCTCCTTCCTCATCCTAGCAGTGTATACAGTATTTCCTTGGTTTACAGTACTCTGAGGATAGGAATCTGTTAAATAAACTCTGAACGACAGGGTGGAAATAAAATTTAAGAAGTCAATGTTAAAAGAACCCAAACAACCCTGGCACCCACAGGAGTACCTTGCACCAGCCAGGAAATTTTAATGGAAGAGAAATAAGGATTGTGCTGTAAAATAAATTAACTATTTTACATATTGTTGTATAGTTATCTTAAAGTGTTTAAATATTACATTCACTTTGGTGATGTGTTTTTGTCTATGCCTGTAATAAATTACTGCAAATGGGGGGAGCTCAGCACATCTAGGAAATGTTAAAAATATTTCAGATTTAGTTAAGATGGACAAAATCTAATTCAAAGCAGCTTTCCTCCTATCATACCCCCCTCCCCAGCACCTCTACAAAGTTACTGGGATGGCTTCAGTTTTTGCTGTGTTGTATCAAAACATGTCATAGGCTGATGACTAACACTGACACACAGAGGTTCTCGGGTTTTGTTTCTCCTTTCTCCCTCTGAACCATCTGTCAGTTTGAGAACATCTGCCATTAACATCTCCATGCTCTCCAAAGATTCCAGCTAATTAAAGCAAGGAACCACCATTTGTCCATCAAAGCTAAGTTTCCTGAAACAAGATGCTATCGCTGTTGCTATCTGGAATGTGTCTGGTGATGGGTGAGGACCACTCATCCTGTGGAGGAGAAAGTCTGTCACATGGTCACTCAGAGTGCTAAGGTATCTTGTGCTGAAAATCAGAAGACAGGTGAAATCAGAGACAAAATTAAAAGATGACAAGTTTCATTCATAGTGCAGAACTGGCATTTCTAGTCTATTCCATCAGAAGTCCAAGAAGTGGGGCCAGGTTGACTCAGGCCTGGCCAAGGAGCCTGCTTAGAGTTTACCCACCAGCAAGACGTGACCGGCAGTGAAACGACTGCCCCTTTTTCCGATTTGCTTTCTTCTTGCTCTTCATCTTCTTCTGCTTATTTGCACCTTTGCTTTTGTCCGATTTCTTTTTCTTTTCGTCCTCCTTAAACCACGGCCCCCAGACTCCTCCGTTGAGCTTGGGGTTGCTGCGAGGGTCCTTGGGCGGGTAGCGGACGGGCACCGCGGTCTTGTTGAACTGCGAGAGCCTCCGCAGCAGCTGCTTCACCACCTCGGGGTGCCTGGCAGACAGGTCCACGCGCTCGTAGGGGTCGGCCGTGATGTTGAAGAGCCACACGGTTTTCCCGGCTGACCAGGAGACGCGCTCGTTGTGCCAGCGGTTGGGACCCGCGTTGCTGAAGGCCTGCGGAGGCACCCAGTCGCTGTAGCCCGGGTTTCCCGTCAGCAGCTTCCAGTGATTCACTCTGATGGCAGACTGGATGGCGGTGTTCCAGATCCCGTAGCCAGCGGCCCAGGAGCCGTTCTTGGCTTTGGTGTAGATCGGGTCGATGTTGTGGAGGATGTCCACCCGCGGGGAACGCCTGCCCTCGCTGATGGTCTCCCACACGTCGTAGCCGTCCAGCTGGATGTCTTCATCGATCTGCCCCTCCGCCAGTGTGATCAGTGTGGGGAACCAGTCTGTGATGTGCACCAGCTCCTTGCACACAGACCCTTTGTTTTTCAGAAGGGGGCTGTGCACAAACCCGACAGCGCGGATACCTCCTTCCCAATAGGTGCCTTTGCTTCCTCGGAGCGGCCAGTTACTGCCTCCGGCCATTGGCTGCCCACCGTTATCGGAAGAATAAATGATAATGCTGTTCTCGTAGTAGCCATACTTCCTCAGAGCGAGGGTCACGTTGTTTATGGCCTCATCCAGGCAGGCCAGCATGGCCGCGTACCGCCGCCTGTTGATGTTGTTTATCGAGCGGTAATGTTCAAAATACCTGCCCGGCGCCTGAAGAGGCGAATGGACAGCTTGGTAGGCAATATACAGGAATATGGGTTTCCTGGGGTTATGAGAAGCCAGGATCTGCTGCACTTTCTGCGTGTACATCTGCGTGGAGTAGATGCCGTTGTCGTGGTCCCAGGCGGCGTTGTCGTTCTCGTACAGGTCGTAGCCGCATATCCCGGGGCTGTCGCACTTGAAGTGGGTGTAGTAGTCTCCGCTGCCCAGGAGCGAGCCGAAGAAGGAGTCGAATCCCCTCTGCGTGGGCATGCACTCCCGGCGGTAGAACCCCAGGTGCCACTTGCCCACCATGTGCGTGGAGTAGCCGACCTCCTTGAGCTTCTGAGGTAGCGTGACGTTATCCAGAGGTAAGCAGTTGGGCTGCGTCGGCCGGATGATGGAGTGCTGCAGTCCCGTGTGGATCTGGTACCTGGAGGTGGGAGGAGACGGGCATCAGGCTGGTGGAGGAAACGCTCAGGTGTATGGACACCTTAACCCTAACGGAAAATATCCCGATGCATGCCACAGCCTTCTCTGGAAATATTTCAGAGTGCCTATGTGTGCTGCTTTCAAAAACCAGCTCCTCACACCATCAAATCTGTCCTCGCCTCACTGAGGGATGAAACCTTGCCCTCCATGACCTGAGCTACTCAAAATACCTACATACACAGGAGCACAGGTACTTTGAGGCACCCTTCTTTCCTCCACATGTCTCCATTTAACAATGCCTATAGAAAATTATGTGGATAAATACAATTTTTACAGTGCCTCGTAATTTGCTAGTGGTGAACGTATCTACAGCATATAAAAATGCTGGGCTTTGAGCGTGTAAGAGCAGTATGTTTAAAGGATGGGGTAATAAATTCTGCAGAGCACTACAGGCTATGTGTAAAGAATACATATGGCCTCCATATGATGAGAAAATGAATCCAGCACGGGCAGCAGTAAGTATCAAAAATCAAGGGCAAATATATTTATACCAGTTTGACAGTAAAAAAGAGAATGCAACAGCAGATAGTAGACCAAAGACAACTTCACCCTCAGTGTGAGAATAGATTCAATTCTCAGCCATGCATAAAACAGCCAGGTCCACCAATATTGCGTATCTCCCCCAAAACCGGTTCTTATTAATTTGTGGTAGCAGGAGTTGGGGCTTCTTGACACATTCTGCTGGTGTTGCCAATCTGATTGGCCTCCTGATCTGCCTAGAAAATTAAAACCATTAGGCTCTGCCTGTCCATAAATAACTTAAAGCCTGCTTTCATATGAGGGTTTCCTGGCCAAGATCTCCGAAGGCGCCGTAGCTGTCTTTAATGGCTGGCAATGCGGATGGATTGTGTAACTCCCATTTAATTCTGGAGCTGATTTCCCCAGACCCAGAAGCTCTGCTCTCACTAACTGCCTGCAGAAGCTCTGGGTGTTGTGCTGCTCTGGTCCCAGCGTGCTGCAGCGCTGCTGCTGTGCTCTGCCCCCCCGGCCCCTCTGCCCAGCATTGTCTCTGGGACCAGGCTGGGGACCTGGAGCCCTGCCACCCAATTGTCCCCAAACTCACAGGCTGGTGCTGACAAGCCAGGAGATGCTGCAGGAGGAGAGAGCTAAAACACACCCTAGAAATTACTGAGTTTCTGGGATCTGCACTTCGCTTTTGTTAAAGAAATGTCACACACACACAAGTCCCACACCCTTCCCATGATTCAGTTGCAATATTCTCCTCTTAAAACAGGTAAACTACAACCAGGAAAGCCACGCAATGCCCCGTTCTTCAGCTCATTCCATCTTTGGGACTCCTCAGGGAACTATGTCCACAAGGCATTTCATTTCCTTCCTCTTCTCTTTCCTCCGCCTTGTTAAATCCTTTCAGTAAATTCCCATTTTTTGATCCAACTGGAAAAGTCCTTGTCCCCACCTGGCTATTTTAGTCAATAGTTTCTGCTTTCTTAACTCTGACAGGCCCCTTGATCACAAGATCAGCCCCCAGTCCCAGCTGGGCAGTTCCTCTGTAACAAGCTGATTTTGCTGGAAGTCAGGAATTTCTCTGGAGGGATCCAGCCGGATCCTTCCACCACCCTTCTCCTCTGAAAACTGAGAAGCTGGGCCTGAGGGGAACAGGCCACAGGATCTGTAAAACACTGCAAACCAATCTTCCTCTTGTAGGCAAATGCCAACACAGAAAGCACGACAGTCACAGAACGTTAATTCCCATCAAAAATTCCTAAAACACCAGGCAGTTTCCCCAGTGAGGGCTTTTCAACTAGAGATCCAAGCATGAAATCCCTAAACTGTTGATCTGACAAATACTGAGCCAAAACCCAGCAAGAATTAGCCTCAGTCATAGAAGCATTCAGCAGTGCATCTTGCTTCAGCAGTGCCCTCGGGAAGTTATTCACCATGCTGGTAACACTGCACACATAACATACATCCATCTATATGCACATATATTCCCTGCTGCTGCCTCTTTGCAGGAGACTCTGGTGTGTTTCCCAGATGTGTCTGTGTGCTATTTTTGGCATGGCTGTGCTTCAGAATATACCTATAGGCACACAGACAAAGAGACACATTTTTATACTCCTAGTGTAAAAAAGGAGTCTGCAAACCAATACACTTTAAGGCAAAAATACTTCAAGTGTAGAAATGCTTCAAAGAAATATCAACCTCTGATTATCAGAAGACTGTTCACTATGACAAAAAAGGTCAAGATTTGTACACTGTCCTGCACCACATGCCTTTCTAATTGATCCATTATGTGCCAACATTACTTTTTCAGTGAAAGTATTTAATTTTCAAAGGACTTGCAGGGCGTTCATAGAAAAGCAAAGTAATCTTGAGCAAAAGACAGTGATGATATGGAAGCAAATGGCACTAATAGCAATAGGAAAAGTGTCTCAAAACAAGTGTTTTGAAACTGCTTCTAGACTGTGCAAGAGGAAAAAAAACCTGAACCAGGCACAACATAAAGAGATTAGGAGGCAGATGCTGATTTTGAGGATGTTCTCTAGCAGATGAAGTCATGAGCTCACCAACTGCCATGAAATGTCTGTGAGATACAGCCTACAGATTTCGTGGCTTCCATTTTTTAGAATAAATTGGCTGAATTTAATCCCAAATGCACAAAGCAAGTTAGGACTGTGAATAGTCTGGAATTCACTATTAGAATTTCAGCACCAGTAACCAGTCAAAACTAAGCAAATGCTGACAGGCCACAGAATCTAATTTCACCATTTTTAAGACTTTGACCTTCGTGGACATTATTTACATACAGGCCATTAACTGTTAGCATCTGTATGAAGAGTAGGGGTTCAAGACTTGGGAATGCTTTAGATGCATGTGTTGTGCTCTCCTTCTCCCTGCTCCTCCGAGATTCTGGATCATAGGTGTCTCCTTTAGAATACCTGACATTTCCAATCTGCAGAACAAGGAACTAAGTAAAATTTGTGTGAAATGTTCAGCTAATAAGAAGCATATTGAAAATTAATTTCTCCTCATTATACAGGGATGGCTCTTTGTGTATTTTGTACCCTTGTTTTTGTTTTCCTGGTGTGTTGTTCAGATGTTCACAGTAAACCCACTGTGATAAGTGTTGCAGCCAAGGCAGATGCTCGGTGCTGGCTCACTGACACACTGAACTGTTTTCTTGTTTGTAGGGGAAACTTTAAAGCAATGGTCTCCCTCTGGGAGCATCCTGATGACTTCACAGCCCTTTGCTTCTTGGATGCTCAGAGCAATATTTCAGAGGGTTCTTAAAATAAATAAATAAGCAAATAAATCCTCCCTCCTGAGCGTGAGCTCATGACACCCCTTTCCAACATGAGTTCCCTTCGTGTTTTAATTTAGACACAAAGCTCAGGCAGTGGCTTTCCCACCACTCCTACCTGCAGCCCCAAGGAGCAGAGATCATTAAGCTGCTGAAGGTGAACTGCACACTGAAGTGCAGGAGTGTCATGGATGCAGACCACCACAGGCACGCTGAAGTCAGTGAGACCTGAGCTTGAGGAATGTGGTAACATTTCCCCCTTTCCATGCCCTCAGAAGTGCTGCATTAGTTTCCAGCCCTCATCTGCAGAGCAGGAGATCAGTGACAGGATCTTTGCACATTTTGCTGCTGTTCCCTGCAGCAGGAGCAGGACTGAGGGGCTGTGGAGGGGAAGGGATTCTCCTGGCACACCCCACATCCCCTGCACAGCCTCACACACATGCAGGCCGAGCCAAGCCTTCCTGGAAAAACCTTTCCCTGAGGAGTTTTCTATTGAGTGTTTTCCCCCTTAACTTCAGAGTGGGTTCTGCACCATGCTGTAGAGGAAGAAGCTGGGATGTTTCTAATTTTGTAATGTGCATGTACAACACTACTGATTTCAAGCTCTCACAATTTTCAAATACTGCATTAATTGCCTTCAAACTGAGATTCTTTTAAGGCTCATTGTAGATTAACAAAGAAGCTCAGTTGGAAGTTTCTAATTTCAGCAACTTTTGCTAGCGTAGCTCTAGTCAGTACATGTGGAAAATGTATTTTTATTATGCTTGCATAGCTCAGGATATGTTAAAAAAATCTCAATTTTAAAAATAATAAACTCTAGCCTAGGATTTAGAACAGGATACTTTAAATAAAACCCCCATGTTTGACAGCAGTTGCATAGAGAGTGACAGCACTGAGGTCTGATTGCTACACAAATTGAAGAGATCATTATTGATTCCCTGTTAAAAATAATGAAATACAACAAGTAGGTACCAGTCAAGAACATCGACTTAGGGGTTACTAAAGGACAGTCTGTGACATCTTACCTAAAACTATTTGTATAACACAACAGCTAAAACAGGAATCCCAGGAGAGTAAAAAAGAGAGAAATGATTTTGGGGGCTCTCAGTCCTCAGATGTCCAAGTTACTGGGGGAAAAAAACCCCAACATTCCACTTGTCACCAGCAAATCATCAGAGGCAGAACACAATCACCAGTGAGAGAAACCAGATACATCAAAGACATTTTTATAGTGGACTGTGGCTTTAGCATGGAGCACACAAACCCTAGATGTTTGAAAAGTTTGTTGCTTTGGGCAGGGATGTTCATTCTGAATCATCTCAAAGGTGCTTGTGAGGGAAGCAGGAACAGTTCTGGAGCTCTTCCACCCAGGCTGGTGAAGAACAGGGCAGGGGAATCCTGACCATGGGCATGTTGGATATGGACCAGCAAGAAAGAATCACACAAAATGACTCTGCAGCAGAAACATCTGCCATAAAAACGAAATGTTTCACGTGGCATATGCTGAGGGTTTTAAAACTAAACTCAGAGTACAGCTGGAAAAGGGGAGGGTTGATCCAGAAGACACTGGGGCAGAGGGTAGAGCTGAGCTGATTTAAATGAGATGTAAATAAAGCCATCACAGCCTGACATGAATTGCTAGCAAGCCATCAGCAAGTCCTGGTCCCTTCAGACTGATGACAACAAAGCCAGAGTGCGTAGCCACAGTGCTTCTCTCTCACTGCTATTAAGTCAATTTGCTGAGAAGCAAAATGTTTTCTAAATGTTGATGTCCTTCTTATTTCCATTCTTTTCCTAACTCAGAGACAGATGACAAGTCTTGACTTTGCTGGCTTCCAAGTGCCAAGCTCCCATGAGAGCCCAAGCAGGCGGTGGCACCTTGGCACTCCTTAGGGCATCACGTTTGGTATCTGTTCTGGACAGGAGCAGGTTAAGCTAAGTCCATCTATCTCATTTCTCCAGTGTTTACAGTCTATGGCAACTGTGTGCAATCCCATGGGATACACTTCTAGCTGTCAGCATAAAAGTTTTCACGCAACACAGTCTGCTCAGTGCCTATCCCAAGGAGTCCTAAGCCTACACTACATAAGTGCACATTTCAGCTTTCAAAAATAGCAGAAAAATACAATTTTCTATATTGAATGTATCATTCATTATCTATCATTCAACCGTTTTTATTTTCTGGCTTACGACTTTGGGATTTTGGGAAAAGGTAGGTTATGAGTGGAAATGGATCAGAGAAGAAAATGCAACATTAACAACTAAATACAAACTCCAAACCTTCACAGACTTTCACTGTGTCAGCCCACACAAATCAAACCTGAAGTCTTCACTCAGACATACACACACATTTATTTCATCCTCAGCTGTATTCCTTGAAATTTTATGTGCTTATAAATCAGACTGAAAAAAGCATCTACTTCTAAACAAAGTGTTTACATAAAAAAATCTAACACACGTTATTTACTGTTTTATCACTCTGGCAATGCTATTGCATATATTCCATTTGGAGGATTCTGTATCTTGCCCTACTTTCAACATTTTCATTGCTGTTTTTAATTCAGTTAAACTTCTTCCATCAAATTCAGGAAAAGAAAAATAAAGTAGCAATTTCCTTGCAGACTAATAATGTTATCAGTGTTGCTCCCATGACCCTTCTCCAAGGACTTAGAGGAGCTGAGACATCCTTATCTCACCAAAGGCCATTTGGAGTTTGATGCACGAACTCAACCTCAGAATCATTTTGAAATTCTGATCTCACACCAGCCCTGGCATCTGGCCATTTAAATAATGTCCTTACACCCTGATATTGTTTATACTGTGAAAAGGATTTTTATCACCTGGCACCTACAAATGCTTGAAAACTGGGGAACCATGCCACAAAAAGCTGTTCTCCACAGCTCTTTATTCCAACAGTTTTATATCTTCAGGATATGCACCAGATCCTATCTCTTTTATCTTCCCAACTCCTGCAGATGCAACTGGCACCCCAGGAGCGAGGCAGTGCTCAGTGAACAGCAGGAAAGCAACTGTTGTCTCCAGAGCTGTGAGCTTTAAAGGAAAAATATCTGACTGTGGGACCAAGCTGGGAGGGAAAAGGAACAGAAACCTTCATCTGCATTTCCTCAGGGCTACTCTCCCTGACTCCAGAAGCTTGAACTTTAAATCACCCTCCAAATTAAGTTGCAATTAGTATTTTAATACACTAATTCTGAATTTTCAACCAAACATTATTAAACTGGCAGCTTATCTGCTACCAACCTTTCCTGTCATTGAGGCAATTTATCTGCTCCAATGGGAGGACAGCAAGGGGAAGGGAGAATGTGGGAGTTGGCAGCAGCTGGAATGCACATGTGTTCATGCAGCTATTGTTTTCTTTGCTCCCAGTTTGCTGCAGCTGTGGAAACAGAGCACAACGTTTCCAGCTTTATCACTGTAACTCATTTAGGAAAAAGGGGGGAAATGTGTGATTGCATAATCGGCGCTTGCGGTTTCATGTCTACATGGGAGTGACATGGAAAGCAAACAATTTGACCAAATGCTTTGCATGCCAACCACAAATCCAGACCTCGCCACCAAATTCTGGGCTCTCAGCAACAGCAGATGCCAGCGGATATGACACCTAATCACCATGTTACAGGGGAAAGAAACCTAAAGTGACTCTGCGATTAGTTAGAGATGAATTTGTAGTCCTGCTTTGGTCATTTTTGCAGGAGAAAAAACAGAATAAAAGGAGATAAATGGAGTCTAAAAATTGTGTGCAGAAGAATCCCCCCATGGGGTACTCCCAAAGTGAGGATGGAGCGGGACCAGCACGCCAGGACAGGGACACAGCACACAGCAGTTTGTAAAGGAGAGGTGCCTTCATTCCAGAGGTGCCTCTGCTCTCGGCTGAGCTGGGGAGAACAGCACCCCAGAGTCTCCTAATATCCCAGAACAGGCACTGCTACAGACAGGGCAAACTTCAAGGTGTCTCATGGTCTGCCTAAAAGAATACTTTAATTGCTAATAACACAGGAGTTTTTACATGGCCTGCCATGCACATGTGTGAAATATTTTCCACCTATTTCTGTGGTAGTTTAGGAAAGTTGGTTCATCTTTACATAGGGAGAATTTATTCAATGACTGCACCTAAGGGATGTGAAAGATATTCATTATATGGCTGCCTATCATAAGAAGACATCTCTCATAAGAATGACATATTTGATGGTAGCCCTTAAGGTAGCATCCAAACAGTTATTGTCTTATATTACTCTCTAATTAAAGTCCTCATTTTGAGCATTTAGTACCATTTCTGAATGGAAACTGTCCTTAGCTATTATTCAAACATCCAGCACTTAGAGCCTATATCAACTTAAATGCTATAAAATGACCTTGAATTGACAGCAAGGATGACTGAGGGCAAAAAGACAAGATGTAAAACACAGGCTAACAACCACCACATCACAGGCTTATACGGTATCATTTGACAGAGGTAATTGCTTTATAATTAAAGAACATTATGACATTGAAAAAAAAAATAGGACTGTGTGGTGCTTCAGAGACACCTCAAGGGTTTTAGACGCCTTCACAACACCCGAGCTTTGTGACAGCTGTAATTTTTTATTAACCAGTGAACAACTACACAAACACACCATTTCTGAGTGTGACATTGGAGAACATCATAGTTCCACTGCTTTAGTGAGCATAAGTGTACCACAGGCCATTAAGTTTCATTTGAATCCTTGGATAAGTCTTACAGACAGTAATTTCACATTGGAGATAAATTATTATCGTGAGAGTATGGTGATGAAGTGGTAACAGCCACAAGCTCTCTTTAGTATTTATAATATTCCTGTTATCCTGCTCTGTGAGATGTCTCAAGCTCAACTGTCTCCAAGATTCTACAACAGGACAGAGAACAGATTCTGCCCCCCCTTAATCAGTACATACCTATTTAAATAAAAGTGTAATTCAATCAATTTCAATTTAACAGGCTTCTAGGTAAATTTTTGCTCAGAGTTATCAAAGCATCAAAATGAGTCTATGAATTAACGCACCAAACTCCTTTTTTTCACGTGGAGGTTCACTGGGAATGCTGGTTAATTAAGAAACATTCTTTGATGATTATACCTGTTTCATCTCAACTTCGTTATTCTATTTGTTCTACTTAATGCATTCTATCACATAACATCATTGTAAAATGTGTACACAGGCATCAAAAGGAAATTATTATCTTCTCCTTCATCCCCAGTGTATGGCACAGCAGTCTGAGACAGCAGGATTCCTGCTGGAGTCTTTGGAGTTCAATGCTGCATTTCAGGCAGTGCATTGGATGCTGCTGCACACGAAATGATAAACAAGGTGATGTTCAGAACTGAGTGTGCCACTCACTTCAACAAGCAAAGCTGAAATTTTACAGAGGCTGCCGTGCCCAACCACACCCCTCATTTAAGGTCTCGTTCTTGGCAGTGAGAGAGCAATGCCCTCTGCTGCTGTCCCTGCAGGCATCCTGGGACAGACACCACCCACAGCTGCTCCAGGCCACTCCAGAGTACTCTTCCCAGAAAAGCTACAGCCCTGATAATATGAAGAACGGCTTTATCTAGAAAAAAATAAACAACAAATTCTAATTTGACTTTTCAACAATATTGCTGGTTTCTGGGCTGACATTTACTGGCAACAGCAGTGGTACTGAATCATTAGTGAGAGGAATAACCTTGCCTTGAAAGGGAGGGAGGGCTGGCAGCCAAGAGATGCTCTCTTGTGAGGTCTGCATAGTTTTCAGCCTGAGCATCCCCAGTGACCTCATGTCCTTTTGTCCTTCTGACACTTTGATACCAGTTTCTGAGCCTATTGTGTTGCTCATCCCTTTGAGCAAGGATGGAACCAGGCCTGTTGCACAACACAGCTAAAGCCCAAAATGGGCTTTTTAATCCTGATAAAAGAGGTGGCAGGATGCAAATGAGCCACCCTGATGCCAAACCTCTCAGTAACTGGACTTGTTAAAATACAGTGCTTACAGGCACCTGCTTATTTACAGTGACTGCCAGCAGTCATGTATGAGTTCTGTCACATATTGCTGGCAGCTAGACTTTCTTTCTATCTCCTGGTATTTGATTCACCTGAGAAATGTAATATGAAAATCCCTTTTTCAGAACTCACCACAATATTCTCGTTCAGTTTTGATCAAGACAAAGGCACTGTGTGGCTCCCAAAGAAACACTGGATTCAGATAATGAGGTACTGCATTAACCTGGGGCCCACAGACAGGTTCCTGACTGACACCACGGGGAAATGGAACATCTTTGTTTACTCACAGGGGAGATCCCACATGGAAAGGAACTGTTTTCACTGCCAGTGCTGAGTGGATGTAGGTGTGCTGCTGGGAGAAGAGTGGGGAGCGGTGTTGCAGGGCTGTCAGTCAGTTCTGTGACAATTTTTAACTACCACACACTGTATAGTACAGCATTACAAAGCAAAGTAAAATGTCTGTATTCAAAGCAGCACATGTTGGAACTCAAAAGGAACAAAGCAACTTCAGCAGGTATGTGACCAGCTCACGTGACCCATGGCTGGAAAAGACCTTCAGGATGGAGTCCAACCAGTGACCTGACAATGCCAATTCCCCTGCTAAACCATGTCCTGAAGTGCCACACGTACAAGTCTTTTAAATCTCTCAGGGATGCTGACTTGAGCTTCAGGTGGTTCCAGAACTTGACAGTCCTTTGGGTGAAGATATTTTCCCCACTATCCAACCCAAGCCTTCCCCTGGCACAACTTGAGTCCTCTCCCTCTTGTCCTGTCACTAATGCTACCTGATGGAGCTCTGTGGTACCGATGGATTTTAGCTGCCACCTTTGCTCCCTGCCCAAACTAGGCAAGGGCTAGGAGAAATGTAAGGCTCCTGTGTGGAGCAGAAATGTGATGGAACTGGAGAACTCTCTGTGTCACATCTGATGGCTGCAAGATGCCACAACACAGACACTGTGAAGCACCCTCACACCACCCTGCTGCACTTCTCCCTCTCCCTCAGCCTCCCCACCAGAGAAGGGAACAAACTGGAGTTAACAGGGGACAGAGGTTAACAGCACATCTGTTTCTAGGCCACTGTGCAATGAATAATGAAGAGATTTGGAAAAATGCTTCTTTATTTCCCTCCTAAATCCGGCTTAGCAAAACAAGCAGTGCTCTCTTGGATGTCAGGGCTGCACTCCCTAATCCCTCCTAATTCTCATTCACACTGCTCCTCGCTCACATCTTGCTTTGCTGCTGCATTGAGGCACTGTCCAAAAGCCTAGCATGCCTGGAAATAAAATGGAGCATAAAACAGGTGCCTTATTGCTGTCGGTCCCACAAAAATCTAGAAGCAGTCTCTTGCATGTCTAGCAATTATGTATAAAAGCAGACAAAGCTTACATAAAGTACTTGCTATAAAATGTTAATGTATTAATGAAGCTGTGCCTTATTTAAGATGCTAGTAGGTGATTTTGATCCCAGACAAAATACCACAGAAATGACTCATGTAACAGAGTGAGATGGGTAAGAGTAAGTGAGGTGTAAATGGGACACATACATAATTTTGGAAGTGTGCATTCAACATATTCAGCAACTCCTCAAAAACTAATGGAACCTATGCAGAGATACCATCAGCACTGTATGCTGCCTTCTGTGGGGCTTCCTCCCCCTGTCTGAAAACATTTATTTAAGTAGAGTGATATTAGCATCAATCATACCCTGTGAGAAGGGATTTAAGGGCAAACACCTCCCAGAAAATGAAGATCAATCATTAAAAATTGAAAATAAAAGGTATAAGTAGTGATTCTTTGAGACACTAGTTGTTCACGAGAAAGGGAAACACATTTAGCATTTATCAGTGTGTGACCACAGAAAAGCAGCTCCTGCATATTTGGTCTCCAACCCCTGGGTTTCCAGTGGGAAATTTAGTTGGAAAAACATGACAGCAAGATCATAACCCACCCATTCCTCTGAAGCACAGCTAACTCTGTGGAAAGTTTCTCAATCAGTGGCAATAACTTGTGGCTTCCCAATCACTTACATCCTGTCCAGGTTGTGAAATTATGTATTTCAGTGGTTAATAACCCCGGCAATAACATCAAAATTTACAAAATGGTGTAATGCTGAACAAAGCATCATCATTTAGAATCTGTTCTTGTTATTTTCAACATTCTTCTCTAAGTGAGAACAGAAATTTGCAAATTGTGGGGATTGTAAAGGGAGAAGAGGGAAGGAGAAGAGATAAGAATCAGGCATGCTTTGCATCTGTCTTGAGTGAAAAAGCTGAATCTTTCTTTCCTCTTCAGGAGGCAGGAAGGCTAAAGGAGGAGCAGATCAGCCCCACAGCAATTCCCTGGCATTGTGTACAGCGTCTGTGCTAAGACTGCACCACAGCACAGAGGTGACGAGTGCTGACACCACCACAGAGCAGCGGCTGTGTTCAGGGGATGGGAACACGTCAGGAACATTGCTGGAACCACAACATCTGCTCGGCTTTGTCTGCAGGAAACTTTGCCATTCCCTAAGCAAATCTGTGGGGTGTAGCTCCAGTCACACAGGAGACAGGAGCCAGAGGAAGCTGTGAACCCCACAGGGAGCCTGTCAGCTCACTCGGTGACAACATTCTTATCTCTGTTGTCCCATTAGTGACAGCAATTAGTACAGCATCAGTGACTTGTCCCACCAAACAGATACATCAACACCCCTGTGTAGAGCTGTACAAAGTCACTGCCAACTTTGTATCCATTGTCAAAGCACTGGGCTTGTCCAGGATCACCTCACCAGGTTTCTCACAGGAGTGGGTGCACACTATAAAACACATTTTCAACTTGTTCTATGAATTTGCCCCTGCAACTTAACCACACTGCCTTGGTTCTTCACAAACTCTCCCACATGGCTTATTCAATATTCAGCACATAATGTATTTTGAATTCTGGTAATCTGGCTGCATGACTGTAAAACTCCTCAGCAGTCCATTTCATGCCCTGCTTTTCACGAGCAGTGCTCAACAAACTGCAGGACCAACTTCTTTGCTATTATTTGTGTTAAAGTCAAGCATCTGCTTCTCAAGCCCAGGCTTCAGTCTGTGTGCTCGAAATCAAAATGCAGGGGAGGTGACTAAAGAGTCAGCAGCAGCAGAATGGGAGAGCAGCAAAAGGTCTGTAAAGCCTCTGCCTGCATTCCTTGGGAGCCAAGAGTCTGGGCTAAAGTTGCATTCTGGCTCTGACTTGGAAGTTGTTCCCATATAATCTACTCCTATAATCTCTTTTATAAACTTTCTCATATAATCTACTTCCTCAAGGTGGAAGCAGGGCTGATGGTCATCTGGGGAAACCGCAGCCACGTCTCCTGGTAAGAAAACTACAGAGAAGCAAGGTAAAGGAAAGAAGATGAAAAATCCATAAAAACCACATTAGAATCAGAGTGGAACTTAGTGATTCCAACAGGGCTTCCTCTAATGAGTAACATTGCCCAAAAGTTTAAATTAAGCCTTTCATTACTTTTTTACATTTTCCTTTAGAACTTTCAGGCATAATATTTTTAAGACACAGAGCTAATATAAGATCAGTATTTTAAAACTAAATAGACACTTATCTAAAAATCCAGATAAATTCAAAAATCTGAATTACAATAGGCAACAACAGTGTAAAGGACACCATGAGCCAGCTAACAGGCAACAAAATTTCCTCCCATTTTTATTTTATTGCCTGGAAGTTCAGATATTTTTTTCTGCTTAGGGGGATTTTGGTGTTTTGGGGTGATTTTCTTTGAAAATGTCACTCAAATTAAACCCTCCAGTATATTTTCTGATGTCTCTCTCCTCCTTCCCCTTTTCCCTTGAAATTACATTATTACACCAAAAAAAAAAAAAAACCAACAAAAAAATCTTGTGGCAAACTACTTTTCTGCAGTTGGTCACAGTGAGCATAGCTTGGACATGATGCATCCATCTCGGAACAACAGAATAGCAAAGAACAGAATTGTTGGATTTGAAAGGGCAGACATGCTGGGATAGCTGTGGAAAAGCCATGGCTGGACACACTTTCTCTGGAAATATTTAAGTTCAGTTCAGTTGTGGGATGGGAGAGGAAGTTTTCTGCTGGCTCTTCATTATTTTTTCTGGTATGTTACATAAGCTCCCTTTCCTCTTTACTTTTATAGCAGCACATAAATATTTTATGAACTATGGGCCTTTGAACCGTGCTGCTCTGACCCACTGACTGATTCTCATTTGCCTCTCTGAAATTGCATCTCAAGTGCTTTGAGAAATGCATCATCCTGGGCTGTCATATAAAACCCAACATAAACCCCACAACAGTAATTCTGTTTGTTGCCAATGCTACAAGTCAACTCCAAGGACAATAAATTTCCACTTAATGTTAACAGCAAGGTTGCTGGAGACACTGGCATTCTGATATATTAAAGGCATAAAGTGCAAACAGCTTTTAATTCATTCTTTACATGCTTTTAGTTAGCTACTCCCAAACAAGATTTAAGAAAAGGAAAAAGGGAAGAACAGCTCCACTTTTGGTGTGGAGCAATGTAAATCCTGACTTTCACCAGCAAAATAATGGTCTATGGATCTTACTGCACATCTGGAATTATCTGCAGGTGCCAGTAACACCCAGGTTGTTCCAAGGCAATCCCAGGCCAACATCTGGTACTTCACAAAGTGCACGAGGCTTGCCAGTATTATGGAAAAATAAATATCTAATGTAAGGCATTTAACACGGCCCATGGAGCTATCCCAGTCCAACACTGGTAAACAGCTCTGCATTGACTACACTTTCTAGAATCCTCCAAACTGTTCCAGTTCAGAAAAAGGGCCCTTGTTCGGTTTTTTCTTCTTCTCCCTCCCTTCTTCCCATCTGTCTTCATTCTCATTCCTATGGGATGCAGGATGAAACCCCATGCTTGAAAATACAGGCAACTGCAGTTCCAGGATCTGAGCTGGAAGGCCTGGTTTGACAAAGAAATACCTCCTTTTCTTCTGAGATTACCTGTATTCCCTGTACAGGATCTGAAATTGCTGTTCCAACTCTTTCCTGTTTGGACTCAAAATTAAGATGTTAGCTTCACCATGATTTAGAGCACTTGTTTGGGAACAAACCTCATTTTTATTTCATTTGCTCCGGAAAAATCTCTCATCAGTATTCCTTCTGAGCTTATAAATATCCTTTGCACCAGCCACATTTAAGGATTTTATGTGCTGGAATAAAAGCCTCTCTGGGTCACTGGGATTCCTTACTGGGGCCATGGAATCACAGAATGATTTGGCTTGGAGGGGCCTTAAAGCTTATCCAGTTCCAAGCCCTCTGCAGTGGGCAGGGAACCTTCCACTAGAGCAGGCTGCTCCAAGACCATCCAAGCCCTATTATCACCTATATTATAGCTAATAATAATATAGGTGATATATCATACAGCTGCAGATACTCTGCTGGTAACAAACACAATACTGGAGCCAACAAAATAAAATTTGTTTTTCTTGTGCTTTTCTTTATTCCTGCCTTCCCTAGGGATGAAAAGAAGAGAAGAAAATTCTCATTCTCTGCTTGAATCTGCAATTTCCAAGGTGTGTTACCGAGACAAGAAAATGAAACAAAACAACAATCTGACAAAGATTGAAACTTTCAAGTGCCTGACACTATGGAGCTCTTGATCAGCCTGTAGATGGAAGAGATAGATTTGAATTAAATAGTTAAACAAATGGAATCACACAAAGCACACATTGCCTTCCAATAAACCCCCAAAATGCACACACATTATTTCATGCTCTCAGCAGACAGAACGATTTCTCCCACTCACTCCCTCAGGAATGTGCTTAAAAAATTCCATTTCTCCCACCTTAATAACTCCTACGTCAAAATTCTTGCCAATTATGACCATGGCTTCAGCTGCTTTCCGAAAGACAATTGATGGCCTTTCTCTACCTGCAGGTAGTTTCTTTTCTTGCAGAGAAGTGACAAAAATTCAACACTGTGCCTGCACATTTCCATCCTAAAGCAAGCTAGCAGCTGAAGCAGCAAAAAAAGCTTTAAGAGCCAAGAAGTGGCAGTGTCCATGGCTCAGGGACTTTCTCCATGTTCATGGCGACAATCACAGGTTACAGAATCACATTTTCCTTCCTAGAAAAAGTATTGCTGTTGGCACAGGTTGGCCTCTTGCTTGCCTGGCATTATCATCCACCCACACCAATTAAGCCGTGGTTCCTTTCTTCCCTCATTTCCTTAGATAATGGGTTGATGAGGTGTGAATTCAGAACAAGTGCTATCAGCAAACGCAGCCTGGGCACGTTTGACTTTTCCTGTGCTAACACCCGAGTGCCATAAATAGGTTAAATCCTCTCTGGCAGTGAAGGGAAGCAATCTGTTCTCTCCCTGTCATGTTCCTGGCATGCCAATCTCCAGTTGTACCACACAGACACAATCCCAACAGGGGGCAGAAAAAGGGAAGGAGCGCACAGTTCAGCTGCATTTAGAATTCCCTGTGTTGCTGTGGGTGCATTTCTCTGTTTTGCATACTTCAAGCACCTCCTCATTACCTAAGTGGACTGTCTGGGTTTATGTAGATTTATTTAACTAAGCAAGTTATTTAAGAAAATCCACAATTTTATTTCTAAGAGGTATATCAAATTATAGCTTCAAGGGAATGACATTTTGTGTTTAATGAATTATTTCTGGTTTAACCATGGCAAAACTGGGTGTATTAAATAAAATCTTGTGAATACAGGCTTCACTGGCTCCTAAATTTAGGTGCATCTAAATAACAAACTGAAGATGAATCAATGTAAAAATTAATGGAAAATCACAGAACAGGAAAAATGGAATGACAGAATGGTTTAGGTTGGAAGGAACTTTAGAGATCAGCTGGTTCCAATGTCCCTGGCATGGCAGGGCCACCACAGGCAGGGACACTGAGCGTGTTACATTCCTAGTCCCTGATGCTAATGGAGCATCACTGGCTTGACAGGATAGAATGGCAGAGGAAAACATGGAGCACACCTTCCCACACAGGTTACATACATTCACCCAGCACAGGCTGGGAGATGGACACTCACTGGCTGGCTCTGGAAAAAAGAAAAAAAAAATTAAAAAAAAATTAAAAATTTAAAACTACATTTTCTGAAGTGCAAGAACGCTGAGATAAGTCTTCATTTATGCTGAGTTTTGTGGGGAGACAAACTGACTGCAATTAAAGCATTGCTGTGAAAGCCCAAGGTGCTGAAAGATTTCTTTAAAAAATGTTTATGCAGGACAATATTTTCAGTTTGGATCAGGGTACTATAGACAGACCAAGTTTCTCTATGGCATCAGCAGCTGATAAGCCTCGAGCAGACGGCAGAGAAGAAATATTTTAATTCCATTCCTGCCTGGCCAGTGTTGCACCAGCACCAACTGTTTCAGACACTTCTGCAGAGCCGCAATATTTGCAAGTGTTTCTTCAGAAATGTGCAGGATTTAATTCCAAGTACGCAGGACTGTTTTGACACAATTTATCAACTGCTCCCAAACAGATCAGGCTGGGAGCACACTTGTTCCATTTGCTAAATTCAAAATTTCCCTTGTGCAAGCCAAGGGAATTAGGCTAGACAAGGGTGGGGGTTTTCTTTGTACACTTCTGCTGTGTTTTTGCAAAGCCAAATACCCTGGCCATGCACACTGGTTGCCAGAAACTCAGTTCAAGTGAGACAGCACATTTACTTTCCATAGAATAATATGTGAGCAACAGACCTTGCCCTCTCCAGTAATGCCAGTTTATAAAGAGAAACTGGCAATATATATATATATATATACACACACACACACACATATATCTATAGATAGGTATACAGATATATCTTTTATCTTTTACTCTGGCAAGGAATTATTTTTCCTCCCTTTTTCATCATAATCCATGGATTTTTGGCAAGGAAAAAACTCTCTTATGCACAAATAAGAGCAAGCGTGGTTTATTCCCAAAACCAAAATCCACTTTATGATATGCCCATATGATTTATTTAACTAACCCTGAAAACTAATTTGGCAAATTCAAGTTGTAAAATGAAAAATTTGGAATAAATATATTTAAGCTGCAGGCTTTTTCATTCCTAAAGTACATCTATGAGGAATTCGAAAAGGCAATTGGGTTAATTACATTTTGAGTGATTATTTTCATAGGGGTTATGAATATATGTTTAAGGTGAAATTTATACAGATTAAATTCCACAACCTGTTCAGACAGTAAATTTGCACTCATCAAACTGCTGCACTGCCTGCTGAAGAGCTGAAATTCAAAAGGAAATTAAATTAGAGGAATAACCTGAACTGAACAGGAGGCAATTCACTTACAATAACTACAAAGCAGTGCTTTTGGGGTCAAATAATCAATGGCAGTAACTTAAGTTTCTTGCAGGAAAGAAGATCTGGGGCTTGCTGCTAACCCAGCCTGAGGGTGAGTCAGCAGCCACCTGGTGCTGTGGAAAAAAGCTTTGTCTTATCGGGACCTACACGAGGGGTCAGGGAAAACATGACATTCTGTTTTAAGTAAGGTAATAAAACACAGGTTCCCTACATCTGTTAGAGGGAAAGAAAATGCATTTGCTTCGTACCCAAGCACTGAGAAAGGGGACAGAGCTCCCACCTGGCTGTTAGGCTGCCATGGGATGGTGCGGATTGAGCGCACCTCGCCCTGCGCCGCACAGAACGTGGGAGTGCTCAAAGGAAAGAGCCCATAAGGATGATCAGCCTGGCTTAACTGGCAGATCACAGCTGAACTCGTAAAAATAGTACAAGATCTGTTGTTCTTGTGACATTCCCTACCCATCAGCAGCGGAAAAGCCTCAAACGCTCTCTGATCAACAGACGCTTCGCCCAGATTTTCTGCTGAGGTAAATTCATGCCAGTAAAAGAGTTGATGTGCTGCCTTCCAATTACTTAACTGTGAAAATATTTTAGTAACTTTGGGATTGAGAACAAGATAGCAAGGCTGGACTGGTCAAACTTTTACTGGAACATTGTGTCCTGTTCCTGATGACACTTTTCAATAAAAAATAGGCCCAGATATAAAAAGGCCAGAGGAGTACATTAGGAGCCATCAAAGGTATATAAACCAAGGTCTGTGTGGAACGATGGAAAGAATTGAATTTACTCAGGCTAGAGAAGGGAAGAGCAGAGATGTGATAATAGACTCAGATGTACAGATTTATCACCTTTTGTAGCAAAGTAAGTTCTTCACCTGAAAACTGCCAAAAGATCAGAGGCTTACACTACAGGAGGAAAGATGGAAGTTAGACAGTTTAAAAGTTATATAACCCAAATTACAGCTAAGACTGCCTGGGGAAAGTGTGGAAATCTCTGTTGAAAGTTTTTTAGGAACAAGTTGTTCCCACACATTTAAATAGCATTTTTTAATGATTTCTTGAAGAAGGGCAGACATGGTAATTTACTAGGATTTTTTAAAACTTTTTTTTTCTTGAATTTTCTGTGGACTCAAAGCCACAGATGCCAGTTTGTTCTCTCCCTCCTGAACTGTCCAGCAGCAAGGCAGTCAGCTCAGGAGCCATAAAGGGAACTACCCCAAGAGCACCATGCAGTGAGCCCAGCTGGGATTCTCTCTGACACATCCCACAGGCTGTGCAGGGCAAGAAGTGCTGAGAAACACCAGCTCTGCAGCAGCACGTGGTGAATTTGTACCCAAAGCACAGCTCCTCCCGCAGCAGCCGGGCCACCGCAGAGCCAAGGACACTGTGGGTGGACAGGGAAGATCTGCTTTCCTGGAAACTCCTTGTTCCCAGAGCACCTGCAAAGCCCAGTGCAGCACATTTCCCTGCACTGCTCAGGAGGCTGGCAGTAGCAGAGAGCTAAATTCCAGGCCTTGGAGTAAATCAGGGAAGCGTGGTTTAGGTTGAATACAGAAAGGTGAACGTAAAAGGTGATTAATCTTGCCCATATATCATATCACATCACTTATCATATCATATCATATCATGTCATATCTAATTAGAAATCCCTGAACTCTTTCCAAGTGCCTTAGGTTTGTTTTCTTTCCCAAAGATTTCTACCTGGGAGCAGCACAACCTTGGTAAAGTTCCTTCTCCTCTCTGATAGTATCACCTTTTCTCTTCCAGTTTTAAAATACAATGCTGATGAAAAGCTACATGATACAAAATCAAGCATTTATTAGAAAATCTCCTTTGACAACAGGCTTTTTAAGTGTTTCAAAATAATTTCAGCACTGTGCAGGGAGTATTACCTTTTATACCCCTTGAAGTGTATTTATAACAGTGATCAGCTATATTTAATCCAGCTTTAAAATACTGATAGGGAAAGTATAAATATTATTTCTTTATGCATACAAATCTTTACACATGCCAGTAACTGATTAACAGGAACATAAATTCTGATTGTATCTGAAAGACACATCAATCTGCTCTTCATCCAAAAAATACCTGAAGAATTAGAGAACTAAAGGACAGGGTGAGACAATTCATTCCTGTGGAGAAGACTTGGTTTGGCTCTTCCTCTGCTTGGTGCCAGAGAAAGGATAATGGGGAAAATGAAGAGAATGGATTTAAGTCTGGCAGCCAAACTGATTGGCCTTGGAAGCAGAGAGAAGACTCTGAAAGGACATCCTGGTGGGCTGGGATCCAGGAAAGCCTGGAAGTGGTTTGGGAGGCTGCAAATGCTTCAAACTAATTCTGGAATGACCTGAAAGGCTTGAGTGTTTTCTGGGGACAAAAAGGTGTTTCTGAGTGTGCAAAAAGGTCAGGGAGGCATCCTGAAGGAGAGGAGGGGAGGGTCGCACAGAGCACCAGTAATACTGCAGATACAATAATTTCCTGTGGTTTTCCCTTAGAAGGATGGGAAGCTGCAGAAGGAACTGGCTAGGGGGTCAAGCTAATAAATAGTCTCATTTTCTAAAACACACACCTACATTACCAGAGAAACACAAACCAGGCAACAGCTTTCTCCAGGCTAACTGGAGCTCCCCACTTTCCCCTTGGGTGATGAGCACCCTCATCCCACAGGAAGGGTTTCCAAACACATGAGCCTGAGTGAACAATCACAAGGGCAGGAAGTAAAATCCTGGTTGTCTGACTCACTGCTTGAGTTGTTCCTCCTGCTTCTGACCCCAAATACATTTATTATGCAAATCAATAAATTATTAAGGAGCAGAAATGTCCCCCAAGTACTCCCAAAACCCAACTATGACATGAAATCATTTAATACAGAAATGCTCCACTCTTGGTTTTTTGGTTTTTTTTTTTTTTGTTGTTTTTTTTTTCTTTTTAGATATCTCAGGCTGCATCTTGTTCATAAAGAAAAGCAAAGTAGCCCACAAATTTCACTTTGCATTACCATGACTCACCATGCTTAATGGTAACAAAGTAAATGTTTTTGTTACCAAAGCGAGCAGGCATGACTCAGATATACGGAGGATGCACACTGAACAGTAAGAATCATCTTGATGTTAAAGTTTTTCAGATTCAAAAGCACTTTAGGGATATGCCAGGAAAAGCTACATCTATATATATATACATATATAAAAAATCCCATTAAATCAGTTTACTGGTAAAGACAAGGCACTGTAGGAGCTAACAGCTGAAATTCAGGCTATTAAACCCCAGAGCACTTCCAGGTCACACTTAGCAGGAAACATGAAAAGAGAAGCTGATAAGAAAGGAGAGGGCCATAAACCAAGCAGCAAATACTTCATTTTTTGCCTAGAGTACTTCTACAGGGGGAGAAAGAACAGACAAATAAGTTGTTCCTTCCTCCCCTCCACCAAGAATTTTATTGTCACAAATCAGAACAATAAAATAATTTAGGAATTAAGAATTAAACAGACCACAAATCAGAATTAATGTGGAATTATGGTAGTCAAGAATGTACAATAGTAAAAAAAAAAAAAATCTGCTCTTAAAAAAAAATCAGCAAACAGGCTGAACTAACTTTCTCTGAAGGCTCTTGAAAATGGGAATATGGAAAAATTAAGGAAGGAGCTGCCATTATGCTGTGGTCATTAACAAAGTCCCTTATTACATCAGTTGGCCCTTTAAAAGAAAAAAAAAATTAAAAAGTTGACAAAACAGTTTTCTTTACTAAAATTGACAGCATGGTTAAGTTAGGGAACTCCCCAACAGTCAAGATTCCAATTTCTTGAATACTTGGCAATATTTTTTTATTTCCAGGAGGAAACAAACAATAAAGGAGAGTTTATAAAGTCAGCGTGTCCCTGCTGTGTGATGTAAGTTGGCAGGAGACCTGATTCAGCAACCTCCAGAGGCCCCCTCAAACCCAGTTTTCTGGGACTTTATCAACTGTGATTCACGGCAGCTAAAATGGAGTATATGAAATGTAATGGTAAATGTTGTTTTGACAAAGTTTATTACATTCAAAGAGGTACAATTTGTGAGGCAACAGTGGGTCTATTAGAGTATATTTAGTCTAAAGATACTATACTGCTTCCCCCTATCCTGAGACTAATTTTTTCCTTTCCCTTCAGCTTCCCATTTTCCTCAAATTATAGTGTTTCTTCAAATTTGTAATTTTCTGCCTCTTCAAAACAGAAGGGAACTCATTTCTCATGAGAGCTTATTATCACAGAGATCGCCTCTAAAGCAGTACCTTGGTACCCACTTGTGTTCTATAAATGCTAAGAAAAATTACATAATGTTATCTCATAATGGGAGAAAATTCTCTTTCAGGGAAGGAATGCTTTAAAACTCATAAATGGAGATAAAAGTAGACTGAATCAGAAAATGGACACAAGAGATTTGGCTAGAAAACAGCTAATAATCTGATAAGGGGATGCACTGGAATTAAAATGTATCCCAAAAAGCTGAATTAATATTTCAATTAAAAAAGAAAAAAAAATGAAATGAAAAGCCAAAGTAATTTCGTTTGAATCCTGCACTTACAATCAGAGTGCCATGACAGTGACAAAGCTGCCATGGCACAAACACCCTCATTAACCACGCGTTTAAGAGTAAGAAAAATAAGGACTAGGTTTGGTTTCCATGTGAGATTTCTGCCCCAAGGCTGAAAATAAAGGCTCTGGGGCCACAACATACTTATGATATTAATAATGTCTACTTCAATGCTTGTTATCTAATATCTGCAGAGATGCATTTCAGAAGATAATTTTGTGTTTGAAGCAGATTAAAATGTGCTTAATTATCCCAGATTTGTTTTCCAGCTGCAGCAACATTCTGTCCCTCCAACCTCGAGCTTGATAATGTGCTGATAAGAGCCTGAATTAATAAGCAGGTGATAGCTGACACCACCAATTAACGTATTACAACTGCTGTTGAACCAGGATGACGAAACACATTTAACTGCTTTCTTATTATAAGCCAGCACATACAACAAAGTTCCCCGTTTAAAATTCTGCAATTTCATCACAGGCCACAGAGCTATTTTAGTCAATGCTTAAAACACCTTTTGTACTAATCCTTTGCATTTGTTACCCATTAGGATTGTCTTGGGTTTTCTCTGAACTCTTGCTATTGCATTCCAGCCTCCCAATTTACACGTACAGAGAGAAGCTGAGGTCAGCAGCCTGGTCTGCTGGCTTTTAAGTGAGAAAACTAATAAATTGGGCAGCTTTGATGAAATGCATACTGATACAGAGAAAGTGAACACATCCTACAGAAGATCACTCACACAGGCCCAATCTTCCTTGCCTTGCACTATTTATATTAATTAAAAAATGGCTGGTGAATTACTTCCTTCATTCTGGAACATTCCAGAATGGAGCAAACTCAGCACAGAAAAACTGACTGTGAATCAATACAAAGCCAAGCAAAAAATATGAGGGGAATAGGAAATATCAAAGATTGACTTTAAACCCGAAGTGCAATAAAAATTCAGACCCTGAACTAAAATACACACAATTGTGAAGACAAAATCCTGGATGTGGTATCATCACCCACACAAGTATCACAGAGACAGAAAGAATGTGGACAGATTTTTCCCTTTTTCTGACCTTCAGCTCACTAATCTGGAAAATCTTTCTACGAAACGTAAAGTGTTTCAGTGAAAGTATTAATTTAATTTGTCCCATTTCAGTTGGTCTAAATCCTTGGACAGGCAAGCAGACCCCATCTTTTCATTTCCAGTTTTATCTTCAGAAACCCATCTCAGGTTCCCATCTTGATTCACTTAAAGGGTCTCATGAAGGAAGAGTAACAGTGAAAAGGCAGAACTGCACAGGAGTCCACTGCCACCATTCAGCTTCTTGTCACAGGCAGCTCTATGTGTCATCAATTACAAAGTATGTATCAGGAACAATGCTAAAATTCCTTAATTGCTTTAAGCCTAACTTTTCCATGGAATATAATTTCTCTTTTACAGTTGGAACACCCAACAAAAGCAAACCACAGGATAAAAGCCTACAACAAGCTCTTTGGAGTACTGATAATTTACAATCACAGATTTTCTAAATTTATTTCCAACTATATTTCTTTAGTTTACTGTACTTTGGAAAAGCACGTAAATTGGAAAATGAAAAACAAAAATCAATTTCCACTACATAGTTACAGATGTCAGGCAATGCTGTTTGTTCCACGTAACAGACTTTGACTATCAAACAATATTCTTAGAGGCTGCCAGAAAGTGATGCAAGAGAAAGTTATCACAACCTGTCCTACACTTTGCTACTTCCTGCATGTGCTACTTTTTATCTCAATTGCTTGCATGTAGTTTCCCTTCCAGCCCTGTTCTCCACATGCTCCTTTGTGCAGTCCATTAGTAATTACAGTGATATGGACAGACCTCTTGTAGCTTAATACTCCAGAGCAGCTCAGTACCTGGATCTAATTTTCCATAGAACAGAGGAGAGCAAACAGAGGCAGAAGAAAATAAAGAAAAATAAGTCCTTGCATTTAATTATTTACTTGTTCTCTGTGTGTGATTCATATGTATGTATGGACAATGTCATGCTAAGTGAAAGACATAAGAACATGGAAAAAGATACCTCAACATCTTTGGCAGCCATCCCACAAATGGTCCTGAAAGAAGTCAGCAGAAATAAACAATGACATACTCCAAGAGTTATGAGGCCTAGGGGGAAAAATCTTGAAAATTTCCAGAGAAAACGAGGATGAAAACAGGAATTTCTAGGAGAAAACTGAAATTAAACTTTCACACAGTATTTTCTCCCAGAGTGAACGCTGAAATAGTTTCTGGCATTTAGTAGTGTTTTATTCACAACATGCCTCAGAAGGCCTTCTGTATTAATCTGTCCTTCAAATGAGGCACAGATGAATCCAAGCTGGAAGAGACACCATCCAATCCAACCCTTTTCCCCAAGACAGACTCAACTACGTTATGTCATTGCTGACATATCCTTCATAATGACTGCCAGTGCAGAAACCCAGCAATTTCCCAAAGCCACCTACTCCAGGGTTTCACAGTCTCTGTGTTGCAGGTTCTCCCTCTGATCTGACCTGAAGTTTTCCTGCTGCAGAAAGCGCCTCACTTCTTGTACCACCCAGCATGACACTGAACACACACGATGCCCTTTCTATGCACAGCTCTTAAAACACCAGAGGCCTACCACGTCCCTTCCCATTTTTCTCTTCTTTAGACTAAACAGCTTTGTTTCATCTGATCCTTCCCCCTGAGTTATCTCCCTGAGATACTGATCACCCTTCTCTGGACACTCTCCAATGATACAGACGTTGCTGTTGGAGAATGATGCCCAAGTTTGGGCAAAAGTGCTCCAGCCATGGAGAAGAAGGGCTCTTCACAGACCTACCAGGCCCCACATTCTCAAACTCATGTGATGTTCGCCTTTTTTGTAAGAGCATGACATTGTTGACCTCACACCCAGTGCATCATGCATTGTAATTCCAGCTACTTTTCTAAAGGAATACTGTCTAAGGAGCTGATCACCATCCTCAGCCTGTTAAATTTCTTTCTGCTTCAGGAATTCAGCAGAGCATCTTCTATTTATCACTGCTGGCTTTAATTTTGCTTTATTTCAGATTATGTCTCTAATTTGTCAGGATGATTTTCAGTATCACCACAGTCCCTTAATGCTGGCAGGCCCTCCTATCTCACCAGCACATTTAATCAGAACATTTTATTTCATCATCTCTGTTCTTAATGGAAACACTGATCAGAATTAAACTCGGGAGCACTGACTGCCAAGTCCCTTTACTCCAGGGCAGATAAAGTATCAGGTCACCTCTTGGTACTTAAGCTGATATTCTGCAGCCCTCATTTTGTTAACTACAGCACAGGGAATGTACCTAATGGAGTGTTAGATATGCTTCCCAGTATCCTGTCAAGGCCCCAGACCCCTGACTGCAGCTCAGAGCACGGCAGGTAACTTCCCAGTGACACACTGCTGTACTGGCTCCTTCTCAGAGCAGCACCCTGCTGGAGCTGCAGCCTGGGCCAGGATGCACCCAGGAGCAGGGAGAGAGGAGGCTGACCAAGAATTCGCACCCTCAGAGTAAAGGATTTCTGTTTGCTTGAAGCCAGCTACACTGCTTTCAACTCAAAGGACTTAGCCCACTCCTGTTTACCAAAGTAAGTCTTACTTTGCTCAAACATTGTCATTTTTAATGCTGAACTAGGTATCACTACACAGGGATGCCTAGAGCCATATGCCTAACACATATAGTTATATATATGTTTATAAATGTGTGACATTTCTGAATTAGGTAAGAGATATAATTACTTATATTACAATAACACTCAGATTATGCTTACTGATTGTACAATCTATTTCTGTCTGCTTTGGATGAGCAAATTCTCAATATTCCATTTTTTCCTAGGGGAAAGAAAAGGATTTATTTCCCCAGACTTTCAGCATTTCCCAACATCTTCCATCTCTGCATTCCATCCACAGTGCAAAGCTCATTCCTGAGATTAGTGCAGGGCTTCCATGACTCAGAAAATGAGTTCAGTTCCCACTGATCTGTAACCCCAGCTGTGCATCAGATTCTACAAAGAGAGATTCCTGCTCCTGAATGGATGAGGAATCTTCCTGTGGCCCAGATGAATTCCAGTGCAAATCATGGTCCCCAGGCTACAAGTCCCATGGTCAAAACCCAGGAGCCTAGAGGAGGCAGCAGGTATCTAAATAAAGCCAAAAGCATTTACAGCCCATTATGTCTATATTCCTCCTTATCAGTCAGTATTAATTGTCAGATTCCTTTGCTAAATTAGATATTGTTCCAGCAAATACCACTGCATGGCATAATGAAC
Organism: Pyrgilauda ruficollis; assembly: GCF_017590135.1. Lineage (NCBI taxonomy): Eukaryota > Metazoa > Chordata > Aves > Passeriformes > Passeridae > Pyrgilauda > Pyrgilauda ruficollis. The sequence continues at coordinate 754,696 of NW_024511877.1, forward strand.
TGGGGCAGCTACCCCAAGACATGCTCCTGTAAGCTCACAGGCTTTCAGCCAGGTTCCCATTCTGCTCAAATTATTTAGGTTTTGAGGCACGCCTGCTACTTTCAAGAAGGAAACAACCACAAAAAAAAAATACTGTATCACACAAAACAATTCATCTGGAGACAATTTGTGTCACTCAACACCCAAGCCCAATGACAAGCACAGGTTTAGTCCAGCTGCAGGACGTGGGAGAGGCCGAGCAGTGTCCCAGAGCTGCCCAGGGCAGAGCACACCCTGTCACCCAGGTCCCTGCTGCCATCCCAGCTGAGCAGAGCTGCTCCCTCACCTCCCTGCACAGCCCCAGCACATCCCACTGGCCCTCAGCCCACTGGCTCACGCCTTTCTTCTCCATTCCTGAGGCTCAGCTCAGCTGCAAGCCCCCACACACACCCAGAAGTAAAGCCCAAAATAAAAAGCTGTGGAAACCAGCCCTACTAGTGGCCTAAAAGCAATGGTTTTGGATGGAGTGAACGGGGAAAATGACAATACTGTGGGAAAGCAAGGAATGAAAGCAGCCAAAGGCTCACACACAGGGTGTGAGGAAGCAGATAGGACTCAGAAGAGGTCAGGATGACCAGCTCACCAGTTGCCACACTGTGGTACAGCACAGGGGGAAAAAATAATTCTGCCTCTTCCTTCTAACACGTCATCTCCAGCCTCCGTCCTTGTACTTGCTCACACACAGGACAGCCACCAAAAGTAGGGTCTCTACTAACACAGGCCATGGAGGGGCTGCCTGGAGACCTGTGAAGAACTTGGGCTGTTCAAAGTCTTCTCCAAAATTTAACTTCCAGTTGGCAACCTGAGTCAGTCATGACTCTGATTTACACAAGTCCCTCTGGATTTGACTGATCCAATAGGTTATGCTGGGAACATGTTCTAGTTCAAGGTGTCCATGCCCATGGCAGGGACCTGGACTAGGTTACCCTTTAAATGTTCCTTCCAACCTAAACTATTCTTTGGCACTATGTTAAGCACTGGATGTGTACTGGGAGGCATGGAGCATTCCAGGTGATCCTACAGAAGATGAGCAGGTCTTTAACCTGGAACTAACACATTTAAGAACTCAAGAAATAACAGCATTTGTCCTGGATTAGAATTAGAAGTGTGTTGGCCATTAAAAGCAGTCATCAAAGCATTTATCTTCAGCAAGAATGGAAACAGTATTCTCTGAACATGCCTGTGAGTACTCTGCCCAGCCTATTAACCCCTCACCAATCCCTCCCTGATTTCTCACTCATGAGAAATAGCTCTCTCTCTACAGCTCCTTTTTCCCTGAAGTAGAACAACATTTTAAAAATTGCTCTAAGGGCTTCAGACCAGCAGACTAAGAAAATAAAGACACAGCATAAGCAAATTTCTTTTTTCCTATAAAAGTTTCCAAAACCAAAGAAAGCAGATTTGCAGAACCATTTCTGCCTGGCAAGCCCATGAAAAGAGCAGGGTTCCTCAGAACATGCCCACCTTTTACTGTACTTAAAGAAGGATTGAAATAGTTCAACTGAGTTACAGTTATTCTTAGCTTGTATTTTTCTCATGTTTAGACAATCTCTGCAGCCTCCAAGAGCCAGAGCAGCACCCTGGTTCCACTGGAACCCGGCGATCCCACTCCTGCAGCTGCTGCATGAGTCATTCCTGTGCAGCATGACATTGCCTTTGTAAAGCACTGCTTCCCAAAGCCTCATCCTCAGAAAGCTGGCTGGCTACGTGCTGCTGGTGGAGCTCCTGGCCTCCAAGCGCTGCGTGCCTCTAAAGACAAGCGGGATGCACTGAACGCCGCCCTGGCACACGTTTCCCTTGGAAGCTGCTGCTTTAGCTGCCGCAGGGCAACTCTGCTCTGGTCAGTGAGTGAGGAGGTGTCTCCAAATCACTTCTGAGACATAGTCTGCACAAAGAAGTAAAAATAAAACCAAAACAAAGACCTGTGTGGAATTCCTGCTCTAGATAACGTGTCAGCTCTCCATGCAAATCTTCCTGGTCCAGCAAGTCTGGGAAATAGACCGAGACTGGGAATTATCTCCGGCTCTACCACATGGAGATGCGAGACACCAGGCCAGTTGCTTGTTTTATTTAACATGTGTTTCTTTTACCAGCAGCATTAACATGGCCTTGTTCCTGTTTATACTTCGGGAAAGGAGAAAATAAACTTTTTTCCCTCTCATTTTGTTTTGCTCTTTTAGGAGTTCCCTGTTCCTGTCAAAGGGAGTTAAGCCAAACAGAGACAAGGAAGTTTTGTTCCAGAGTAAATGTGTCCACACTTGGAGATTTAGAAATTGTTCCTACAGTTCCAATGCATAAACTCCCCCCCTTAATCCTCATTAACCTTCTGATGTAAGAAGGCCCTGAGGTTGGGTAATTATTTTGTTAGCAGACCACAGTATAATACAACTTTAAGGCAAAGCACATGACACCCACCCAGTGCTTACACCAGTCAGAAGAGCCACCTATTTTAGTGGCTTTAGTAAAGTTTGCAACTGTCTGCAAAGTGACAAGAGCAATGCTGCAGCTAGGAGGGTGCTGAGAGAGCCTGAACTCCCTGTGCCCATCACTGGGACACCGCCTCATAAATGCAGGATAACCCTTGGAGAGAACCCACATCAAGTTGAACTCCCTGTACCCATCACACTGGGACACCGCCTCATAAATGCAGGATAACCCTTGGAGAGAACCCACATCAAGACACTGCCAGCGAGACCCGTGACCCAACTGCAATGAGCACAGAGGAGAAAACGAAAGGCTGGCATTTCCTCCTCCCCTGAGTCCCCTGGAAATCACAGAGCAAAGCAGAGCTGCTCGCTCCCAGCAATAGCAACGTTACTTGACAACCAGCACGTCTGTCAGCGATGCTGTAAGCACCAATGTGCTCCAGCACTCCGCGGGGTAGCTCGCAGTGCTGAACCCTCCTGCCCCCCTGGGTGACAGCTTTATTTCACTGTTTCAAACCTATCAAAAGTCCATTCCATTCAAGGGTTTTAAGGGAACCAGAGAGGCACCTTCTGCCCACAGGATAACCCAGACATGAACCTGCCAGGCTCACCCGTGCTCTTTCCAACAGGGACGGCGTTTAGGCTGGAGGAGTGAATGATGAAGTAGCAGCAAACTTACTTTCCAGTGATCAATTGGCTTCTGGATGGTGTACACATGGGCTGGACATAGTAGTTCTCCAGCTTGACCCCTTCGGCAGCCAGCTTGTCCAGCGTGGGCGTCCGGATCTCAGACCCGTGGTACCCCACGTCCCTGAACCCCTGATCGTCGGCCAGGATGAAGATGATGTGCGGCTGAGAGCGGGGGGCGCCGGCCTCGGGCTCCTCTCCCAGCAGGTTCCCCGGCGCCTCCCCGGCACCTCCCCGGCGGCTGCCCCAGGCCAGGTAGCCGCAGGTGAGGAGGCTGAGCAGGGACAGCCCGGCCAGCACCGCCGCCACCATCCTCCCCGGGCTGGGGCGGCGCGGCCAGCGGCGCCCACCGCGGGCCATCCACCGCGGCGAGAGGGCAGAAAAGCAGTAACGAAAAGCAAATAAATCAACAAAAACCCAACAAAGCCAGGCGGCCTCGGGACGGGCAGCGCCCGTCAGGGCTCCCGCGGGGCGAGGGACATGGCAGTCACCCCAACTTCGGCAACTTCAGCCGCTGGAGCCGGTGCCGGAGCCGGGCGGGTGGGCAGGGCCCCGCGCTCCCTCCCCGCTCCCTCCGCCCGCCCTCGCCACCGCCCCCGGTGGCTCCCGGTGCTCGGACCCGCCGGAGGACAGGGGCACCCCGGCCCCGGCAGCGCAGCTCCGCTCCTCCCCGCCCGGCCCCTCCGCAACGCCGGCTCTTGCCCCGGCCCGACCCGTCCGCAACTCTTTCCTTCCTTTCCCTCTCCTCCCCTCTGCCCGCACCTCCTCCCCTCCCTCGCCCGCCCCCCGCATCCCAGAGGAAAACCCCCCACCCCGTTCGGCCGCCAGCCCCAGCTCCCCCCCACAGCGAGGTGGTCCTGCTCCTTCCGCCCCCTCGAAATATTGATTGTTTTAAGTGTTCCTGACTTGGCCACAAACATCTGGAAGGTATGAACGTACCGGATTTGTTTCCAGCCACAAAACAGCCCCAAATCCCAAACCCTCCAATTCTGGCGAGGCTGTGGCAAACGCCAGGAATGCGCCTTTGCAGAATACAATCACTTTTAAGAATTTGGGTTAAAGTACGAATGCGCTGCAGTTGCAAAATACAACTGGAAGACACCGAGTCAAGCAGAAACTGATATCCACACAAAATTAGGCTGAAGTAAATCTGCAGGTCTGACCTGTCTAACGTGAGTCAGCATGAACGACTTTTAGTCCCGCCAGGTTTTATAAAGTATTAACTCTTAAACAGGCACTTGGACCAAGCCCGCTAGTTCCTGCACCTCTGTGCTAAGCTCCAGCTGGTCCCTGCCAAGGGACTTTCTACATCCCTCTGGGATCCCTCCTGGATTAAAAATAAAGTAGTGCTGTCTTGAGTGAACTTTACTTTGGGTCAAATATAACTGATTCGGTTCACATCAGGTTGTACAAAACTGTCCCCACTCTAAAATTTCCATGGAAAAAGACCTATTCAGAAATAACTAAATGTTATGTTGAAGTTTTCAATGCTACAGCAGGAAAACACGGAAGTAAAAGCCGATTTAGGGATTTCAGTGTGCTAAGTAAGGGCTTGTCCACGCTGAAAAGTGATACAATAAAGTAACAACTACACCCTAAAACCTGCGGAGATTAACTTCTGAGGTAGAACATCTTCTGAAATCACAGCACATTAACACAAGCTCTTAAAAAAAAAAAACTTAAGAAACTGTGATATTTTTATATACCATCCCTGCCCATGGCAAGGGGGTTGGAATTAGAAGTTCCCTCCAACCCAAGCCATTCTACGATTCCTTGAAGTTACATTCCCTTTAAAAGAATTTTCCATTCCAATTTTTACTCTTGCCTTTTCCCCACGCTTACAAGACCAAAAGAATGTATGTAGACACCTAAATCCATAAATCAGATTAGTGATGCCATTTTGCCTTTAACATAAACAAAATATGATGCTCCCCTTTTAATATAAGCTGTAGTAGCACCATGGACCCAGGCAAACATCAGAGCATCACAATAAGTATCTGATCAAATGTATATATACAGATTTTTTAGCAGTGAAGTAGGAAAAATATATTATTAAGAAGATGCCATAGAACAGCTCTAAGAGGACAGGAGGAGGGCAGAGCCTGTGACTTTCCAGTGCCCCATTAACCAAACCAAGCCCTGTTAGTCCCCACCCAGCTGCAAATGAAAATATTCGAGGGCAATCTCAGCCAGACATCTATAAACTTGACCTTCTCTCTTTTTGGGCCTGACAAAGCTTCCTTTTTTTTCTTTTTTTTCCTCCTACTTTCACAAAAACAAAAGTAGGCTTATGTCAGCCAAACACTCAGCTGACCTTCAAGCAGAAAGTCCATAGAAGATAATGTGCTATTAATATTCTACTTAAGGAAATATTTGTAGATGCTCAGAAATATTTGTAGATGCTCAGATGCTCAGAATATTTGTAGATGCTCAGAAATGGGCTCTATAAACCTTGTAGCCAAGGTTTATAGAGCCCATTCAGGATGCTCAGTGAAAGGAAGAGAAGAGTTGTGAAAGCTGGAGGAAGTATTTATTCCCTGAGGGGAAAGAAATCCTGAACATCCATAGGTATTTAAACTCGAGTGCAGTGAATACATTAATTCAAACATACACTAGGCAAAACTGAATTTAGCACACCATTAGGAAGGGATATATTTTTAGCCCTTGCTATGTAGCCTCTGTGCACTGAGGCCATAAAATGAAATTTGTGCAGAGAGGATGGCTGCAGTTGGAGGCTCATCTGCAGCTACCTGCAGCCCGGGTGGGGGCTCCTAGAGCTGCCCTTGGCTGGTTCTTTCACGTCAGGCTGCCACCAACCTGCTCTTCCCGAGCCACACATGTCTGACACACAAAGATATCCCAAAAAGCACACGTGTTGTGTCTCCTTTCTCTGCCCTGACGGGCCCTTTGTGCCAGCTGCCTCACAAAGGTGACAGTCCTGTGATGCAGGAGACTGGAGAGAGCTCCGGCATGAAGGCTGGACATGCAAACTCCCATTCCTTGTGCCAGCACTGTTCCTGAGAGAGAGCTTCACTCCAAGTTACAGAGAAACAGCAATAATAATGGTAAGTGAGGTCTTGGGAAGACAGTTTATAGAAAAACATAGATTCAAGTGCTAAGGCTCCTACGGTAACATTATAAGTGATTTTCTAACCCTTAGGTCGATCTTGAAAAGGTAGCTCTTCCTAGCTGGAGAAAGGTAATTCTTCCTAGCTGGAGCCTACATGTTTCTCTTACCTGTGACTCACAGCTGTCAGTAACAAGGAAGGATGCAATTTGGGATGTGCAATTCAGTGCTCTTCCTAATCATGCCTGAGGCCAGGAAACTTCAGTCTGCCTGAAGAACAGCTTTGTGAACTGCTATTTTTAGCTGAATTGCTGCAACCAGAGGAAGAATGAAGCAGGCTTTGGCCTACACACAGAGTCAATATTCTACATATTTCCAAGAACAGTAATTTCTGTGCATTTCCTTTCACCTCAGCTTATTTCTGCACGCCCCTGTCCTCAGCGTACCTTCCTCACAGGGAAGGAAAAGGCAGGACATCCCTGCACTCTGCTTTCCAGGTGGGTGCTGTGCTTTTGCCAGGCACTCATCACTGAAAACAGCAAACTACAACATGAATAGAAGTCTGGTGAGTCACAAGCTTGACATCATTCCCTTTGCCTCCTTTGCTGGACCCTGGTAATTAATTTACAGATGTGCTGCTTGGGAATGCTCAGATTCCACCCATGGCTTATTCCCTGCTTTATGATGACATAAACAGAACTTTGCTCTTAGCTTATTCTATATTTAACACAGACTTTCCTCAACTCCCGTCGTATTTTGTAGGCAAAGGTCCAGATTCTGAGCTCAGCTGCCTGCCCTGGTGTAAATGTGGAGTCACTCAACTGATGCCAATCAAGTCACTGTGGAAATTTGGGATGTGACCTTAGATATCCCTCTCGTGTCAGTCCCTGTAATCACTGAAATAACACAACTTTGGAGCTGGTGCTGGCCTTCCTGGAGGAGTCTCCCATTTCCCAGTTACATAAGGTTTATGGTCCCAAGCGAAACAGAACCAAGTCTTTAAATTCCTGTAGTCCTACTGAAATGCTGCTTCTGGAAACAGCAACTGGTGTGCTTCTGTAGGAAAAGGGGGCATTTCAGTAGCAGATGCCAGGAGAAGTCACAGAATCACAGAATGGTTTGGTTTGAAAGGGACATTAAAGACCATTTATTTCCATTCCTGTGCCATGGGCAGGGACAGTTTCCACTAGACCGGGTCACTGAGCACAGGTCACAGCTCTCTGGCTGTCAGAGCAAAGGGTGTGGACACTTTCTGGCTTTACCGAGTCTCTGAAGATCCAAATAATTTGCAGAGGTTACAGCAGACATTCAGAGGCTGCCACAGCCATCAGATGTTAGTGCTCTGAAGCTTTGGCATGTTGGCTGAATCGCTTTCTTGGCTACAGTCTCCAGCACGGTTTCCTTGCCACTAACAGTACAGAGGGAACAGTCTCATCTGTTCCTAAAGTGTGGGGTTTTCCACAAAGGTCACCTGTCCTGTTCAAAACTTGCACTCTTGTTCAAAATTGAACTCTAATGCACTTTAAAAGGCCAGAGCAAGAGAAGTGGGGCAAGGCATGAGCTTATAATGAATGAAATTGCAACATAAATCTAAGAAGTTTAAACAGGATGGAAGATTTAGTCTCTTCTCAAAATTACTCAAGTTTTACAATGGAAGAAAAACCTTTTTCTCTGTCCAGAACCAAACCTTCCTAGTTTAGGAGACACCACAGACTGCTCCATGTGTTCTACCAACTGCCTGGCATTCACACAACAGGACATTTTTATCCCATGCAACAATAAAGCTGAAAATAGAGACTGGGCAAAAGGGTACAACTGTAGCAAAAATATAATTCTAAGTATTTCTTTTGGTCTTGGGAAGGATTTGATTTCAAGGTTACGGGTGCACAGCTGACAAAATGCTGTGCCTTTCCAATGAAAGCTTTAAGGAAGAAGGATGATTTAAACCAGGAATGGTGCTTGTCCTTAGAAGGAAGAATGCTAATGAAGTGTTTGTAAGGCTCAGGATGCTTTAAATAGCTGTTAAATACTAGAAATGGCATTTAGATGATTCACTGCTACACACCAAATAAAAGCTTCATGCATACAGAACTCTAGAGATTGCAATATCAGAGATTACTCTGGCAATAAATTCTATTATCACCTTATCATGATTCAGGTAAAAAAAAAACCCAACAAAACACACACACACACACAAAAAACCAAACAAAAAAACAAAAAAACAAACAAACAAAAAAACACACCAGAAAACCCAAGAGTCACAACCCCCAAACAGCCAGTCTTTATCTCCACCAAAAAAAAAAAAAGCCCAACCCAAACCCACCCCAACACCTCACTCCTTCACCTTTGCCTGGGCCATTTTGTTCAGCTCAGTTTCGAGTTCAGAATTATTAACTGCTAGAATGTCATTGCTGCAGAGAAGCGTTAGGTAATGGATCATAAATGTCATCTCTGTGGCTCAGGAATCCCAGCTACTCACAAAGCAAACAGGAGGACTGCACTCAAAAGCAGAAGTAAGCAGTCAAATCAGGGAAGCACCAACTTGCATTCCTCGTGCCCACACTGGAAAGAGCAATAAAGCTTCATCTGGCATACTCCTTATCTGCCTGGAGCCCCAACAAATGCCTCTTGTCTGGGAAATGGGTCCCTTCCAGCACCCAGCAGGTTGGGGATTTCCTGAGTTTATTGTGTCACAATCAATAATTGGGAGGGAAATGATATGGTTTGCTATTGAACCTGTTCCTGTTTTTGATCTCATAGCCAGTTTGCCTATGCACTGTGAGAAATACTGCCTTGGGTTTGCTTTAAACCCACTAGTACATTTCATTTTTGCAACTGCATACTGCAAGAACTTTCATTTGCTCTCTTTACTGTGAGTTTAACAGTGAGATTTTCAAAGCAGTCATAGCAGCTCTTGGTGAAGACAGTAAGAATTAGATTTAGTTGTAGATTTTAAAGGTGGAAGAACCCACCATTACCATCTGTGTAGCAGCTCATGTCACAGAGACTACAGAACTTCCCTGAAATAATGTTCTCATAAACATGTGGACAAATGTTTTAGAAACTAGCCAAGACTTCACTTAAAAGTTATCATTATAGACCCTGATTCACTATTCCAGTTGTTAACCACAATCACTGAAACTTCTGTATTTTATTTCTAGTCTGAATTTGATACTGTCCAGTCCACAAGGCAACTACTTGCATTCCTCACCCAATTCCAAACTCTCAGCTTACTCAAATAATTCAAACATCCACTGAGAGATAGAATATGATAAAGAACATTAAAATTTTAAAAAAGAACCACAAAGCTTTTAAGGAGAAATGTGCTGTAAATCTCTTTTTTGATATTTAAATTAATACTTCCTGCAAGTTTGGTAAATTACCTAAGTATGTGTGAACACAAGGTATTTCAAAAGATACGCTATTTATTATGAATATGAGAATGTATATTGTCTGGGAGGTAAATTTCCTCACTGTATTATTCCCATTCTTATGAATGAGGCTCTATTTATGGCTCCTTAGAAAGGTCTTTGGTAGGAATGACCTCTCCATCTAGAGGGAAGATAAAGCTGCTGTGCAGATACAGACTTGTGATCCCAATTTACAGCCTGCTGGAAAAAAGACTCCTCGATGGACTGGAGTCTAATAAAGCTCTTTTGCACGGTGCTGCCAAGACTATCCTTGTTGTGGATAATGGCTGCATGTACCCTTTTCTGCTGCAGGCAGTTTTTCTAGGATCTAGGATGAAATCATCAATTCTTCCAAAATTAATAGAGCAGCTACACATGTAAATGACAATTAACCAATTTTACATTATTTAAAAAAGCCCTTGCTACACTAAAACCACTTCCTGTGTTCAGGAAAACTACTGTCTACTTTATGTCATAAAGCAGCAGGTAAAGGCATAACTAACCTGGCAGAAAATAAGTGTTGCTTAGGAACCAAGAGGTAAGGAGGAAGAAGAATGCATTTATCAAAGTCTACTGCAAAAGCCGGCCAGAATGGGATTCAGGGGCACACTGAACCACAGAAATGTAAAATGTAGGCAGCAGCGTGTTCTGAACACCAGAGCAACCAAAAACTGCTGATTAAGGTCAATCAATAATTAAAAAGCATAAAACCTCTCTGATTCCACAGCAGGTGAGAAATCCCAGCAGTACATCACATTGCACAGGAGTGTGTTATGCAAATGAGAGCCTCAGGGCACTGTTGCAGTGTAAGCAATAACAAGGAGCCGAAATTCTGCAGGTAGAGTGTTTCTCTCACTTCCTCTGGGAATGTGTGAGCATTCTCGAAGTCAGCAGCTCCATAGGTTAGATGGGATTTCAGCTGGGCCTGGATGAGTGCCAGGATTTCTGAAAACATACCATCCCCTGCCTGCCCAAACTGCACACGTAATGAATTAAGAATTTTCTGAGAACCCTTTCCAGCGTTCTGCTCTGGTAACATCACACAAATGGCTGCTTGGATTAACAGCCCCAGCACCGTGCTGGCCTTGTGGATGAAGCCCCACCGATTCCCTCTTCCGAATTCCTGTCAGGCATGTTCAATGGCTCGGATCAGGCTGTCTTTTCAATTACACACAAACCTTGTGAAACATCTCCACCGGTAACCGAACACTCTGTGGGCAATGAGGAAACTCAATCCTCTTCCAGAAGATCACCAAAGTAAAGCTCTGCTCTCCTGTAACAACGAAGCTGGGATTCATCATCACACTGTTATCCTGCCTCAGCACCCATCGGTTCTTAGCTGTTCTCAGAATTCCGCATTCCTCCATCCCTTTCCCAATCACAGGCTCAGCTCCTGTGAGAGGACTTTAGACAGACAGAGCTGTGCAATAAAACCAAGCTGCTCTCCCAGGTGGGTTTGTGTTTCCTTCCCCACGCTGAAATGAAAACCTCCTGTCTCCCGGCCTTCCCGTTCGGGATGAATTACCCGTGCAGCCCCTGCGCTGCCAGCTCTGGACTACTGACAGTATCATTAAGCTCAGCTCCACCGGGGACAGATCTCTTCAGACACTGAACAGTAATACTTTTATGCTGCCTTAGGAGTTTGAGGCGTTGCACGTTGCGCCTGGAAACAAATCCCTCTCCCAGGGCAGGAAAAGGCACGGGCAGAGCGTTCAAAGAACGCGTTGTTACAGGTCCCTCTGTGTTTCTAGAGAGCAAACGTTGCCTTTTCTTCTGGAAGTGCTCAAGATGGAACACGCTGCTCCTCTTTCCTTGTTGTTTGCTAGGAGTTCACAATAAATCTGAGTTGTGCCACAGGCTGCAGGCATGGAACATCGTGTCAATACCCTGTGCGAGCAGGTGTGGGGGTACTGACAGCCCCAGGTACCTTTCCAAACCCTATCCTGGAAAAAAGAACTTCCTGTGAAGCGTGCACACCATTGCACAGTGCCCACAGGCAGGAAGAACATGTTTTAACTAAGGGGTGGTTGAAGTAAGACCCAGTGATGTCCATGGAACATCATGGACATGCAGCTATGGAGCTCTAATGCGCATGGAATGCTCTTGGTATGACACCAGCTGCTGGAGCATCATGATTCTGCAGTTGCTAAAATAATTGCCTCAGCTTAGAGGAAGTTTCACTACTTTAGTTTCCTCCCTTCCTCAGTGCTAGGCCTTGTAAATGCTGTGAAATAGAAACTATCACCACATTCAGCAGTGAAAAAAAAAAAAAAATGGAGGAAAAAGCCCTGAGAAACTAATTTCCTCAACTGGGTGTCAGCAGTTTCTCTATCAGCCTGCGAAAGCCTTGAGACATTTGATCCTCAGGTTACATTTCTTCCCTGAAAATGGACTTTAAGTGCATGTATTTGGCAAAATCTACTCTTAAAGCTGTAATAATTTGCAGCTGCCAGTAGGTCAATACTTTTTTATGTACAGATATGATGGATAAAACAACAGTTGGTTCTGTTAATTTTCAATGCTTTTTATTGCACAGGTTCTTTCACCCACAGAACTCCTGCCATAAACCCTCAGAATTCTGGACACAGTAAGAACATGTATGGTCTGAACTTTCACTACTTCAATTGTCATAAAATAAAAACCTAAATTCTATTTTGTGTGAAATACAAGAATCCAGAATGAGTGTGTTGCCCCTTTTTCTGACATGCAGCAATGACCATTTATAAGTAAGCCGTGTCCATCTTTTGGTTTGGGTAAAGAGATATAAAATACAAGTTCTTTTTTTACTGTTACAGGAAATTCCTTCTAATACTGCCTCTACAGTAAACAATTACAAATCTATTCATCGGTATTTATAATATTGCCAAAGATCTATGTCTTCAGATCATGGATGAGGCACCTAATTCTCACGGGATTTTAAAAAAATATTTTGGTTTAATACATTTTGGATCCTATACCTCTTCTGAACTTTGTAGTTTTAATGCATATTCTCTTCATTTTTTAAGGGAAAAAAGCAAGAACACTCCCAGATTTTTACAACAAATAATCTCAAGGCATGTTTCACTTGCCTCTCACACTCAGGTTTGAGCCCGTAAGTAAATTTCAGATGCTGATAAAATTGTTAAAGCCAGCAGCCCAGCAGCTCTATTCTGTGTCTTTAACTGTACTTCACCCTTATCGCAGGCAACATCCAAGTGTTAGCCAACATTAATGATAAAAATGGACACACCTATTTTACATAGAAGAAAATATCAGGTTTAGAATAATCATGGAAGAAGTTAAAAAGCTGTGCTGTTCACTAAGTGATCTGCGACTGAACTGCCATAAACACGGATTAACTGAACATAAATAACAGATTTTGATTTTACTAGGAGAATGCATAGATTAGAATTTATTCTTAAAGTTGTTCTTTGGATGCTTGAGCTCATCTGTAAAAATCAGTCTGTGTAGAGGCAAACCACACAAGTTGCTTTCTGAAAATCAAAGAGGCCTATGTTTGCTTAATGCTGAGGCTGTCACTGATTAAAGATGGGCTTGGCAACTGTATCAGTGGGGCTGGAGAAGGCAATTCCCTGCCATGGCAGAAACCTGGAGCCAAAAACCTCAGAGGTCTCCTCCAGAATGGCCTTGCTTGCAACTAACTCTGGTCTCTCTCTTGTCTGATTTCAACTGTGCTGATGAAGACATCAATTTCCCTTTTTGGTTTACAGCAATCATGCCAAGCTCTGGTTACAGCAGAGCTCTCACAATTGCTAGCAATACAGATCAAATCCACAGTTCTGTTCCTAGATGGCTCACTTCAAATCCACCAAACAAATATCCCATAGTCCTCATTCCAAGGATACAGTAACTTGGATATGCCTGGAGACACGGAACAGGAAACTTGGTTCCTTTCCATCTTTTATGACTAACAGTGTGGGTGTATTAACTCTCAAGTGGAAGGTATTGTGCTGATCAGACTTTGATCCAGAGCCTTGATCCCAGTCTACTGTTTCCAATAGTCAGAGAAAGAGTCCCCCGGGTAAAATTTTGGGGTTAAAAAGATTTAAGTGTGTGAGGTTGGAAGCAACTCACAGAAATAAGTAATATATGGTCGGTGGAGACTCTTATATCACTCAATACACATGGCTCAAGGTTTGCACATGGAACTCCAATGATTCCCAAACTACAGGATTTTCTCCTCACCTGTTGCTTGCCACAGACCGCTGAACCACAAAATTCCAATACATCACACACAGAGAGCTGTAGGGATGCACAGGAAAATGCATTCTGAGGTAGCTGCAGGAATGTTAAAATGGACTAAGCTTCCTGTGAGGTCACTTTTTAACTTGAAGTGCCAGGACCCCAAAAATTGGCTGCCACAAATTCTCCTGGAGTTACTTCTATACCTTGCAAAGAGACATGAGTCACCAGTGAGGCTTTGGGAACTCTGTGATTTGCCCAGCAGGAGAAAGTGTCAATCCCAAAACACCCTGGTAGAGGAAGCAGCGTGCTAGGGACAGGGAGTGCTTGGCTTTGCCTTGGAGGGACCTTGAAAGGTCTGCTCTGAAAATACCATAAAACTGAGATCCCGAAATGTTTTCTGGGTCGCAGCCACTTACACCTTAGGAATAAGGTGTAACAAATTTTAAAATAAGGTTTAACAAATTTACTACGGATCACGTCGCTTTTTTGAGGAATAAAAAAAAAGAGAATGGGCTCAAATCAAAGTTTCAAAGCACACCTGAGGAAAGAGAATGCTGGAAAGGGAGTCTGGAACAGAGACACCATGGCAGTCACTTCAGATCTGCAATTAGGAATAGCTCTGTCCTGATGCACAGCAAAAGCAGTGGGGAGGCTTATTTTGGGGGGGATCTCTCTTCAATCCAATTTAGCACTGATTGGCTCTACAATCACAGGATCAACAAGAAAAAAGGCTTTCCCAGTGGGATTTCACCAAGACCATGCTTATTCCACTGACTTTCATAACACTCAGGGGAGCCACAGAGATCCAGATTACTTTGCATTTTGGAAATCTCAGTGAGGTCATTACCACAGATTTAAAACAAACAATATTTTGGTTTTATATTTATGATCTTTTTTCCACTTTCTGTATTTTAAGTGCTGGTATTTCACGGTTTTTCTTTTTGCCAGCTGTTCCCCTATAAGAAGGGTGAGCTATAAAACCAGTTCCAAACTGTAGATGGTTTTGTAATCAGATGAAGTTAAGGGCAGCAGCTAGGGACAGTAGCACTCAATAAAACTTTACTAGTTAAAGTAAAACTGGCACCAGTGTTTTCTCTGTTAATATGATTAGCCCACTGGAAATTATTCCATGACACACTGTGCTTCGAGCAATCTGTCTCCTTCCTTTGTTGTTGCACTGATCACAGAGATTTCCTTAAGGACATATTTCCATGTTTTAGAAATTCTTCAGGAAGAAAATGTAATACAGCACTGATGCAAATTGTTGTAATACCACGTACTGAACCGATTTTAGGATATTATGAATATTGTTGTTTCTATGGAAATTGAGCATCAGTTTATGGACACAAAATCCAAATTCACACAAGCAAAACTCAAGCGCAAACAGACTCACACACATACACACTTGGTGAATGCTTTTGGAATCAGGCCAGGATGATTTATTTTCCAACAGTAAATTTCCTCCGTGTATAACATTCACTAAACACTGCGAGCACTATGTACAACACTTTACCAGGATGAATTACACCCTGGGAAGCTTTTAATGCCAGAACAGAAGAACGTCAGCCAAAAGGTAAAACTGGGGAAAAACCCCACCCGTATTCCTGCTTTTATGCCAGCCAGTATCAATATTAATGTCAATTGATACTCCTCTTGGAAAGGAGAGAGAAAATAAAACAAGCCTGCCTATATAGGTTAGTGTTTCTCAGTAACAAACAAGCAATGTGAAGTGAAAAACTAGGAAATGCACTTATGCAAGGTCTAAGAACAGAACTGGAGTTTCCCAACTCTAGAAGAAAGGCTCACAGGAGGATTTGAGAACAGGCAAGCATGAAGCTGGCTCCTTACTGAACTGGAGCAATTTGATTTCTGATTTTGAATTTCCCAAGCAGCTGCTGTGTTTTATGTCCACAGCCTGCATTATGCGCTTTATGACTGGGACACATCACACAACCATTACCTAGGATGACTAATTATTTGGGAATTACTGCGGTGAGTAATGCCAGCAGAATTTGCTTTATTGCCTCAGCATAGCTGAGCTGGAAAATGCCTTATGGATATATCTAATTCCATGAAGACAAACAACTTTATAGCCATCATTAACACAAGCTGTAAATGCTAAACATGCAATTCTGTAGGAATTCTTAGAGGCATGGAAGAAACCCCTGAAAAAAAGCCTACCTGGAATATAACCCACCCATGCAACCTCTCTGCTGTCCCATCCAGGGAAAGGGAAGCAGGAACACTGCAGCAATCAGAAAACAGGGCTGTGATTTGCTGAAACACGGGGAGCTCCTTTAATTCAGCACAGATGTAAGCCCGGGGTAAATCTGTCAGCATAATCAGGATTTTCACAGTATGTGAGTGCTGCCTCCAGGCATTTGGAAACACCTTCTCCCTGCTGGCTCCTCACAGTACCTGGGAGTGGAATGAAACCAGACCTGTGTTCTGCACCATCTGCTTTACCCCACACTGACTGTGGCCCTGATCCTGCACACGCTGCCATTCACAATCAAAATTCCTACCATAAACAGCCCTGCTGCTCACGTGAGGCAAGCACAACACAGGCACGGTTTTTGGCAGAAGTGGAACTCGTTCCTCTTTAGGGGCACCACGGAATTGCTGACTGGGTAGGAATGGGTCCACAAGTGTCATTTCACTACACAGATTAGCATGAGCTAAAAACAAATTGCAGAACCTGAGTTTCAATCACCAAAATTAATGCCAGCCACAATGCACTCACTAAGCAATAAAGGTCTCTCAGAAAATGGTTTGATAAAAAGCAAAGCAAGTAATAGGCAAAAAGATCCAACTAGTAAGGATCCAACAGTGCTGCTGAATTAAAACAAACCAGGTCACTCTTTCCTCCACTTTTTTATGGGTACAAAGTTGTATAACACAATCAGAAGTAAATACTGGGCATCAGCAGCTTTATCCTTGTAATTCTCTTTTCTGGCAGACCCAAACCCTTCCAGAGCACGATCTCCTTCCACCTTCCCAAACACAGTCACAGGCTAGGAGAACATATCTGGCAAAGGTGAGAAAGCAAGGAACGTAAAAAAAAGTCCAAAGGGAGTAGTTCACTTTATGAAGCAGTCAAGTTTCTGCCCTTTTCCGCTATCCCTTTACAGTTTCTCCAGGTCACTCTACTGAAGGAAAGGATGTATTGAAAAAAGCTGGTCTGGGGCTTAGGGGGGCAGTTCTGAGCTCTGTACAGATGGCTCGTATGATGGAGAGCCATTAGGTACTACTGCAGCACAGGGCACTAAGAGGTAGCTTGTGAACAGTGTTGTTCACACAGATACTGCTAAAAAAACCCAAACACGTGGAAGGTTTAACGGCTTCACAAGGATCAATTACAAAGGTAAGGAAGTTTGGAGTTTATACAGTTCAATTTCTGGAAACAGGGAGAGCCTTTTAGTTTGGCAAATGAATTACTAAATGAATATAGAATTGCAGAGTTTGCTGAGCCTTGAGAGAAAAGATCTGTGGTCGTGGTTGGTACTGCCATTTGGTAAAAACTGGAAACTGCCATTGGTATTGCCATTTGTTAAAAACTCTGGAAACACAAATTGCTTTCCATGTTCAAGAGCAAGCCAAAGAAAGTGGAAGAGACAGAATTCACCAATGCTGAGCATTGCCTCCTGTGTCACACCTTTAAGGTCTGTGTAGTACACCGTGTGAGATCCGTGGGTTCAGTGACCCCAAATCCTGCAGGTCATCGTGGATGTGCTGCAGCACAGACACCCCTGACCTAGAGGAGATGTTCTCCAGAGGGATCATCTCTTTTTTGATTGGAGTTGTCCTGGTACTCTGACACAACCATAGTGTCATGGAATCATTCTGAACCTACTTCCCAAGCAGTGTTTTCTGAACCCTCACTTCCATTTGGGAAAAGAGATCTTGGCCACTTAGGACTCAACTGCCCTTTGCTTTTAACAAATTATCCAGGGAATCACATCACTTTTTTGAGGAGTAAAAAAAAGAAAATGGGCAGTTCAGCCAGTCCCATTCTGTATGAAACTACAACTGGACTCAAATGAAAGTTTCAAAGCACACTTAAGGAAAGAGAATGCTGGAAAGGGAGTCTGGAACAGAGACACCACAGCAATCACTTCATGTCTGCAATTATTTTCCCCATTAGGAAGTCTGGGCCTCTACCTGTTGATTCACAATCAAAATTTGGGAGGAACAGAAACAACTAAATACATGATACAAAGTACATCCATAAACAACACATGAGCTCTGTTATGGAAAACCTTATTAGCCTGAATATGTGAATGTTCTTTACAAAGCAGCCTTTGAGGAGCTCCTCCCTGGATTTCTCTCATTCCAGAAATTTGGGTGTGAGAAGTGTAGGGGTGAGAACACACATCAAGGTACTGTGTGACTGCACTGCTCCAACATGCTCTGGAATTGCTAGGGAAACACAATGGAATTTTTTATTAGGAACTGAGAAGAGAACTGACAGCAAGAAGAGAACCCAAAAGGGAAGCACTGGTTGCTTATCCAAATTGTCCCAGTGCTTCAGAGGACTCTCCTATGCAACAAATGACAAGAATTTTGGATAGGATGTTCTCTCTCAGGAGAGAGAAAAAGAATAAATTTAGAAACCTTATTAAAAATAATCCATATGCTATTGTTTTTTAAATGTAAGAATTAGGTTTTCATTTCTTTCCTATGACAAAACAATTTCCAAACAACAAAGAGAAAACTCCACATAAATTAATTGTTTCAATTAAATACCAAATGCATCTTAAAATGAAGCTCAACAACCTTCCAGAATAAAAATACACATGGGGGGAAGATAAAAATCTTTAAGTCAAATTACTTATTGAAGACCTTACTTAAGCTGAGCTCACTAGGATGCCAGTGATTCCTTTGCAGACAGGATCTGGAGAGAATGAGTGGTTTCAAGGTGAGGGCAGGCGACCCTTCCCTCCTCCCGTGCTCACTCTCTTTTGTCCCCTGCCTTTCAATGACAGAGCAGCTTGACTGTGCCTGCAGAGGAGGGAATGCAGCCCCGCTAGCCCAGGGCCAACATCACCCGCCCAAAAGCAGAGCTGGGCACAGCTGCGGGCTCTGTTTGAGCCACCTTTGATCACATGGAGTTAAACCTTTAATGACTTCATCTCCACCTACAACCGCCCCACGCCAACCTAAAATCTTTGTGAAAAACAATGCCTTACCATCATTCTAGTACCTACCACCGAGGAACAATGGAGAAACCAGGCGGTAAACTCAAAGAAAACATTCCGCTACTACACCAGGGCAAGTCCTGGCGCACGCTAAGATCGAACAGTGTTCGTATTGTGGGCTGGCTTTTTGAAAGAACAGTGACATCTAAATTCCGTGAGAGAACACGGTATAAACCTGTCCTGGTGAACCGGCACAGCCCCATGCGGAGCCTGTGCAGCACCACAGAATGGCCGCGCTGGAAGGGACCCATCCTCACCAGCGAGCCCAGCTCCCGGCCCTGCCCTGGCCACCATCCTGTGCCTGAGAGCCTCGTCCAAATGCTCCTGGAGCTCCGGCAGCCTTGGGGCTGTGAAGGCAATCCTTAATCCTTTTACAGTGTGTGCCCATCCCAACTGCGCAGGGAATCCTTAATCCTTCCACAACGCTACCATTGTGTCGTCTTCCATTGACCTGCCAAAGCAACCTCCTTGAAGCTCAGCACAGAGCCAAAAGAACCCCAAACCACAAAAACCAGAGAGACTCACCTTTTCAGTGGGCACACGCGATCCTGCCACCTTCCAGGAGCACACCGCACGGGAAGAGGGCTCCCGGGAAGAGCCCGGAATTCCACGCCTCGGCCATTGCCGGGCTCCGCGGGCAGGTCACTACCAGGCCCTGAGGGCGCTACGGGGGCGCCCTCCCACAACCCCAGGGGCGCCATGAGGCCAAGGCCGCAAGGCGGGCCCGGCCCGGCGCCTCCATCCGCCTCCATCCGGCTCCGTCTGGCTCAATCCGGCTCCATCAAGCCCCGGCAGCCCTCACGCCGTCCCCCAGAGCGGCATGGCCACAGCCCGGGCGGGGAGCGCCCGCCCCGGGCCTGTGTGTCCCTGGAGGAGCTGGAAGCGGCTCCCAGCTTTCCTCCTGGAGCGCGGTTGTGAGTGCGGGGCGCCTTTCCCGGGACACTGCGAAAGGCCGCGCTGGGAAGCGTCTCTGGGAAGCCTTCGAGGAGAGAGATCAGGATTTTTAAGTAGCATCAGCGCAGCTGGATGACAGGAGAAGAGCCTGCAGACAAATGAGATTGCGTTGGCACAAGCTGGGAGCGCTGAGCTGCAGCGCCCAGGGCAGCGTGCCATGAAATCCAAGTGCTGCCAGACTCCGGGCATTGTGAAACCGGGGGCTCACCTTGGAGAAATCCATGTGTGCAAATCCAGCTGTCAGCCGCTGAAATTGCTGCACCTCTTTCCTCAGATAGCGCCGTAATTTAATTAAGTGTTGATGTGTTCTGGGTGGAAGCCCCTCAGCAGCACTGCTTCTGAATAAGCCATTTCATTTTAGAAAGTGAATGGGAACAGAGGCCTTTCCCATGCTACAGAAATATTTTGGAACCAAAGTCGAATTCCACTTATCATTGTTTTCATAGTAGTTGGATTTAAACTCAAAGGGAACAAAAAAAAAAAAGCCTACATCACAAATTATATTCCTATAACTCATTAAGGGTGATTGCAAAATCAGTGGAAAAACTTTAACCAAATCTCCCAGCACTGAGGGATTAATCTGTTCTGCCACTCTTTTCCAGGCTTATCAAAAGACAAATCTGCCTTGGTCTTTGCTTGCTGTGTGTGAAATGGTCTGTGGTTGGAGAACAGTAAGCTGTTTCTATAGGACATGTCCCTTTTTCCAGCTAAAATGGTTACCTTTTACATCTCAGGAAACCTCTGGAGCTGATTCTAAGCAGCACCAACCAACCAAGACGCAGATTTACAGCTCCTGTGTTGCAGGTTTCTTCCTCTGACAAAGAGAAGCCACCCCCTCTCTTCCTTGCATGTATCAGAGCCTTTGTGGTATCAAATGCAGGCCAAAGGAACACATGGCACTGGGATTTCTTCTGGATGAGGTCATCTGAAGGAAGGTCTCTTTCCTCCCTCCACAGACACTTACATGCTGTCCTCAGAATTTGGCCATGACATTCCAGATAAAATTATCACTTCCCCAGTCCTTAGTATCTCCTCAATTTTCTGTTTTAAGTCAGCGCTGGGAGGACAGCCACATTCCCTGCACAATAGCTGACAGATTCCTTGGGTTCCAGCCAAAATGCTGCTTTGGAACTGGTTCTTGCTGCGCTTTGGAGTCATTTCAGCCCCTGAGCTGCCAACTTAGTTGGGAGTTTTGGGGGTGTTTTCAGGAATCATTTTTATTGAGAGCATCAAGTGATCTCTAAGCCCAGTTATTCCTAGGTTTGAGGAAGTTCAAGCTGCTCTTTTTGGAAAGAGAAGTTAGGGTGGTGGCAGGGATTTGGTTTAACAGTTAAATGTGCTCTGTGACGATAACCAAAAATAACATCAACACAGGTTCCTCCAAGGCTGGTTGGGCTGTATGACCTACAGCAAATGGTGATGGAGTTGCACATCAGCAATGATTGTACTGCCACACATTTTGGGATGTACCCTGTCAGCACCAAAAACACCAGGCCTTGCATACAGGGAATGAAGAGCAGTGGGAAACAGAGCTTTGTGCAAGCACTAATTACATGCATTGGATCAGGCCTGGAGCTGGTGAGCAAAAGGAGGTACATCAACAAAAAGCTATTCTGAGGAAGAAAAGGCTGTGAAGATAGTACCAATGCACAAATAACATAGCATAAAGGATTTTTTTTTTCCTCTCATTAGAATACTTCCTCTATTTTCACATTTCTTTAAACAGCCAGACAACCCCCCCCAATTTAACTCCATTGTTAGTATTACTCTTAATTTTAAAAAACCCAGTAATGAGCGGTAACAGGCATTATTCCTCAGACCCGGCTCATCTCTTTAGGTATGAGATCTCCCCCTGGCAGGGAGGAGATGCTCAGGAGGGCGGCTGGAGCCCCGAGGCGGGGGTTTGGAGAAGCCCTCCAGCCCTCGCTGTCTCCTCGCCGCCGCTGGCGGAGCCCTGACCTGCCCCGCAGGTGCTGCCAGGCTCCGGCAGCGTTCGTTAGGAACCGGAGATTTTCAGCTGAAAGGCACTACTAAAAATATTGCTGTTTCCATGGCAACAGCCCGTGGAGTACAATGGGGTGGCTTTTCGCAGGATATTGCCAAAAGATCCGAGATGAGAAACTCTCGCTTCAGCCGCCAGAGCTGCAGTGGAGCAAAGGACCCCCAGAAGCCGCTGCTATTTATATACCCACCTCTAGCTTGCTTTGTGCCTTTGTGCAAAGCTCCTGCTTTCCTCCCATTCCAAAGACAAACTTCCAGGAGCAGACAGTAACAGGAGCAGCAGTACCTAATGTAGTGCATAGAGGTCTTCTCCTTCCATCCGTTTCATACCGGTTGCCAAAATGCTAATTTGTTAATTTTGCTATGACTCCGAGCACCTTTAGAGCCATGTCAATAGTTAGACTTGAACTACAGCAATGTGTTGAAGCCACCCAGACTTACCTCGATAACAGAATCATGATTGCTTGAGGTAAAAGATTTCGTAAATATACACCCACAGATAGGCTTCAAAATTCATAGCCAGCCTCCTTAAAGTTGAATTTTGAAGAGCAGCTGAACGGTCGTTAGCCCTTAGGGTTTTAGAGTGGGATTTAGTGGGAATTACTAAGAGAAAAGCTGTTCCTGGGATCAGAGCATTATGATTTGACAGCCTGAATGGATGTTACACCTGACTTCAATCTCATTCTTGAAACTCTTTGCATAAAACCTAGAAATAAACTAGGAAATCAATCAGTTTGGCCTTCGTGAGAGCTGTCCTTGCTGGTTATGTCTAACTCATATAAACAAGAGTTTTTGATACATTGTTTCTGAGTGAATAGTTGGAAGATAATTTAAGCAAACTGGCTTGCCATCCTTTGCTCTAATTTATCCAATTTTCATCTCAAAAATTAGTCAATCTGCCGAGGCTTCAAATAAAAATGAAGACAAAGCACAACTAAATGAGGACATTTCTTGGAAGTTTATCTTTTTCCATGATTACAACAAGAGACTGTTGGAGTTAAAGCGCATCCACTGTTTATCCTTTGCGTGGAGAGGCTGCCTGCAGAAAGGGACTCAGTTTACATTATTGTCAGTCTGGCAGGAACTGAGTAACTGAGGGCCAGCGTGCCTTGCTCAGCTATTCAAGAAATAGCATTCAGCAAGATCCTTCTACAAATATCTAATTGGCTTCTCAGGCTAATGTAATTAAATTAGCTTCAAACACTCGTTTGGTTGCCAAATTGTTTGAAGTACAGTAGAACGCAGGGATATTGCCAGGGAGATATGGATTAGCAAATGAAGAGAAATATAAAACTTCAGGGCCAAAAATAGAATTGTACTGAGGAAAGAAACCAAGGGTTTTCAATTAAGAAGCGAAGTCTTCTCTCTGATAGTTATAACAGCATTGGCATTATAACAGTTAGAGTGTAAAGGTGAATATAGAGCAAAGAGGGGTTCTCTGGGGACTGCAAGTACACACCTGCATTGACAGAGCTTACATTCCTGAAATCTCTACTAATATGATTTACTGACCTGGCAGAATGCAATCCCTCTCAGTTGTCCCACCATGGCTTTGAGTAATTTTCATTCACCAAGGCACTGAACCCTGTGATTTCAGAGGGATGTGAGCACATACTTAAAGTTAAGCCCATCTAAGTGGAAAGGGATAAACTTCAGCACGTGCTTAAATGCTCACTGAATGGCAACCTACACTCCTTTGGCACCTGGCCCATTTGCAGGGGCAATTTCATGGCTTTTTCTCCTTTGTCTGCAAGTGACTCCATGCACTCCATGTGCAAAACACATCTCCACTTAAAATGGAGATACCAACTTCAGGTGTAGAAAAGAGCAGTGAAATAAAGGTCATGTTTCATGGTCTTTTTTCAAACTTGGCATCACCTAACCAAGACAGAAGTCCAATACAGAAAAATGTATATATACTAACCAATGATCACATTTCACTGCAAAGTTCCCCTTTTTTCCATTTCTTCCACATTAATTCCCAGTGATTTTTATGAGAACAGAGTAAAGCCTCCCTCAACATCTGACCTCCAGTGATTTTTGATCTCCCAGAACAACAAGATCAGCATTGTCTGTCCTGTCCTTCATATTTTACTGTGGAAGGAATTACTAGGTAAAATCTGGCAGTAAACAAGGTTGCAATAAGAACTCTTCACCAGGAAAATAATGAGTCAGTTAAATTATCCCACTTCCCTGTAGGAATCAATGGTCATAGCTAGAACAGCACAACAGGAATAATCTTTACATTTTTTATTAGAAAGTAGCACAGGAATGCAAGTAAATAAGAAAGTGTAAATTCCTAGTGTAAATATACTACTAAGAGGAAAGAAAATTGTTTAAACTTCTAAACTGTTGTAAGTGGATCAACACAGTGAAAATGAAAACCTGACGAACAAAATGCTTTAGAAAAATACAGAAAATCTAAGGTTGAGTAATTGCATCAAACTGAGAGATAAAAGTACTCACTATTTCTGAAAATTGATCTTGCAAGCATAGAAAGAGCATTCTAAGTGTAGCCTGACAGGTCTTTCAAGGACTTGAGAAACATAAAGGCAATTGAATGCAGTTCTTTTATACTTTAATTAAAAGGAACATTCCATGCAAAGACTTAATTTGCTAGTTTCCAGCCTAGACTGAATTTTTATAGCCGAATTTGAAACTCTTCAAAATAAGGGTTTATATAATGGAAAGGCTGACACAAGCCTGACTTCAGGGATGAGAACCACAGCATCAGATTTTCCTCTCTTGCTGCAGAAATTACAAATGGCTTCAAGCAAAATTGAGGTAAAGAAGAGATAAAAATGATCAGTAGCTTTTTAGATGCACCTTGGAGAAAGCACTTTTGAGTGGCAAATAAGATCAGAACCTAAAGCACATAAAGCAGATGTTTGCCAGCATCATGAGAAATAGCAGGGAAGAATTTTGCTTTTCCCTGAGGCAGATCTTCCTTGGACATGCACTGGGAGGGAAATTGAACCCAAAAGCATAGTGAAGCAGTAAAGCTGCCCTGAAGAAAAGTAGTAACAGGTGCTGGCAGTGCCAGAGAAAGAGGAACTGCCCCCTTTCAAGCAGCTCTTGGGCAAGACAGTGTATGATAGCAAGCAGAAAGTAGTTCCCTGACATAATTGTTCCTCTCAGGATTTCAGCAAACATCTCTTGGCTTCCTTGCAACTGCCTGCAGAAACAGGAGCACTGCAACACTTGAGCAGCTCCATGTCTGCAGGATTGTAGGAAAGCTGGGTATAACCCTGAGCTTCCTTTTTTTTGCTCTGTACAAGGGAGAGGTTGTGTGTAAAAATCTTGTTCCTCTCAAGATCTACTCAAAATCACTTATATTTTTATTTCTTATAAAGCTTTTGGGGTTTGGACTGTAAAAGCATCTTTGTCTCCTTTTAGGGAGTTCACTGGAACAAAGTCTAGGTTGTTCCACTGCAACATCCTGGCTGGCTTTGGATACTCAATTTCAGTCTGTGAGTTTGCTTGTCACAGTGGATGACAATGGGAATTTAAAGAAATTCATGCAAGCATGGAGATTTTCCCTGTTACTGTATACCCTGAATCCCCAGTGGTGTTGGTTTTCAGAAAAGCAACTGAGTGACTGCATGGAAATTGGTGGTTTCTTTTGGAAGTTTAGGACAAGAGTTAAGCAAATAAACAAATGCTGTAGACCAGAACATTTAAACTGGTGCCAAAATAAACCCAGACGAACGCTGTAGTGATTCAGGCTCTGGAATTGTACATACAAGAGTGTTCACAAATGTTTTCACTCTTTCAACAATAACAACAAGAAAGAAAGTTACCACAGGCACGGAGTGAGCTATCTCAGAGTTAAAATTTTCAAGTGGGAGCAGTACCAGCCATGGCTGTGTTACCTTGGTGAGATTATGTGACACAGTCAGAGCAGAGCACATTCTCCAAGTGTGTCAGTCACACAGAAAAACCAAAATTCTCTAAAAAATTACCAGGGCACAGCTTTGCTTTAAAGACCAGAACTCCTCTTCTTCCATCGTAATGCTTTTCCAACCCTCCTGGTGAGGAAACTCCCTCATTTCTCTCCAAAACCTGAATGCCCAGCAACTGTTTGACATTCTCCACATTCCCACTCTGCATTTTTTCAAGGAAATGCATTCACATTATGATTGTGAAAGTCTCTTTACTTTCTCAGTACCAGGCTAGAGATGTATTTCATATTATCCCTTTTCTGCTTGTTTGGAGCCAAGTGTGGAGGAATAAACCACTTGGGAATGACAGTATGAGTGAGCTGTGGGAGTCTGCCAGACTTTATTACAAATAGAAAACCCACTCAGAGTGGGACAAGGTGTAATATAAACCAATCTGAACTATCTCAAAAGGCAGCAAGCAAATTTCTCTCAGATTCAAAACCTGTCTTGCCTTTTTTCCTCTCTCTCCTTTTGATTTTTCTGCACCTCTGCGTTTCTTAGGTCTGGTCATGTCTGAAAGCAAAATAGTGACTTTTGCCAGAAAACCTGTTGTCACAGGATTTCCAGTACATTTTGGCAGGTGCAAAAGATAGATCCCTGCATGTTTACCCAGTTACTGTGAAAACTCCAAGCCTTCAGAGATTCCTCCAGTGCAAGCTAGAATATGAGCCTAAAGCAATTTCCTTCCTTTTATATAAGTCAGGGTCACCTTTGAGTTAAACAGAATCCAGAAGGATTTTCAGCATGGGTTTATTTCTTCTAATTTCTATTTCCTTAGTTCCCTCTCTGTGATTTAAGAATCCCGAAGGGAGCTACAGTTTACCACAGCAGGAGGGCACAGACAAATATAAGAACGTATGTTAATAATAAAATTATCTGATCTGCTTTTTGTTGGAGGTGCCAGAAAAAAAATCAGTCTCATACATCCTCTCCAAGAACGGAGGATCATTAATCATGGCAATGCTTATTTCTCACTCCTTTTGAATGTATGTGCTATTTTTCTAAGAACAGCAAAATGCACTCTGTTTTCCTGTGCTGTGGGTGTTGCTATAGGCTGGGTTAGCACCTGCATACAGAAATACTCCTGAAAAAATACCACACTAAGTGAAAAAAAAAAAAAATAAAGCAACTTGCAAAACACATAAATTTATGGGAAATCCACAAACCATGGATCCCACTTGACTTTAAATCCGTTATAAAACATTCTTTTAAAGGGGATTTTCCAGGCCATGATTTACTTGTTTTGTTTTGTTTTTTCTAAATTTTATTTCCAATGGCAGAGAAATGCTTCAGAAATGTCCTGTGAAGTTACAGCAGGTGATTGTCTTCCTGAACAAAAAAGGATATGTGGTTTTTCAAATTTCAGTATGCCTCTGCTACTTCCAAGTGCTTTAGTGACCTTTTGAAATACTGACAAAAGCAATCAGTTTGTTAAGATGATCATCTACTGAAAAATAAATGACTCAACATTGCTGTACTTCCTTTCATTCCTAGGAAGCCAGATTTTAGGTATAATTTCTGGGTTTAGGTTGCATGCTTTGCTTAACCCAAAACAAAGATCTTAAATATGTTGTTAAGGGAAGGAGTGAAGCACAACAGGATTATGAATTGTCTACTTTGCTATGAAATGAACCTGAAATGCTTTCACTGACCTTTTTGGCTGGCTGTTGCCTATAATGTAAGACTGTTTCAAATACCACTTCCAGTCTGTGTAAAATCATTGGAGAGATGTAAATGTAATTCCTGGAGGGTGCATGACAAAGTGTAAGTGTTACACTTGTCATCATTCCGAGCACAGAGGTTACATGAGGAATGCAATTGGGAGCAATATTAGGCACTCCCTGTGAATCAGAGGTGTAGTAAAGCAAGTAAATAGGAAGGACCATGATGGCTATTACATTGATTTTGTTCTTGAACAAAGAAAGTTTTAGTCTCCGGGGATGGCAGCTGCCTGAAGGAACACAGATTGCTTGGGATAACTAACATGGAACTGTATCACAGGGCAAACAATCATTTCACTGCAGTGGGTAAGCAAGGAAGAGCTTGCATGCTCCAGGAGTGTGGAAAAGGCTGGATAAGTTAAGCTGCAGAGCTGAGTGACCTTTGAAAGGAGTCCTGAAAGAGGCTCACAGCCTGCAAGTGCCAGAAATGTCCGAGTGTCCTGGAGCTGGATGTGTTCGACTCCTCTGTGCTCAATCTTCCACTCACCAAACCTGACCAAGAATGAGACCTGAGCTCCAGAGCCTTATGGTTCTTTGCACCCTGATCACAACTGATTTTATTTCTACCCTCTGGGAAGAAATCCATGCTAAGAACTACACTTGCATTTTGGAACTAAAATTTCAGGTCTGTAAGTTTCATGCCCGAGCAACTCCCTTGAGCCCAAATGTGCTCAAGGATGTGGCAGAATCCCTTAAAGTCAAAAAATGGTCAGAAAATTATTAGGAAAGCTTTTAACTACCCTGGAAGATTCCAGAAGTACCCTGGTAATTAAATGAGTGGGTTAATACACTAATAAAAAAAAACCAAAAAACTGCTATGAGTTGAAGCAGACTGTCAGCCCAGTGTGGTCTTTTGAAAATCACAGTGAACCTGCAAGTGAATCCAAAGCCATCCTTCCCCTTGTGGCATCAGCTGGGTGGAGGCTCTTCCATTCAGACCTGAGCTCTGCCACTGTGCAGCCAGCAGAGTTCTTGTGAAAAGACAAAAGGAGGGGAAGAAAACAAACTGGGTGTAACTTTTTGGGGATTTGTATTTTTCTGGGTGGTAAAAAGCTGAGGGCAACGTGTGGACAGTTGGGAAGCCAACAGAAAGCTCAGCCAAGCTGTTCCTCTGCTTAAAAAAGGAGAAAAGAAGAAAGAAAAGAGGAATTTATGCTACTGCTATGAAGCCAAATGGAAGTGTTCAGATGTTCTACTTGAAGAGCTTTAGGGAAGGTCTCTGAAATGGCAGGGACAGTCAGAACTTCTGCCACCACAGATGGTGGTTTTCACAGTGCCACCTTCTCCTGCATCAGACAGGATGAATGTGACAGTGCCAGATACAGAGGACGGGCGGGCACACGGTGGGGAGGAAGGAGAACTTCCCTGTCAGCAGCAGTGAACAGTGGGATGAGCTCAGCAGCCACCTACAGAGTTCCTGCCTTGGGGGAAATCTCCCAGAGAAATGCAAATGCCTGTGTGCTGCTGACAATCCAGACCAAGCCTCAGGACCCTCCTGTTTCCTGAAGAGCCATTTGAGAAAGCGTTAAACTCACTGAGATCAGAAACAAATCTGCCTTAGAAACAGAGCAGACTGACCCACACACAACCCACTAAAAGGTGAATGGACCTGCAGACCAGTTTAATAAAACTTTTCTGGCTTCCACTGATTTATAAAAGAGAGAGAGACAACTACTTACTCTGGCACTTCTTTACTGTACCTACTCCTCTCTGCTGTGAGAGGTTCAGAACAGCTATAGTTTATGCAAAGGTATTTTCCTTTATTTCAGTGGCAGGATATGCAGGTATTCTGGAGAGGGAACAGTGTTAGATATTCACTCTTGGCCAGGGCACACCAATTCAGGGTACCAAAAAGCAAAGGCTGTTTCTTCAGCAGAGACATCACACGATGGCTTGACTCATATTTGAACAATTGGTTTGGAATTCTCCTTCCCTGAAGAATCTAGACTCCTCTCCTGCCCTGGTACCCCAGGGATTGTTTCCCATCACACAGCAGTCCCAGCCAAAATGGAGCACCTAGACAGATTTCTGATTTTCATATAGCAATGTGATCACTCTGTAGTCATTTCCTGATTCTGGTGCACCAAAAAGAAACTGTCCCAGTTTTTTATAGAGTAATTTAAGCACAAGACATATTGTCAGGTCTGAAAGGCAAAATATGTGGCAAGACTCATGGGTAAAATTGAAGCTGGTGGCTAATTTCCATTTTAGCAGAAGGGCTTGCTGCCATGTCAGATGCAAAAAGTGCAATTCTTTTTATCTTTGAAAAGAAAGACCCACCATTTAATTAACAGAGTGCATGCCCACCACACAGTCAATCCACAGGCAGTTAGATCCTTGCACTGGCAGGAATGGGGTGTGCTTTGAGAGACAGAGCCAGACCTTAATGACAGGAATGCTTCTGGAATGTTCACAGTGGCAAGTTGCTTAAGAAAAAAGCAAACCACACTTTTCACAAGTTCTTAAGAGTTTTTACTTTGTTGTATCAAATTGGATTTGCTTGGATTTGGAGCAATTGGGCCACACCACTGGGGAATTTTCAAGAGAGTAATAATATGTTTGAATTAAAATCACAGGAAAGGGATTTTGGCTGAAATACCGAGTTCATGTGGTAGAAGCAGTTTGCTACCATCTCAACATCTGCATAAGAGCATTTGACATGCTCCATGTTTGCCCTGCTCTGACCAGTGGGTAAGTTCAATCACAAAAAAGTCAGATCCATACATCCCAATTTGTTTTACCAACTATTTATTCATGAGCAGAGTATAGTCCGAGGTAGAACTATGCCACAAGGTTATCAAAAGGCAGCATTTCCTTGCATCATCTATTGCAAATAATATTGTTTCTGGTTCTGTCCCTCAGGCTAAGACTTCTGCAACTTTTGGAAAGATTTTGAAATCCAAAAATATCAATAAAATATTTAAGAGTATCTTTTTGCTTTCAATCATCCCTGTTTTGTCCTTGTTCTTAAATATATCATCAGACAAAAATAAGCAGATTACGCCTACCTATGGCCCACGAATGTCTGGCAGTCAGACATTTGTTTTAACTAGGAGTTTGTGATTGTGAGAAAGGCATTGCTGGAAGCGATGAACAATGAACAAATGTCTGGCTTTATTACAATAAATATCTATGAAACCTTTCTCAAAGGGTTTTCTCTGCTCTTCTCAGTATACCCATGCTCATATTTTTAAATAAGATGGTTTTTTGCCGAGATGTGGTTCATATCATGAACTTGGATGAAACCATGCTCCTTCCAGCCCTAGCTATTTTCCAGTTTGTGACTCAAGCTGAATTATTATTATTATTATTAAAAGGCAGACATTTAAGATATAATCCAGCTTGGGCATATCTGTAGAAGGGACATTGCACTAGGAAGTTTTTACTTTGTTTTCTGAGCCAATATTTAGTTAAAAACATCCCTATACTAATGATATTAACCAGCTTTTTCTTTATTAACACGGGCAAGCAGCAGCAACTTATGTACCTCAGAATGCACTGCGAGGCAGCAGGAAGAAAAACTCCCATGTGTGTGTTGAATGGTGGCAGGGAGAGAAAAATGAAGTCATACAGTGCAGGAAGAAAAATTGTAAGGGAGATTGTAAAGTTTTGTGAGGCTTTGTAAGGACAGTGACATTAAAAGAGAAAGAGTTTAATGATTTGAAAGACTTTAAAAACTTCCTTTAACTTCAGATGACAGACTATGTGGTATCAGGAGAAATTTCCAGTGCCAGAAAATGGTCTCAAATGCTCTCCCATCTGAGCCATGTATAGCCTTGGATAGGTGGTCCTGTGGGGTAAGTGCTACAGAGAAAGACACCCTGGGAATGAGCCAGCTCTGGGAATTCCTGCACCAGAAACACAGCTAAAAACACAGTGGAAAAATCTAACACATCTGTATGTCTGCTAAAACCAGCTACTATTTGTCCCTTTTTATTTATAATAAAAATGCACATTAGGATAGCTCATCATGGTATGTTGTGGGGCTGGAAGGGACCTGGAAGCTCATCCAGCCCCACTCCCTGCCATGGGCAGGGACACCTTCCAGTCTCCCAGGTTGCTCCAAGCCCTGTCCAGCCTGGCCTGGGACCATTGCAGGGATGGGGCAGCCACAGCTTCCCTGGGCAGCCTGGGCCTCCCTGCCCTCTCAGGGGAGAAATGGCTGTTGAGGCTGGAAGGATCCTGTGGCAGGCAGAAGGAAACCTCGGCCACGGCCGCTGGGGAAGCTGGTCTGCACACATCAGAACGAGGGAAACTGGCAAACCACCGGCAGGAAGCTCATGGTTGTGGCTGCCCACATGTGGCTGCACTGCTCTGGAGCCTTGGGGCTCCTTTGCCCAGCCTTTTCTCGCCTCTGCTGCTCTGGGCCAGGTCTGTGACTGCTGGGGAGAGCTGGTGCACTCCTGTGCTCCCAGTGCCAGCAGCAGTGTGGGGTGAGCTCACCCTCCCATCCTCTGTGGGGAATCTGAGCCACATTGACAGTGCTGTTCCCATTTTAGGGATGCAGCACCTAAGGCACACATTGGGGCTGGGTACACAGAGAGCTCTCAGAGAAGCCCAGTGCTCCTGCTCCTCCTTTTTTTATCAGCAGCACCACTAAAGTGTGTGCTCTGCTCTATGAAGCTGTTAGGCTCAGTCTTTTTGATAGCAGGAATGGCACATTGAATCAGACATTTTCTATCAGGGACTATCTAGCTCCTTTCTTAAAACTACTGGAAGCACTCGTGTTCTTTAGTGACTTCATCTTTTCAGATAATAAATTACAGAAAATTGATTTCAAATTTACAATCTCATTACTGAACTCTAAACCACCAAATACCAAAGAACATTTGCTTTTTACTCAGTTAATTCTAAGCATATATTCATGGCTAATTAATCAGGCCTGGGTCCTACACCACCCACTGATTACTGCCTGATGTACAACAGCAAGTCATTAGAAATCTTTAACTGAAGTCCTATCAATCATTCTACAATAGCTCTTCACCAACTTGTAATTTATGTACTGTGTTTCTGCATAAACAACTTGCATCTTGTGTTCCTAGGTATGAAACTTGTAAGAAGTAGATTTTATTTCAGCACCAGCCTACTGTAAGGACTCAAGCTGACAGGCTGGGGTCTTCAGCAAAAAGAATTGGATACAACCATTCTAACTTCTGCTGTGTCTGAGGTGATTTAGGAATTGCCAGACAGGGAGCAGGACACAGTACCTTCTCCCAGAGTATGTGTACAACCAAAGTGAAATTAAATGTAAGTAAATATAGGGTGTTAGCTGTGAGGTAAAATCAGTTGCAAAGTTTTACCCACTACTTTTCAAAAAAAATTTGGGATATTTTGTAGAAATGACAATGAGTGATGTTTCTCATTGCTGGATGGGCCGAACTGTATGCGGCTGCATTAAATCATATTTTATATACACAGCTCCAACTTCCCAAAGTTCCAGATGGCACTATAGCACCTCTGTGTCCTACCATCATTTCTCATTCCAGAATCTATCTCCTTGGCCCATTTTATCAGCTGTGGCTCAGTGGGTGCTCCCAAAGCATGGCTTGGCCTGGTGGCTGTCCCTGCCCACTTTGCATCCTGCACTTCCACAATCACCCTGCCTGAGCAGTCGAGTTGGAAGCTTTTTCCTGCCATTGTGTTTGTTTATTGGAACCAGGTTTCATTAGCATCTCTGCAAGACAGAAGACTGCATCAACAGATTTAAAAGCTGCCAGAACCTATAAAATCCAATCAAGAAAACAATCCCTAAGGGAGAAAATGATTGAGTGCCTATAAAGGTACCAAGTTCTTCCACCCAGATGGATTTTTTTAAATAGAACTCTGCTCTCTAAAGGCACTTAGGGTGCAATTCTGGCACCACTGGGTGAGGCCTCATTATCTGGGAGATAACGGGACTGTTTACAAGGAGAGGGAGAGCTTGGGGCCACTGAGTGTGTTAGAAGAGCTTTCCATTTGAGAAATGTCAGGTCAAATTGCTTCCACTTCTTGTTATCCAACTGTGAAAAATATTAGTATGCATGCTAGGTAGAACAACAGACTAAATAAATAACAGAAAAGAAAAAGTTCTCTTTCAAGCCTGGGAGGTTTTTTGCAGTATTTGTGATTAGCAGCTACAACAGGGAAGATACATCTAGGAGAACATTTCTCATTAAAAACCAGAGTTAAAGCAAAGTTTGAGTGAGTGAAGAAGGTACGTAGCTGTGGCCAGTCACACTGTGCAAACACGGTGTGTGGTGGGGGAAATGGGGAATATTCTTGATAGTATTGTAAATATTTATGTTGCAGCAAAGTATCCTTGGCAGCTTGGGCAGAGGTTTATAAAATATGAAGACAGAAAAGTGCAACCTTCTACCAGATGGGGTTTGGCAGAACACGACCAAGTAATTTACAGGTTATATAAAGAGATTACCTGACTCATCCTTGGAGCACAGTAATCTGTGGGCTGAATAGAGGCAGCCCTTCAGATGCTGCAGGTCCTTTGGAAGGAAGGAAAGATTCACTTGGGGGGAGAAACACTAGTTAAGTCTCTTCTCTTCTGTACAAAGTGTCTTGCAGGCTCTGTTCTATTCCAGTACAGCTCTGCAGGTCCCAGGAAGGCAGGATGCAGACACAGGTACATATTCCAGCTGGCACCATGTCTAAGGTGTGCTGTCCAGTCTGAGTGGCCAGGTTACAGAGGGACAGCCTTAGCAAGGGGTCAGAGATGCCAAGGAGCTAGAGGATAGAGAGGGACACATCTTCCACTCCTCTCCACCTGCAAGGAAGTGCTGTCACTGCTTGTAAGTCAAAAATCTGCTATGGAATGCCCACTTCTGTGAATAAAGCTATTTCTGAATGTTTACCTGTTGCCTTTGCTCATTTGAACTGACTGTTCACTCTCAGTAAAAGAATGGAAGTTCTGTAGTGACCTGTCCTCTCGCTCCCTGGAAATTGCTTTTGTGAGCAAAACCTCTCTGGGGAAGCCTGACTCCTGATCTCCCCAGGAAATTAGCAGGGCAGGGAGCCAGTTATGGCTGCATTCACCGTGCCAGCACAGCCCAACAAAAACACACACAAGGGATTTTAATAATGGTAATTGCAGTAAA
The DNA here is from genome assembly GCF_017590135.1 of Pyrgilauda ruficollis. NCBI lineage: Eukaryota > Metazoa > Chordata > Aves > Passeriformes > Passeridae > Pyrgilauda > Pyrgilauda ruficollis. Next base: position 789,413 of record NW_024511877.1, read on the forward strand.
TCCACACCCTGGGGAGCAGGTATGTGCTTTTTGGATAAGCAAACACCAGTGGGAAAGTCTCTGGCTGTGAAAGCACAAGCCATTGCAAGCAGGTGAGAGGAGGAGCAGAGTAAACTGTGGCAGTGGCTGCAATTTCCATTAGGAGCAGGGTCTGGCTTCCCAGGGGTGACTCCCAGGGATGGTCAGACTGAGAAGGCCACAGAACAGCTGACATTTTGCTCCTGTGTTACCACCTCTACCCAGGCTAGCTAGCTATGGAGAGCTCAAATAAGGAGGCAGCAGCTTGGATCAAGGGTAAAGAAAAGATGATAATGGTTTCTGAAGACTGTGCATATGTAGGAAAAATACCCCCAATTTTTCTCAAACTGTTTGCTAGTGCAGATTCATTGTAGCTGTCATCATAGATTTTTGTGACAACTCTTTGCATTCCCCTTTTTTTGCTTGAAGTCACCAAATTATTCAGAATATATCAGCTTACTTGTTTTTGGTTCCTCATAAGAATGATAAATATTTCAGAAAGTTCTGATTTCTCATTATTATTATCACCTTTAAGCCTTTTCAATCCTTACTTTTTCTTTTGGCATAAGTGTGGGAAGCTGCCAAAAGGACGAATTTTGACAGCTCTAGCTCTTTTTTGTTTGTATTGATGAAAACTATCTGTGCAGAAGAGAAAACGTTCTTGTTTTGTAAATGATAATGAATATCTAGGTATGCAGATGAGCATGTGGGTACTGTGCTGCTGGAACAGAGAGAACAGGATGTTCTGTCACTCAGAGCTGAGCAGGAGCTGCCTACCTGGCAAGAGGAACCTGCACACAAACAAGTGACAGTTTCTGTGTGATTACAGAGGTCATACAATGTGGGAAATGGAAAGATAAGAATTTCTATAGATAAAGGAGGGTTTGGTCTGCAGCCTTGGAAGGAGCTTAGATTGATGTAAAAATAAAGTACACAGAAGTTAAGTAGAAAAATCATAAACTTACGTTTCTAAAGTTGTAAGAAAGAATATGCTTTAAGCAAGTGAGAAACTGCATTGATAAGATGTGAAGGGTTTATAATGTAGGGGTGTGGTTATATAGATTGAGCTAAAAGTTTAGAAATTATAATAGAAGCATATTGTGTAGATGTGTAACAAAAACCCATCAAGCAAAAGTATCCGCGGTGCAACTAAATTAAGTAAAGGTGATAAGTTAAAAAAAGCAAAATAAACCTTGTAGGAACTTCTATTAATTTAGAAAATTATATATTTGTCTTATAACAATGAACTTGTAACTACTTTAGGCTCTAGCCGACTCCTTTAAAATCTCACGGCCTCTGAGACTGATGTTTACCTGAGCAATAAATCGTTCTTAACCCGACTAGAGTCCCATTCCTTCATTAAAAACCAGCAATAATAATTGTACAGCAAGGTTTTATACTTCCCAAACTAAGCTCCCACTGCTGCATGACACAACCCCTCTCTGCAAAGCCATTTGGTTTGGTGTTTCTCCTCTCCAGGAGTTCATGCACTTATGCCTGTTACCCTCACAAATGAGCCGGTGTATTTGAAAAGTACCTTCTTCAGATCTTTTCATGAGCATAACACAACAAACTACACTGATTTTAGAGATCTGATGACACACATTTCATGTTATCATCTCCATGAAGGAGACCCCCACATTGCTCTAAAATCTGAAGCCAGATCAGCCAACAGCAGCACTTGTGCAATGCCAAAGTCGTGCTCCAGGGAATCAGGATGCCATGAGAGCTCTGCCAAACGCAAAGAAACAAAACACAAGCAGCACAGAACAAAAGCAGTGCAAATAATTTAAGCCAATGTAGTCTAAGGAGAAAAAAAGTCACTAATAACAGTCTTATAAGGCTGCTAGTTCTCAAGCATACCATCTCTGATTTGGGTGTGGAATGGGCAAGGGGAGGGAAACTGCTCTTGGAGATTGATGTGCCAGTTCTGTGGGCCATGAGGCTCTCATGCGAACGTGAAATTCCACTCGTTTGTAACTCTCACTGCACACAAGGAATAAGCTCTCCTTTAAAAAGCCTCTACATCATATCAGCCTTAATTCTATCATTCTCTGGTTTACATTTAAAAGCTCTGGAAGGCCACCCAGCATTTTTGTCAGGGTACATACAGAGGTCCACATTTTCTTTTTCCCCTACACTGACACAAAGAAACAGCAGCGCTATTTAATACAGGGCTAAATAAAAAAGCAGAATAAACAGAACTTCCAAACAAAAATGAACAGCATACTTTGTGAGGGAAAAGAACCCCAAATCTCAGGATGGATAAAGAGGGACTCTGCTCAAGGGACAGAAAGGAATAAAATACCAGCATGAATTTGTGAGGGAGCAATTATGCCAATTCAATTTACTTGCAGAACACTGAGACCTGGGATCACAAAGAGAACACAAGTTATCCTTGAATTTATCATAGTATCACAGTGTTTATGAGACACATTAAAAAATCTTTCCAGCTAACACTGATTAAATCTGCATTAGAACATTATGATCACCTTGGGTGCTGTGTTTCAGTAAAAACTTGGAACAATTGGATAAAGTTCAAAGGAAATCAGCAGAAATTGTAACAGGCCTGGAAGACATGGCCCAAAGGAAATAATAAATGCTGGATTAGGATTATGCAAATGTTAGTGCCTTCCTGCCCACCTAATAGAAGTAAGTGCTGTGAAATGGAAGAGAGTGTTTCTCTTTCTTCATGTATATGTTGGATAAGACAAGGAAAAACGGATTGAATTGGATCAAGGAAGATTTATGAAAATCTTCATATTATAAAAAACCTTGCAACAGCAAGATTGGTTCAGGAGGTTTTGGAACATCAGTACTGGAAAATTAAGAAAAAGCCTGACAGCTGTGTCAAGAATGACAAATACATTTGATACACTGTTGTGGGGGAAAGGGAATGGACTAACAGATCTCTTGAAGTTGCTTCCAGCCTTGTGATTCTCTGATTTCATGGCACATTCCTTTATACCACGGAGCTACATGTTTAACATTGTACTGTTTAAAGCATTTCTCACAGGAATTATATAATTTTCTTTTATTATTTACACTTATTATAGTCCATTCACTTCATATTCAGTATAAATATTGCAACACTGCACTCTCCTAAGTGAGTTTTTTTTATTTCATTAAACATTTCCCTCTGTGAAATACCCTCTTCAATAAAGCATGGCAGCAATAATAAATGACCCAGAGCAAGAGGAGGAGTGGAATGGGAAAAGTGTAACAGGAGGAATTCTCCTGTTTCATAGACATTCCATTAATTTATTTCCAGCAGGCAAACTCCATTTCCCTCTCAGCAGTGTGGCTCAGGAAACACTCAGATGCTAGAGGCTCAAATAAACGCCTCACAATTTTCTACTGACACCTCCTCAATAGTTCAAGTGGTTCCTCTGCCAAAGGGGTAAAGGCACAGAGTTCACATTAAATATCACTATATCCATCAGCAAGAAAATGCAGAGTTTCAACATTCGGGGGTGTTGATGGAAACCAAAAAAATTCTTGGTGAGATGTAGTGGCTGCAAGCTGAACAGGTGACACCACGGCTGGAAACCCAAGGAACCACCCACTGCTGAGTCACCCCCAGCCACTGCCATCACTTTCTAGCCTGGACAGCATTCATAACACAACATTAATCTCTTCCAAAAGCTCTCATTGTTTAGCTCTGCACCTCAGTTCTGAGCTGCTTCACAGTCCTGCTTTCCACCGTGGAAAATCTCAGGCCCAGCCCAAAACCTGTTGGTCAGCACTGAAAAAGGGAAAGTCCTCTAATATTCTCCTTTCACAATTGCAGCATCAACAGACCAGGGAGTGGAAAGTGTTTGACTAATATTTATGAATGAAGGCTTACAATGCTTTTTCCTTTTCCCCAGGCACAGATCACTGACTAGAGAAAAAATCCAAGAAGAGGTAAGTGATTTCTCAGAGTTACACAATCAGCTTGTGGGAACACATAGTTTTAACCACTTTTTGCCCAAACTCTGCTATTCCTGCTGCAGCCCTCACTAAACACACATCCCCAGGGTTACCAAAATGTCTTTAGGATGCAAATACTTTTACATCTGCCATTTTTTATGCAGGGGTTGTTTGCCATCACTGAAATACCACCTATGCTTAAATGACTGAGACACTTTATCTCAGCAAGTTCCTTCATTGTTGGAATAGATTTTCAAGGAGAAACCTTTACCAGTCACCACTGCAGAACATCTCTTTAAAAGGAGCTGGAAGTACCTGTTTTCCATTATCTTTTTGAACATGTTCTTTCATTCCAAATCCAATTTGGATTCTTTCAGATCCTGGAAAGATCACTTGAATTTTATTCTAAACAATTTATCGAAGCAGGGCTAAGGACTCCTACTGAAGTGAAGCACTAACACTTTGCTGTAAAGAGGGAGCCTTTTACAGACCCGTTTTCAAGGTGAATATTTATGTACAAAATACCACTTCCAGATTCAGGTTTTCTCAGAGCGCTGTAGCAGAAAAGCAGAAGTATTTTAGTGTGTTTCAGAACTTGGTGTCCAAAACTGGACAGATCTCAGGTGCACAGGTTCTTCTATACATTTGCCCTAAGACCCTCTCCTTGCAGAATCGACTCCTATTGTGTTTTTACACAAAGATGTCTGTTTAGAATTTGGATAATCTCAAACTAGAAGAAATGAACATATCAGCAATGAGAAATCAGTGTCTATTCTGGAAAATGAACCTGGGCAGAAAAGCAATGAAGATGTTGGCCTGTTTCCTCTATCAGGAGGTGCTCTCTGAGCCTGTGATTTTGCTGTCCACAAGGAAAAAGAGTGAGATCTCCATGTAAACTTAGATCTTATGATTTTCATCAGCTGCATCTCTGGTGCCTCTGTGAAGCATTTAAGACTCAATGTCAGCTTTGATAGATTTTTAAAAATCAGTGAAGTGGTAACTTCAAAACAGCTTCTGACCACATTTGTGCTTCAGAACATTTAAGAAAGCCTAATAGACCATTGAGTCATTATCCTGATATTTATAACATTAAGAATAATAACATCCTGGGGGATGAAAGGTTACAGAGAGCATGTACAGTCATCCTCTAAGAGAACAGCTTCAGCAGAAGAAGATTGCTGTTAGAATAATCTTCCTGATTACAGTCAAGAAAGGACATAAATTGCAGAACACATCACATTCTTCCCTCAGCCTTTTGGGAAAGCACTGACAAATCCCACATGACAAGCCCTTTGCAAAATGTAAGCAAGAGATCCACAAGAAGATGTCGAGTTCAAATGAGAACCTCAGTTAAACACAAGCACCCACTCAATGCTGAGACCTCAATTAGCAGATTCTGTAAGGATTAAGTAAAAGCAGCAAGTGAAAACCTGTGCAGGTTTATTTAGACAGCCTGTGGTAATGGAGTTTCTAATGCATCTGTGTCATATTGTTTCTCTGGGCAGTCAGTGTTGCCTTACTGGTTCTTCATACTCGGCTTCACATGTAATTATCTCCTAAGTGGACAGTGAAATTCTGTGTAAATGCATTTCTATTGTCATTCTCTGCACTGTGTGACACAGCTGACCCTGAGCTAAAGCGTCTCGGGGCAAGTAATGCAAATTTGTAACCTTAGAAGACTGCCTCAATCAGATTTAGGAAATGCATGTTATTTCAATATTCAATAGTTTCCAAGACCATAATATCCTCTGTGTGCTTTCCTTTTTAATTACATGTATACAGCTTGTATCTCATTAGCCACATACCTGTCATGTCTCTGCTCAGAGACTGCAGCTCAGTTCCTGACTCTTTTCCTTAAAAGATGTGCCAGGAAAGGGCTTTTAAAGATACATTAATACCACTGGAGTTTCCCAGGCATTGTGTGAGGGGCACTGGAAAAGAATTCCTGCCACACAGCTCTGTTCTCTTTTGCTGAGCCTGCACAGATCTGCTCCTGGCAGTGTCACACACAAGGATTCTTTATGTCAAGTGCCCTAACTGGGAAAGAGGGGGCAGCCAAAAGTTCTTGAAAAGCCTCTGTTGCCAACATTTCACTTCACATTCCCTTTCCAAAACATTGAATTTAAATGTCACTTTGCTAATCCCTTCATACATAGTTATTCACTGCAGAGCCAAGGAAGCAATTCTAATCTTTGTTGGTAAAGAATGAAAAAAAGCACTCAGGGCTGTTTACATGACAACAAAGGTTTCCCAAACCAGATGCCTTTCCCTAGGCTGGCAGAGCAATCCTCACAGCAAAGCGGGAGCAGAGCAGCTGCGGATGTTACAGTTCCCAGCTCAGTAAAGGGAAGTCATGATGAAGAAAGGAGAACAGGAATCTTCAGGACTGAAAAGCTGATTTTGGAGTGCAGGTAGAGGAAGTGTTAACACGACTGAGCTGAAGTCTATTTTCCTGGCTGCTTGTTCTCCAGGACCCCGCCAGCCCTGTGACAGCCTCCTGAGCCAGGCACAGAGACCTGCCCGGGCTGCAGGCAGCCAGGAAAATCCAGGAGCCCTCCAGTGGCCAGAGCTGCCTCAGCTCCTGCCACGGCTCCCGTTCCCTTGCCTTGCCTCCCCCGTGCAGAACTTTGATGGAAAGATGTGCTATTTTTACCCGTTTTGACGCTGTTGATGGATGGAGCCCCTGACAGGAGTCAAAAGGCTGCTATTTTCTTGGGACTACTCCTTGGCTTTCAAACTGTCTTGTCCTGCTTTCAGATAACCCAAATCTTTTCACTAACTATGCATGCTGGAAAGTATTGCTGGTCTTTTGGGAAATTAGGGAAGTGATTTATTCTCTGGTTGCTTCAATAAAAAAGTGATACTGGCAGAAAACTTGAGTACCTTGGTAGAAATTTAAGTTTGCAAACCAAGTACTTAATGAGGTTCACATGCACCCTTGTAGCCACCAAACTATCTACTCAGAATGTATTGTGTACTCTCTTTTTTGATTTAAATGCAATTTTCTTCCACTGCAGTGCAAACATAAGTTGCAGGAACAGGTCTATAAAGAAGACTGAACACTTTGCAGTGTAGCAGTCTCTGTGGTGCTCAGGGATCAGTGTACCACTGACCTCCAATAACACAAGGCCACTGCTTGAGGAGCATTAATGGTCTCTCTTCATGTTCTTTGACACGGTGAATTTTGCTCTCCTCTGCAGTACCCTTGGATATTCCACCAGGTTACTTAGAAAGCAGGGCCCTACCCTTTGCAAGACAGAACTGGCTGAGATGACACACCCAAAGCACAGAGATGAAAAGAATCCACCTTCAGCAGATCTTATCAAGGCATGGCATAATCACCAAGTGAAGGAGGAGCTGCCACTTAGTTCTCCTTTTCTAGAGCTTCAAGGGAAAGCAAATCTCATTCCTGCCAGCCAGCCTTTTATCTAACATCCTTACTGCCAAGTGCATGCTCAGTAATGAGGAGCAGAATTGCTGCCCAGGGTTTTGGCATGACAGTGACCAAACACTGAAGTCCCTGCATTTCTTTATAAAGACATGAAACTCCAAGGCAAGGTGTCATACTTCAGACAGCCTTCAACTGGTGATGATGTATATTCTTTGGACAACTTAGGGAAAAGCAGAAGGCAATGTAATGTTATTTTTTCCACGTTTTGCTGGTGCATTACTTTCAGAACAACACCCCACCTATAGATTACAGAGGCAACATCTGTCTTCTCCCCAGAACCACATGTGGCTGGTTGACTCTTCCAGATGAACTGACTGACTCAGACAACTTTATAAATGGTTGTAAAGGTGCAGTTAAAGATGCAGTTATACCTTTCCAACTACACATCCCAGCTGCAGTACCCCAGCTGTCTGGGACACCCTTAGGTCTCTTCAGCACACTTTGGGCCAGATTCTCAACTCATAGTGAATTTGCCCTGCTTTACTAAGCTATAGACCCAAACTGGTGTATCCTGTTTAACAGGAGATGAGGACTAGCATACTGTTCCCTAGATGAACGTCACACTGGGCAAAGAGCTTTAGGAATTACAGTTGTCAAGTTTTTGAAACCCAGAAAACTATTGCCATATTCTGGATATAAACATCGCTTATCAGTTTCTTTTAGCTGAGAAAGAGTAACAGATCACTTCTACTCTCCACACTTCAAATTCTAATTCAGCCTCATGAAAATCATTGATTTTACACCACGGCTGAATTTGCTCCATTGTAATTTGAGATGGCAGAGAGGCTGGAGAGGTATAACAGGTATTCTTGCTCAAAACAATCCACATCTGCCCTCCTTTTCTTGTTAATTACTATTTTATCAGATACTAATTCTTGGTCCAGATGACATATTGATATAACCACAAAGACTTGGAAGAATTGTTCCTACTATAGAAAGACCGACTTGAGTGTTTTTACTTGCTGAAATAATTTTTAAGCCCTCATTTCACAAAACCTGCAAAATGCTATTTCAATAACAGATCTTTTAGCTCTGCAGAAGAATGTGAGTGTGTTATAAATAAGCTATTGCTCTTTCCTGCTTTATGGCATGTGAAGATTAGCTTTTTCCAGATATTACTTACTGTGAAGTAAATATACCGGTGTCCTGCTGATAAGACCATTATTTCTTTATAGCTGCAAATAAAGCCTGTTCTCCCTTATAGATACCTCTGACAAGCTCCTGAAAATATGCCTCACACAGACACTGCCAGTGAGTCACCTACAGCATTGCTCCAAGGGTACTTGAAGCCTCTGTACTTTTAAAAGTGTTCCCAGAAACTCAGCTCACCTCTGCTCTTCACAGCCTGTACCTGAGGAATAAAAAGTTTGATCGACAGTCCATAAATCTGGCCAGCTCTTGCCCAACACTGGGAAGGGACTTCCAAAGGTGTGTATTGGGCCTTTCCAAGAGTGCCTTTCCCAACAATCCAATTTTAAATGAAATGTCTCTGTGGATCACAACTGTGAGGGCAGTTCCTGCAATGTGCCACCAGTCTGGAACACTGGGGAATGGCTGGCTCTGCTCTAGAGTTATGCACTTCAGCATGGACACAAGGAATTCTTTTTCATGGCCCCAGGTGCAGCTGGGAAAGAAACAAAGTTTGCCAAGAGTGCAAGAAATGTCAAGACAGCAAGTGCTGCAGGTGGCTCCTGACAGCAATTCAGCAGGGGCGTCTCTGATTCAGGATCAGAGCTGCCACATCTGGAATTTGTCAGCAGCCAGCAGACATATTCTGAGAGAAAAGTGGGATAGATCTTTTCAAAGGTGAATGATGAAATTTATTTCACTTAATCAAGGGCTGCAAAAGCATTAAGCACACAGTGCCTAAAAGCCTGAGGTGTCTGCTGCAATGCTTGGGGGCTGGAAAGATCCTGTGATTTTGGCATGCAAAACCAGGACTCCAAAGAACAAGAGAAGTTTGCTGTGTATTCCAGTGGCCAGCTTGGGGCTCTCCTGCAAACAGAGGAGTTGCCATGCAAGGCATGGAGCTGACTGGATGATCTAAATTCCTGGGAATAGCAGTAAGTAAACCAAAGGGGCTGCTGGAGCTCCATGGCCCATGGATAGGTTGTGATCTGGCTGACCGTCCTGGCCAAGGACTCTGCAGGAGGAAGGTTCTGGTGCCTGGGGCTGCTGTCCTCCAGGACTCCTGAAGCCCTGCTATGTGAGGCTCTCAGGAGTACAAACCACAGCTGCTGGAGCTCTGACATAGGAGGGTGGGAGTACTTTAGCCATCCCAGCCCTGTGAGCCTTCACTACACCCAGGCAGCCATTAACCACCTCTCCCACTGACATCAGCCATCCCTCAGCTCTCTCAGTACCTTCCAAATGGGATTTTTGACTCCAGCTCTTTAGTGTCCATATGCTGAAGAGAGAGGGAAGCTGTAAGTAAATGCAGTGATTTTTCACTTTTTTCAACATGGAAAAGCATTGCATGCCAAGAAATATCCTCTTTGTACTTGTTCAGACAAGTTGCTAATGTCTATATTGCAAGATTCAAGAGATAAAATAATCTCTGTTCTGTGTGCACATGTGGGAAGGAGAAGGGCTAGCAGAATGTAAATTTTGACTCTGTTGAAAGCACAGCCCTGTGGGAATAACTCCCTACCATGCTCAGCTGCAGTGAGGAAGCACTGCTGGAGAGAAGAAACAGGAGAATCTTCATGACTGCTGCCTTTTCCCCTCTGTGCCTGGTGGTATTTAGCAAGTCTTTCCCCACAGTCTTATTGGTGGAGTTGGGAGTGATCTGTTCTCCAAAGGGGTGGGAAAGGATGGCTCTTTATTTTAAACACATGGTGAAAATGCTGGATATAATGTTGGGAATTTGCAGCTGGGAACCGGATTGTAAAAAGGATATGAATTAAAAAAAAATCCTAACAATTAAATCATAGCTCAAAAAGAAGTAAGCAAAATCTTTGCAGCTGGAAGAGGGCAGGAAGATTGAATGTGCAAATCCATTCTGATTATTTATTATTCCAAAATAAACTGAAAACCAGGCTTAGAAGTACAAATGGGTAGCCCAGCAGTGGAAGGGTGGGCAATGGTTGTACAGAACATTCTTTAAAGATTAGTCACTTCAATGTGCCCATATGTATCTTGGAAAAATGGACCAGATTCTCTGTGGGTGTAAAAGGCAGAAGTTCATAGAACTCAATTATTTATACTAGCAGATACTCAAGATAATGTTTCTACTCCTGGCAATCACCAAAGTATGAAAACTTGACAAAAATACACACAGAATAGCAGAGTGGGGAAGAGCAGACTTTGCAAAAAGTGCTTCTCTTCCTGCTAAAAATACACATTAGATTTTCCTTTTAGTTTAAAAAAGATTTTGCTCTAGAAGTCTACTTTCCCCAAGCTGTGCAGCTAATCTCAGTGGCTTCCACATGTCACAACACTGTACAATTGTGCCAGCCTGCCCATTCTTAACGGGGGGCATTTATCTGTTTGCTTTCCAAGGTGAAACTGATCTGGCAATATTCAGCACACTGAGAAGAGAAAACCAGCTCTGATGCCCATAGATATCATCCTGGGTGCAACTTTTGGGGGGTAACCAACTCAGCCAGCTCCTGTTAAGAATATCTCTGAGAATTAAGTGTGTATTTGTAAACCCAGCTACCCTTGGGTTCCTGTGTCCATCTGTGTGGTTGTTCTGGCCTTTTCTCTCTTTTGTGACCCCTCCCTTCTTAGAATGAGAATTAATAATCGTAGTCAGAAAAGAGACTCAGTCTAGGTTGTACTAAAAGCAAAAAATAAAGAATAAAAATGCCTCCCTACCAGACTGCAATGCTCTCTTTCATTTTTGCTGACAGTGGCGCTGACATTTAATCAGAGAAGGGGGAAATTCAAACTGAGGAGGAGTCATTGGTGCAGAGCTGTGTGCAACTGGTGGGTAAAACTTTAGCATTATTCTTCACCATTTGGAATTTCACACTCCTGCTTTTAATCTCTCTGTTTAAAGATAACCACAAATGTGAAACTCAAAGTACAATTCATTTATCTAGGGCTTTTTTTGCCCAGCTCACCATTTACCTTTAATCCATCCATCCTGATATGAATCTTCTGCTCATCTACATTTGGCATAACTCCCTATTTTTCTACAGTATTTTTTTAGAAACAAGTTGAAAAGGTAAAGCAGACGTGTTATGCTTAATACATACAAGCTGTGACTAGAGTCTGACCCACTATTCTTTTTTTGGGTCTTCCAAAAGGGAAAACAGGGAATTTTTAATCAATAATTTGATCAAATGCAAAACCACAAACTTTTCTTTTTTATAATACACCAATACAAAACCAGAATCATGCAAATGCTTGAGAAAATATTTCTCAAAAAAACCCATTGTAAAGGACAATTAACATTTTGCAGTGGTATGAAGTAAATTTTTACAGGACTTAGACCTTTTGTGCCAATATTTACCAAACAAAGCATCACAAGCCACACAATGACCCAAATTTACTTGACATTTACAGCCATGCAAATCCTTCTCAACTATAAAGAACTATAGTATTTCAAAGTAAATCTGGCCTTAAATAAAGATGTGAGATTATCATCCTGCTTAAGAAATGTACATTATAACCTGAGAGAAAGAATTCTTCTAAGCAACTCTGACATGGTGTTTGGACAGCTGTTTAATAACAACATAAAATCCTGCTAGCTGAGTTCTATTATAGTTTCTCCTTGTGCTTCCAGCTGGCCTCTGCCTGGTCTAAGGGGAATGGAGACCAGAGCCAAAGATACACATTGCTCTGTGCAAGAATCAGGGAAAGGAAAAGCTGGGAGCCAAATGAGCCCCTCTGCTGCTGGGTGCTTTGGGCTGGAATTCACACCAAGACCGGCCAGAACTGGCCTGGAATCCCATCAAGAAATGCAGACACAGATGTCACACTTCCACACACGTGGTCCAAGGCCACTGCAGTCTTTCCATGGCTCTTGGGCCTGACACCCTGACCAACCTCCTTCTGGGGATGAAGTTCTGACCCCTCTGGAAAACCCAGCTTGGCAAACTTGCCAGGCCTTCAGCAGAGAAAACTGACTCTGATGTCCCCATAGGAAACCTGGGCCCCGAGCCCACGACAGCAAAGTGTTGTGATACATTAGAGCTCATTCATGCTTAGATATGCATAATGTCATCAGGGAGGGTGAAACCATCTGAAAAGGAAATGTCAACTCATACAGCTTGTTGGAAAAGCAGCACTGGAAGCATGTTTTATCTGAATATGGCAATCTATTCAAGTCAAAAACTGTGAGAATGCATGGTTTTATCTTCTTTTGTTTCAGTAGAAAGCACAATAGTTAAAACATGTCACCGCAAAAATGAAGTGATTTTGTGTTTAAAATACCAAACATTTTTTCTAGGTAAAGGATTCTGAAATGCTAGTATTTTGTTCCACTCCCCAGTGTGACCTGACTTCAAAACTTCTAAAACTTCCCCTGAAAGAAACTCTGGTTTTGCACAGCTCCAAAATTTAAATTGCCAGCTCCTAAAGCGTTTTATGATCTGTGTCCTGCAACTATAATAGAGGAGAAACAAAAATTCTAAGAAAGCCTCACTTATTTCTTGTCCCAGTCTGGCAGCCTCTGATGGCTTTCATCCCTCATAACATTGCTACCACACCACAGAATTCAGCATCTGTGCAAACCCCTCACTTCTTTTATATCTATAAACCCTCAGTACTGAGGGTGCAGAGAGACAAGCAGCAGTCTTTGTCTCCATCAGACCATACACATGTTTTAATGTCATGTGTTAGCAGTCATGTAAAACCTCAGAGTTATTTTGCCCTAACCATGAATCAGGGTCTGTGCAGACTGAGGATGTCAAGCAGCTGATACAGGAGCTCTGTACACGAAACTTTGCTTTTCCCACTGCCTCCCCATACTGATTTATTCAAAATTCTACCTGAATGCATTTGCCTGATGTGGAGCCTCTGCATGATGCCCTCATCTTTAATCAGTGTTCTACAGAACCTGCTTTCCTGTCTGGCCATTACCCAGAAATGGCTCTTGGGTAAAACGAGAAAACATGCCAAATAAGCATTTAATATAAATCAGGTGGAATTTGATATGCTTCATATGGAAAGCTCCTCTTTGATTTAAATATGTGTCAGACCAAGTGTCTTGAGTATTCTGCATCAGAAGCCAGGGAGCTGGGAATGAGTCCCTGAAGGTCCTGCCCCAGCTGCAAATGCTCAGGAACAGCCTCTCCTGGAATCACTTGGGGTTAATGAACTCATGCTGGGCAATGCACACTCACCATAACTGTGTGCCTACTCCTCCAGGTCAATGTTTTATACAGAACTCCTTCTGTTCATTTGAGGCACATTCAAAGATTTTGCTGAAGCAATTATTAAATTTGTCATGGGTTAGAAAGAAGTCATGGTGGTTCTCATTTTTTGTTCCTTCAAAGTTTTTTTTTACTATTAATAGATCAATTTCCCAATCTACTCATTTGTACCCATGAGCAATTTTTTACCTAACTAAACTGTTCCTAATATCTACATTTCAAAGTCCTGCTTTGCATATTTGCCTGAAGGTAGTGTAGATTAATGTTAGCACCAAAAACCTCAAGAGAGCTGGAGGTACCAGACATACACAGGGATTGTTTCCATGTGTGTCTTGTTCTGTGGGAAAGACACCAAGAAACTCTCCAAGCTGGGATGCAGCAAAGATTCCTATCTAGCTGTCAGTCCAGCCATTTAGATGTAGGTGCAGGAAAATTCACTACAACTTCACAACTCCCTCCTGAATTTAGTCCATTCTAACATATTAATATGCAATGTTCTGGATAGAAATTACATGATTAATTAATCATATTTCAATTTACCCTGTTAGCAACAAGAAAAAAAACCCCAGACTCCGTGCAACACCACCTTGCAAGATAGAGAAAATGAAACTCAGTTTCATTTAATTCAAGACAAGAATTCCCATCGTTTTTCTGCAAAGAACCCTTGGTTTGCAGAGATCCCTATCACCCTGCAGCACAACTCCCTGCTGTTATGCAGTGGGAATTGAATGTAGGAAGCCAAATGGAATGCTTTTGTACTTTTAGAACACCTGCTTCCTGCATTTATCTGTCCCTGAAGAAATGGACTTACTTCTCACATATACAAAAAAGAGAAATAAGAGAAAATGGAATTTTGGGCTAGATTTAAAGTGATACCACACACATTTAAATTCCAGCAGTGGATGACTGCTAGCTTCCTCACCCAGCAGAAAGCAGTATTCATGTCAGGAACCACTGGACAAAATCTATACTAAAATAAGCAAGACATCAGTTTAGAATATCCAAGAGGCTTCTGCCATCAAAACCCTCTAAGTCCATCTAAACCTTCCATTTTCTGCTCGCACTCAACACCTTTACTGGTGCAGGCTAAGGTGGCACATTCAGCTGAGACCCTGTGGTTAAAAGGAAGAGCATAACTGTGACAGTTGTCCTGTTTGCTCATGTACATGGTGGCACCTTTCTGAGTAGTGAATACATAAAGAACAAATACTAATGATACCTTTTGAAAGGCCACTGTCAGGCCTGGACTGTTTGCAGGATGGCTGTGATGTTTGCTGGGGAACTGAATATGATGTTCAGATGATGGAAAATTTAAATGAAGTGGCAGGATAGGGGTATGAATTAAAACAACTGAGCTACTGCACAAAGAAGGGGGTTTGAAGTCAGTAAGAATAATGGATACCATGTGGGCTGACTTGTATGATTATTTAATGAAATTAGAATATCTGTGTAAGAGAGGAGGATGTTTACATCATCGTGAAATGATGGGATAGTTAAGCCTCAAGGCCTGGGTTAATATCTGCTCCAGAGCCAGCTGAGCATCACAGGTCACAGAATGACCTCTAAAACCTTGGAACCCATCAACGTATTTATGTCAGTACCAGAAGCCCAACAGTCAAGGCTGAAGTTTGGTTCTCTCTGCACAATGAGCAAAAGTTCTTGTGGGATAGAATCTTGTGCATTTTGATCTTTTTATCTTCAGGTATGCACTGAAATGCTGGGCAGACTTTTCAGATGACAGAGGGAGAAACCAGGAAACACCTTAGGAGGCAATCTTATTCAGAAATCTCAGATCTTCACCTGCCAATCCTTGGGCACAGGGAGTTGTGAACTGGCCAGGAGAAATGAATCAGTCTCACAAGGAACTGCTGCAACTGGCTGAAGAGCAAGAGAAAAACACAGCTACAGGATAACAAGGTGGACTAAGAATCTTGTAGTTCTCCAAGGTCTGTGTAACAAACAGCTATGAAACAGTTTGTTTTGTCAGGGACCATGGCTGGCCAGGAACTCACATTTATTAAAAAGGAGACCCCCCTGCATAATTTTTATAGCATCAGCAACAACATCTTGTTAAGCTGATACCTGTGGAAAAATGCAACCCTGATTCTTGGCCTGTGGGTTTTTCTTGCTATTTCACTCCAAAGAGAAATCAGCAGGCAAAACATGACACTTCCCTGGTGATTTTCACACCTCAAACAGGCACTGATATTTTTCTAATACCACATATTTCTCTATTTGCGCTTCACTCACCAAATGTTTCTGAGTTGAAGGCAGCAGATTCATATTTGTGATAAACCCATTGCAGTAAAGATTATTCTGTGATTCTGAAGAACAAGAACATCCCTGAGACTGGAAAAGGGCAAAGACAAACAATCCAACCCAGCACAGAGCCTGGTACTGAGCTATTTGTGAGGACGTGAGGAATAGAAGGTGAAAAAGGCTAAAAAGCATCAGCAAATTCCAGCAGTCTTTAAAATCTATTTTTGGAGCATTTGAAAGAATACTAGAGTAAGGCAGTTGATACTGAAATTACAACAGCAAACCTGACTGCAAGCTGGGCATGAATTGTTGCACCATTCCTTGCTGCCCTTGAAGTGAGCTGCACCAGCACCTGCATTTACATGAGTTACTACCAAAAAACCAAATCACATTAAATAAACAAAGCAGTGTTGTTTAGTGAAATAGCAAAGTGAAGCAGCTTGGCCTAAAACAGGGGACTTAAGTGTAGTCTCCACCCCACAGGGCCACATCCACACTTCAGCTGACATAGGTAATCAATTTTGCTATTTAATAATGGTTTTTATAATTCAAAGCACTCTGGTACTCCAGTCACTTTTATTTTAGCAGGCAGCATCTCTATTCTTTAGCAGACACTTTACTGGCTCTTGTCTCTCAATGCTTAAACAAATGCTTCATATTGTTTCTCCTATACTTCTGCATTTATTAATTTAAGCAGAAATTATTCAGGAGTTTAAAATCAGAATATATTTATTTCTCTTTGGGCTGCATTCTGCCTTTGAAACAATCTGAAGATCTCATTTGATTGAAGGCATTCTGCCTTCATCAGACAGAACAAATTCATGTAGAACAGAAGGTGCTGAAGGTGGGTGTGTTTGACTACTAAAGAAAATGGCAGATAATAATGACATTCATGAAAGATTTGTCAAATTCAAGGTTGTACTTCTTAGAGTTTGTTGTTCCTGTGAACTGTCTGGAAAAACAGAATACCTGCTTGTCCAAAATAAAAATCTATTTGGATCCCTTGAAATCCAGGGAAAAAAGCAGCAAAACTCTTTTGCTTAGAATTTTTTCTTTCCTACTTGTACCACAAAATTGCTTTTCCTTTTTAAGACAAGAAATCACAGTGGTTAATAATCAACCCTGCTCAATTATTTGCACCAAATAGGAACTTATTCCTATGACTCAATGAGAGGGTAATTTATGTTGTTTCATTACTGTCTCATGAATCTTCTTGACTTACATTGCTAATATGGCAAATAACTAATTTGCTTCATGTCATTAAAGAACTTTAACCTGTGACTGTATTAAGATTAGGATTTCACTTAATGCTTTTACATCAGAGTTAGACAGGGGTTTTATATCGGAGTACAGGCAATAAACACAGAGACAAATTGATTTTAGCCTTGTTGTGTTGACTGTATCCTGGGGTGTGTTTATATCAGATTTAAAACTGAAGCAGCTGAAGCAGAGAAAAAAAATTCTCCATGTCTGTAGCTCAGGAAAGAACAGACAGCTGTCAGAATGAATCTATCTTGTCATTTATAAAATAATTAGAGATTGGTTTCTGTGGTAGAAAGCAAAGGAAGAAAAGGGTTCAGTCCAGGAAAAGCCCTGACTGATATTTATCTGTGGAGAGGAAGCTGAGAAGGTTTTTCCTTACACCCTTGGGATTGGCAATTCCTGGCCTGTCCCTGTGTGTACTTAGCTTCACATGTCTCTTCATCCCAATGCTGAGAGTTCCATGTTTTCCCTTTGAAAGACAACCCCTGTGCCTGTCAAGGAAACCTTTTAGGGACAGAGCACTAGAAAGGAAGTTTCAAGTCAGTAAGAGAGCTGAGAGGAGTTTTTACCCATTCCCTAGGGATGGCAGGGTCAGAACCCAGGCTCCTGCCCCCAGGGACAGCCATCCCTACAGCACAGGCAAAAGCTTCCCTTTGGGCTCCTGCGACACACCTCTGACCTCCAGCAAAAGGGACCAGAGGCAGAAAAGCTCAAGTGATCCCACAGAGGTGGAAACCAGAGATTCCAAGGGCAGTGCCCAGGTACCTGCAATATCTCAAGGTTGTTTTAAGTATTAAGCTGGATTAAAGAAGCAAATTGAGCTAAAAACCCCATTAGTTAACAATTTCTGCTAAATATACTCCAACAGAGGGGAAAATTCACTTTTAAAAGTGAGTTAGCTGGTTGCTGTCTGCTTAAAGCTTGACCACAAGTAAATTAAATGCTCTCCATTCACTGACTTGTAACTCAGTGCCAGAACTGCTGGAGCCATGAAACTTTTCCTGAGTCAGGAGTTCCTTTAAGGTGCTCTTTGCACCACTCTCTGCACCAGCCATCCTTATCTGCTCAATTTATGAGCCCATTTGAAAAGCTCCTGCAAAACCCAGAGCATTCTCAATACTCAATTTGGAACGCTCATAACTCAATCCAGTGGAAACCAATTTTCTCCAGAGAACTCAAAAGCCTTTCTTCTTGGTGAGAGCAATTTCCAAGCAGTATTTCAAGTTTCAGTTCCCATCGGTTTTGGCTGTAAAAGTGTTTAAAGAGAGTCACTCTCTCTATAAATATAAATGCATATAAATATTACACTTATATTTTACTTTGGTATAGATATTTTTTAACCTCTCAATTTCATCAGATACATGAGCAGCTGAATGCCCTTCACTCAGGAGCTTCCAGGCAAACTAAGATTACCACAGGAAGAGACAGGAAATATTTAGGAACCAAAGGTGAAGCTGCAGAAGAAAATAAACTTGAGAGAAATGGAAATCTTAAAGTTGTTTGACTTGCTTTCCATGATTCTCCAGAGTCCCCAGAAATCCTACACTGAGCTCAAGACTCCTTGTACTTGTCCCTCTGCAGGAAAACACATATTAAGAAATAATTCTTCCACAGCAACAACCTAAATATACACCATTAATGGTGAGAGAAGGAACTGAATTGAAATCGAAATCCCAATAAATCATCCAACTCCCATATAATTCAACAGTTCAGCCACAAATTAAATTCAAGCCTCCAGCCTAATTTTCCTATATTCTAAATCAACTTATTGCTGTTTCTCACTGGTTATTTGTTTGCCTAGCAAAATTTCAGTTACTGCTAGTACACTACAGGCTTTGTTGCCAGAGATCCGATGCTTCCATGTTTTTCTCCTATATTTGCCTCCTCTCATTTCCAGTGTGCACTTGAATTGTTTCTAACCAGTAGGAACAGATTCAACCCTGGGCAGCCAAGAGATTTTAAAACATCCCTTATTGCATTTCTGGAAAGTTTGAGAGCTCAACTCCATTGCTACTCCTATTGCAATAAACTAGATGTGATGGAGATCCCACACAGATGAATCCTGGCTTTCATATACCACACTTGAATAGGAAGAGAAATAATTTTGTTACCTCTGAACATTTCAGAAAGATTGGTTTTTTCATTTCTTGTGTGTGCAGAACGTTGGAAATCTCAAACTGTTACAAGTCAAACTCCCATGCACTATTGGAATAATTTGAAAATTCTCAGTCTGAGTAAAACCACTGCAAACATATCACTGTTTTTGTTAGCATGACCTAACATTTCAAAACTAGGACTTAGTCAAATAATAAAATAAACATCCTAGATTACATTTCATACTGAAGACTGCAAGTCTGATAAATTCAAAATACAATTTCTGATAAATTCAAAACCTTCTGATTGCAAAAAATTTTCCCCTTATTCCATTCCCTTTTCCTTAGTTTTTGTTCAACAAATTTCAACGGCGTCCAACCCATTGCGCCCTCACGGTGCTGGAATTCTGCAATGCTGGTTCTCATCCTGCAGTTAAATTTTGATGCAATCTAAATTTCTTTGCTCTGCCAGCTTAACAGATCCAACATATTATTTCAGTGGATTTTGGATCTGATAAGCACTGCCACATGCAAACATGAAGTTAACAACTCAGTCATGATTTTACATCTGCAAACCAATGGCAAGCATTCATGAGTTGGATGTACTAAAGGTTGGGACAATATCAGAAGCCACAGCTTGGTTCACTTACTACTAAAATTTCCTACAGGAACTCTGGTCACTTTGACAGCTGATGAAATATTAGCCTAAGCAAAACACATCAGCACTTGTATATGTTTGAGAGGAGTAATTTATCAGAAATACAATAAACGCCAGCTGCAATTCTCTCTGAGGTCATTAGAACTTGGAAGTTAAAATTTAGATTTTTTTATCACAAGGAAAATTTACATTGGATTGAATTAATTTTTGGTATGTCTATGAATCATTCAGTTTTAATTGAGTTTTATCAATTCATAGCAGCCAATGATTTATGCCATTGGCATGAGGCCCTCACAGGTTTCAAAACTGCTGAAATGAAGTGTTGGAATACTCACTTTGGTTATTGTGTTATTTTGAAACCTTGGGATGTGTCTGGATCTCTTGGACAGAAAACCATGCAGTAGCATTTCTTTCAGCCAGGAGCCTAGGCTGGAGACAGATCTTGCAGAAAAATAGGTGTCCCAGCTGAAATATCTGACATTACAGCTAAATGAGTGTTTCTCAAAGACCTACCTTTAGCACATGAAAACAACAGAATCAGAGCTCCTGTCTGAGATGGTATTGCAGGATTCATTGGATTCATTCCTCCAGTACCACACTTACCTGTTCTTACTAACTGCAACAAAACATTGCATGATAATAATAATAATACATTATGCTGACAGCATTTTACAGGTATTAACTTCCTAGAAAAAACTTCTAAAATACCTCACCAATGCTGTGCTTTTCAGCTCTGCTTTTATATTCCTGATTATTTCTCAAGTTTTCTAATGTTTTCAGTTTCAAAACTTCTTTAGAACATTTTCAATAAAATGTCACACAGACTTGAACACACTTTCTATACACTGCAGACAGTCAATTATGTATGACTCAGCTTGAGTGGAAAAGAAAAGGGATACTGTAAGCATGATGATTTCATGTTGCTTGCTAAAGGAACTAAGGCTTGCTGGTATTTTCACCTACAAACTTCGCTTCTTTTTCCCAAGAGTGGGCTGTAAAGTTTTCCCAAGTTCTACTGTGCAATGTAGTTGATAAATATTTTTTTCTTCATGTTAACTATTCCAGAGACAGCTAAGCTGAAGAATTATCCAGGGTGATGCCTTCAAAGGCAGCTTTTATTCACCTTGATTAACCTACTTCAGCAAAGTTTCTGCTTTCAGGCCTAAAAGACTGAGCAGCAAAGTGCTGAACCTTGATTTTATAGAGGTAACTCCTTTTTGTTTCCAACATGTGGAGTTTCTCTGTCTACACACAAGCAGCAATGAAAGGGAATGCTCAGTTGAATAAGAACTGCAGGTCTTCTTTTTAATTAAAAAAACTGTGCTACACATACCACAAGATCATCCCACAAATTTTATCTCAACTGAATCCTCGTGCGTGTACATAAAAATAACCATAAATCCACCTAAACAAACATGAACCCATAAATCAGTGGGAAAACATCTTGACCTTTTCTAGACATCTCTTGAAAAGGTTTTCAAGGATTCACAGGCAGGCCTTACCTATCTGATAGCGCCACTGATGATATCCTAAGAGCAGGAATGGTATTTACTGGCATAACCCTTGTGCATCGTCTGAACAGGGTTATGTCTCTGCAGCAAACACTGCACAGACTGACCTCCCAGATCTTGCAAACTTGGAATCAATTTCAGCACACAGTTAGTGACAACTGACAGTAGGAACACAGGGTTTGCTCCTGCTTGATTTTGATGGGTGAATGTGTCTGGTATTTTCTGCAGCACTTGACAGTGAGATGATACAGTAGGAACACTGTTTGCTGCTGTTTGCAAGGTTTGCTCCTGCTTGATTTTGATGGGTGAATGTGTCTGGTATTTTCTGCAGCACTTGACAGTGAGATGAGACTGACTCTGTTGGAAATGACACGCCTTTATATGCTTTGGAGTGCATTGCTCACCCAAGAGCACTTCCAGCTCTCAGAGTGCTCTCAAAGAGCACTTGCAGCACGTGCCAGCTGCCTAGTGTACATTGTAGGTGAGTTCTTACTGAATCAATCCACACCGGTAGAAATAGGCTGGCCCTGCTGAAAAAGCCTTCTCTCAGTGCACTCGTTGAGGAAAGATTAATGGGACTGACATATGTGAGAGCAAAGATAAAGCTGAAAGCCAAGAAAAAACAGATAAAAGCATGCATCAGCAAACCAAAATATAGCATGTATTTTCTTCTATACTGCCTCATTCTCTGTCCAGAACTACAGATTTACAGGAGATGTTACCTAAAACCCATAAACACTGGGAAAAAGCAGAACCTCTAACAAATACTTTGACTTTTTGGGTTCAGAGTTGGGACTTCCTGCTGGAAGAGACCAGAGAAGAGAAAGAGTGGTACAGAAAGAGCAATTAAATTTCTCAGATTGAGTTCTGACACTCAAAGCTGCTACTACCTTGTGGGTGACTGACAGCAAAGTGAGAACTGGCAGCATTTCCTTCAAAGAAAACTCACTGCATAGCCTAGCAAAATATTATTTTAAGGTATGACTTCTCTTATTTGAAAAGCAGGATTGACAAATGCTATTTCTGTCCTGGATCCATTTTGAAATGTTTCCACTTTTTAGCAGCAACTTCAGCTTCAATCAGAGTGCTTGCTGCTGGAACACACAGGCAAGCCATGGCCTCAGGAGTATGGCTGCTTTAGGCCACCTCCTGTAAGCCAAATCCAAGTATTTCTTACAGATAAATCTAAAACTGGCTAGGACAACTCACCTACATAAAGCTGGCATGCTACAGATGCTTTTAGAACAAATACCTGCTCCCACTGAAGTCAGCAGCATTACCACTGACATCAGCAAGATCAGGCCTAGAAGTTCAAAATTTCCCTGTGGTATGAATAGCTGCTTTTCTGTGCCTTGTAGGTTCTAACCTTAAATATCACTGAGCTGAAAACAACAGAGAAGTGCTTTAAAAACCTCTTTTTAAATGGGTGTCCTTGAATGGAAACAGCATTCTCTATCCTTTGCCCTTGTAACATCACTAAACAGAGATGTCCCACAAAAATACTAAATAATAAATTAGTTCTCTTTTGCTAACAGATTAGATGAATTAATTAAAAAGCCCTTAAGCTTTCAGAAATGCATATATATTTTGCATAATCTCCTTGGATATGTTTTAGCAAATTAATAAATGAAGGTTTATGATTTCCTTTCCCCTGTACTTCCCAACTAATGTGCTTATCTATAAAATTCAGCAGTGGGAAAGGATAATTATCCTTAATAGCTGTATGTGGAGAGCAAGACAGGCAGAGAAGCCAAATGTCTGTGTACAGACTCTGCTGCAGATGGAACAGTTTGGTCTTCCTGAGCTACAAACCTGCCTGACATAAACCACTTCCAGACTGGGAATGCCACAGTTCCCCAGAACTACCCAGCACGCACTGGAGCTCACTCACAGTAATCACAGCATGGCCAAAAACCCCAGCACCAAGTGAGTCAGCCTGGGTCTCTGCAGGCCTCAAAAACACAGCCCAGGTTTTCAAGGAGTCAGAGGTAATAAGGGATCCAGGTCACCCAGCTCCTCAGCTCATAGCACAAGCCTCAGAACAACCTCACTTTATAGAGTTTAAAAGTTCACATCTCATTTGATTTTGGGCGGATAAGAGCAGTACTTACAGCACTTGAAACTTCTGCTTAGTGCCACTTAGGAATTTACCATTAACCCAGGATATTAAAAAGCATGATCCAGCAGGGAAGACTTGGATTTCCTTTTCTTTTCAATATTATTAATTTTTAATAGGTAGCTTTTGAACACTGCAACAATCCATAAAAGAAAATCTTCCATATTTTTAGTATCTTTAATTTAAACTGTTGTATCTTGAGACCTCTGTTCCTGTGCAAAGGGCTTTTAAGAGCAGTTTGTTTAGCTTAATGAAATTTCTGCTGAGAAATAAGTTGAGCAGCTCCTAATGTACCATTTTACTTAATGGTCCTTTTTTAACACAAGAAGCAACCAACTGGATTTCTCTTTGTTTTGGCAAGCTTTGAGCACCTACCCTTTCATCATTCTTTCATCTTGAACTGTTTCTAGCTCTCTCCCCATCGTGCAACAAAAGCCTTTGATGTCCCAGAGCTGTGCCACAGAGGTCTCACCACAAGCTCATTAACTCTCTGGGCAAACTGCACTGCTGTGCCATGTAAAAACACACAGAGTATTCCCAATTTTTTGTAGCATTGCCCAAAAGACTGTAAATAGGCATCATTACAAATTGGGGGTAGACATCTCAACGCTCATTTTTAGTTTATGTGGCTTTGGTTATCTTTGGTAGTTTCTCACATCCTTGTTAAAAACCATTGACACTGTGGGTATATACATACACAGGCATCTATGTTCCATGAAAACTTTTACATTTTAGATGCAGCATGTTGTACTTCTTAGTGTGGAATATTGTATCTTTAGCACAAAAAGTCCTGCAGCACTTTAGAAACCACTTTGAAGATTGAATGTAACAGCCTATGATTTATCTGACAGATGTTTCATATTGTTTGATAGGGAGAAATACATCCAAGATTATAGCTTACATTTATAGCAAGATATTTGTGTAAACTCCTGGGCGTAGTGTCAGCACACTCCTGGCAGTCAGCAGTACATCTGGCTATGCTTAGTGTGAACTGAGACCTCCACAGCCTCTCTCCTGTCAGAGAGCTCTGCTTGTCTCACTCACAAGGGCACCACGCGCCCTTACTAGAGGGTCCAGTAACCAAGGAATTGAGAAATCACAAGATTTGATTTTTATTTTTATGGACAGCCCCTCAAAACCCAGAAAGCATGACAATTCAATAAATTACTGTACCTGACAGATCACAGCATTAGCAGCAGACAGCAGCAGCTGGCTGATACCAATAAATCCCTTAAGAATTCCTGTCATTCTCAGGGAATGGTAGCATAAAAGCCTCAAATAGAGATTAGGCAAAAGTGCTGACCCCAACAACTGAAGATTCAACAATTAATTGAAAGCTGAGTATTTGCTGATGGATCCAGCACAGTTGAATTTGTCCCACGACATCCCATGGCTAACAAAAACATGAGGAGCCCAAAAGCAAAGCTGTAAAGTATTTTGCTTGCAAATAAATGATATAAAAAGAAACATGCTGACAAAATCACTCAGTGAGGAAGAGACAGCAAGTGTGCTGGCAGCATACTCTCACCAAAATAAAAAGAAGACAATAATCCCAAATTATTTTTAAAGGGCAAAAAATATTTTGCCTGAATTTAGTATTCTGAAAGATTCTAGAAAACTCTGCAAATAAATTCAAATCTTGGATTCTTCTGAGAACACAACACATCCCGGGAGGATCAGAAGGCATATTTGTTTGTGATTTCCCTCCTATGCTGTGCTCCCTTTCTTTCCTGCTTAATGACAATGCTCCCAATTCCACTTAGTGGATCCTTAGTTGTTATATAAAATGCTTTGAATGTATTTGTTGCAGATTTTTAACTTAGCATAGTTTGAAATGTTAGAATAAAAGTAAAAACAATTAAAATCTCAAAGGCTGACTGGTGTGAAAGGGTGAGATAAATGGCAGATACCTCCTCACTGCCAATTCTCTTCACTGGCAGGATATCAGACAGGGCCATCCCTAATTGTGTGCGTTCCACATACCTGAACCAGGATGTTCCAGTAGCCAGAACTTCATTTTTCTCTGAAAATTCTTGGAGATTGATTTTTAGTCTTCTTTTTCGGGGTTCAGTGAATTCTTAGATTAATGGTCTCTGGAATTTTTAAAATACATCTATGTTAGCATTTATTGATAAGAGTCAGTGAAGTAATTTTTCTCTGTTACACTCTGGAAAGATAATTACAACCATGTGCAGCAGAAAAACATTTTTCAGCTTTCTTAGTCTGCCTGTAGGCTTCTGAAATATTTTCATATCCTACAGTCTAATGTTATGCCTATTAGTAATTATAAAAGAATTTTCAAGTAGGTGTTAATGGGATAGGGTTCTTGTTATACCTTCTGTGGTCTTGTACACCTTCACTGATGTTTATAAATTTAAAAAGTTATTTAAAAATATTTATGTCACAAATGAGGCTTAATTTGTAACGTCCAAATTTTTAAACATTTTAGGTGTTTTAATCTGCTAGTTATAGCTTTACCTACTTTTAGGAAAAATGACCAGGTTTTTAATAATTCAGTTGCTTTTAACATTTCTAAATGGTTTTAAAAGCAGGCTTATATTTTTATTGCCTTAGCCAGTTTAGAACGAACACAAGTTTCTGGACCCCGTTTAATTTTATTAAACCTATCACTCACCATATTTCCAAATATTAAAAAAACCATTGCTAACAATTGCACAGGAAAACAGCTACAGCCTTATATCATTTGTTATATGAGAACAAACAAAAAATGCATCTTTGCTTAATAGTCAACACAAATTCTAAGGCTGCCGCTGCAGGCCACAGGAAAGCAGAGAGGTAAAATACAATTTAGTCAATAAATGCTACCTACTATCTGGAGTTTAATTATAGAAATAAAGCAGAATACAGTCATGCCAATTCTCATCCCAGCAGAGGTATTTTAAAACACAAGCAGGCAGTTTTAAAGTGACCCATAGACACATTATTGCATTCCAAAGACTGTCAGTTTTAATTGTGACACCCAAGGGAAGTAGAGAGGATTGCAACTAGACGGAAAATACATGAGCAGCTACATCTCCTACCATGACTGAAATGCGGGGCTCAGTGCAGGATTTAATCAGGAGGATTCCTAATGAAAGGCAGCTGGACAAGACAACCACACGTAGATTCCTTACTGCCAACCATGGGCACATCCACTGACTGTACTGAGAGCTGAAAAACAAAGTCTGTAAGTCACAAAATGATTTGAACCGGAAACAATCTTAAAGTTCATCCAGTTCCATGGGCAGGAAGAAGTCCCCAGAGGTAAACCTCTATTACATTTGTTAAAATGTATTTTGATTGGACTTTCTAAGTGAGAAGCTCTACAGATCTTGTCATTGTAGTAACAAAACATTCAGAGAAGATTGAGAAAGCAAAGTATACGTAACAGCAAAACTGAAGTGCTTGGTGTTTTTAAAATTACAATTTAGAGCTGAAAATATGCTCAGGTAATGGAAAGCGTACAAAAGAAACAGAAGCCTAAAAGATGCTTATGATTCTGTACTACATTAATGGCCTTCCCAACCTAACAGTATTTTTGCCTTTAAAGATCTTGTCAGAACACTTCAGCGCATTTTTATTATGAGCTTTATATTATTCAGATCCTTTGCTTTCCATTTCACCTAGTGAAATAATTTCCATTACAGACTTTCAAATCGAGGCAGGCAGGGATTTTGAATTGGAGCTGTAAGCACAAGAATCCATAATGCTGAGAAAGTTTACTTAACTGAATTTGCCTTAGACACTGTAGCTCAATAAGAACTGCATTTTTACAGCAGAACGCTGCCTGTGGAAAGATATGAAAGGTAAAGACAAGATCTATACTCACATAAAGGACAACTTTTCAGCTTATTTATGTTTTGTGAAGGATATGACTTCATCTCTTCCCATGGTATATCTTCTAATCATGTTTGCATAGCATAGGGCAGTACAAGCCCCCAGTGCTACATAAACAATGGATAATGACTGAATGCACGTAATCCATCTCCAACTATTCTATTATGATTTCAGGAGTTACCTGGAAACCACCCTGAAAACATCTGTGCAGGAATACAGTGAAAGAGAGACCTAGAAATTACATTTCCTTTTCTTCTAATTAGACCTATCAGAGCCCCATCTCTTTCCCAGAACATAATGAAGTATCATTAGCTAGAGTGGGATGCTGCCTGACAGAACTGTTGAATTTCTTTTGATTTATAGCGTAGACTGTCTGCTGCATTTATTGTGAGCCTGCCTGGTTTTGTCTGCCTGCCTTCAGAGCCAGAAGGAGCTCAGGAGGCTGGGCAAGCAGGGACAGCACTTCCAGTTGCGACACTTTAGGCACAGGAAGGGGCTCTCAGGACTCCCCAGAGCCTTCTCTCTCCAGGCTGATCCTCCCCATCTCTCTCAGCCTTTGCTCACAGAAGAGAATGTGCAACCCTCAGGGCCGCTCCCTCAACTCTCTCCAGCAGCTCCAACAACAAACCTCGCTTGGTTTACAGGGACATGACTTAGAAATGGCATTTCACAAGGCCAGATCCAACACCAAATTGCCTAGTTTTATAACTGGATAGCAATTAGCTCGTTTTTCAGTGCTCTGGCTAAAAGGCTGACTCAAAGAACAGTTTAACTGGAAGAGTAATCTGAAGCCAGGGAGCAGCACAGCGGTGTGATGCCCCCTGCTCAGGGAAATCTGGGTCGTCTGAGAACAGCAAGTCTCCGAGCAACACAGCCACGCATTCAAGGAAAATGCAGCGTGCCAAGTCACACTCATGTCACGTACTCATTGACATGGCCAAATCCTGTCAAAAAAATCCGGCTTTCTGATCACTTCTGAAATATTCCAGTCAGCCACAAATTGTCAAACACTTCCTCAGGGAAGCAGGGCTCCTGGAGACATGACTGAAACGTTCGTGCCTGTGGGTCATTCTGCCACTATATCCTCTGTGTTGCCATAAGAATCTCTCTGGGCTTGGGAGATTTCAGCACGTTTTCCCAAAGTTAGTAAGCATTCCAACAAATTTCCATGGATCAAGTTACTTGAGGTCAAATGTTTACGTTTCATCGAAGCCCAAATAAAACGTGCAACTGCTAGCAGAATGGTAAGCAGTGGTAGGAATATGAGGCAAATATTTGACTTCTACACATCAACCTGAGTCTCAGTTTATGCCAAAGTCCTTCTCCTGGAGGGAACTGATTTGGAATCACACCAGACACAAGGAATTCTATGTGTGCTCCACAGGCATTGCTCTCCTCACAGGAAGGACAGCATGGCCATGGGGACAGCAGCTCCTGGGCACCTTAGGAATGGCCCAGAGATCAAACAACAAAATGCAGGGGCATAACGCTCATGATGGCACAATATGACTCCAGGGGCCATAGTGGGTCACCAATGCATTCCACATATTCTTGGGTTTGGTTTAACCAGTACCCTCCGTACTTCCTTGGGTTTCATTTAACCAATACCCTCCATACTTCCTTGGGTTTGGTTTAAGCAGTACCCTCCATACTTCCTTGGGTTTGGTTTAACCAATACCCTCCACACTTCCTCCTTGGGTTTGGTTTAGAGCTGCAGCAGTGAGTCCATATCTCAGCCTGTGACAGCATCAGCCACAGGGTCCACAGCTAAGAGAGCTCAGCAGCTCTCAGCCTGCACAGACCTCAGACACACAGCAAAGCACTGAACCTCCAAAAATGGCTCTAAAATGTGATGTGGCACAGCACAACAGGCCCTCTGAGGCTTTTAGCAGCATTCTCTGTATAATGCCAAGCTGTGTAAAATACAGTGTAATTCAGAGTGCTCCTTTACTACCAGAAAGGATAATTAATGCAAGCAGCTATTATGGAAGAACACAGCCAACCTCATTTGCATCAGTGGTACTCTGCCAAACCCTTTACATTTGTGATAAATCTTGATTTCCAGGCCATTTTAGAGTCCCTTTGCATGAGCAGTGTGGAGGGCAGAAGAATAAATAAAAACCGAGAAACCTGAAATATAAATTGATTTTAATGTGAGGAGTTGGACATCTGTAGGTACATTAAGTTTCACATTGAGCATGAAAACACCAGAAGAACCCTTGAAATTTTGTTCTGGTTTGATTACTGTGTAAACCCTGTCTCAGGAAAGGTCTAAAAATAATTAATGCTGCAGCTACTGAAGATTTGTCCATAACATAATGAAAACCATTTCATGAACTTTCAGTTTCTCAGAGCTGTGTGATCAAAGTGAGCTAAATGATTAATCTGCTTTCGTAAGGAAATGTGTGAGACATCTGCTGGCAGCACATTCAAAAACCACCAATTTTTTTCCCTACTGGTTAAGGCAAGGGCAGGGACTAAAGTCTAGTTCAAAACCCAGTAAGATTATTAGAGTTAGTCCTGTTAGCTTCAGTGTTTTGGATTTTTTTCTAATCTGATCCCTGATATATAAAAAAGGTTCAGCAAACAGCAAGCATGCTTGTCTGTTTTTCAATTTTTTTCCTCCTTTTTTGGGGTAGCTACACCCTCCTGCCCTCCTTGGTCTGCAGTGCTGAAATACAAATTGAAGACTTGCAGTGCTCTCAGCATGAGGCAAAGATAAACAGCTGAAGAACACAAAACCAAACAATTTTCAAAAGGCACAAGCAAGAACTTGGAAAACAACTTTCTAATATCTATTCTACCTTACTTCACACGGCACAGATGTGCATTTGGGCGAGGGACACTGGCAATACTGGCCCTTATGGATCACATGTCATCAGGCTTCACCCAACAACCTTCAGTTCCTGTGGTTTTCAGGTTTGTTTTGCTCTACCCTCCAGAAGCCATTACAGTGGAAAACAGAGCTGATCCACTGCTACTGTAGGGGACCATTCAGCTTGAAATAAAAGATTGCCCAATTTCTATCTGCTCTCCACATCCATGCTCAAGTGGAGTGATGCTGACATATGTGGATGGAAGTAGAGATAAATGGAAACAAACCACCCAGTTCTCCCCACACATTTCAGCTTTCTGGCACGCTAATTTGAAATTAATTACTGTTTGCATAATAAGAAATGAAAGGTTTAATTAATTCTTTCAAAACCACATCAGATTAAACACACTGTGTACAGTCTACATCCTGTGTGAAAGGGATACACTGAGCACATTAAACTGAGTAGAGGAGCTTAAGTCTACCAGGAACTAGTCACTGAAATGATGCCCAGGTGTTTTGCTGGAGCTGCCAGGTAAAAAGTTCATAAAGAGAATTGTTTTCCTGCTGGTAAACAGCAGAAAACCTTGTGTGCACCCACCTAGAATTACCTGCCAGAAGACTTCACCCTGAAATATTGTCTCTTAGGGTTTCTCACTCCTTGTCCTCTGTCCTTAAGACACGTTCAAGGCATATTTTGTCAGATTTATTAACACCACAGCAAATAAATTTGCTAAGTTTGAAAAGTTAAGGCTGACATAAGTGTTCTTGAAAAATAAAATCCAGGCATCTTTCTCAGCATTAAACCTGCAGTGTTTCTTGCACAGTTTCACTGGAAACCCATCCTTCTTTCTAGAGAGATCCACTTCAGGAGCAAAATCTCTTGGCAGCAGATGAGATTAAGTACTGATAGATCAAGATACGATAATAATAAATGTGGTGGATAAAAAAGAAAAATAAGGCTAATTATTCCCTATAACCTGTGTTTCTCTGTTGAGTTGCCACATAGGCCATGTCATTTGAAGGGTTGTTTTCATTGTGCTTTGCTTTTAAACTCAATAGAAATAAGCAATTCCTCCTCACCCTTTACATAATTCCCAATAAACATCCACAATTAAGTAAGGTCTGAGAGGCAGTGATGCAAACAACACAATGAATTTCAGCTCTTTCAAAGGCCTTTGTGCAGAAATGGTGACTTTTTAAAGTTGAGTCAAGGGTGCAGTTTTGACAGGGTGAAAAAATACTCATGGAATATGATGCTGTAGAAAAGGCAACTTGTCAAGAGCCTCTGAGGAAAGAAACCACCTCAGCTGAGAAAAGAGCTATATTCCAGCAGTAATTATAAGATCCTGACTTTTGAGTTGTTCTAATTAACTCTACAGCTGGAAAATTCTGATTTGGTTTCTGTTCAGAAAATGATTAACTGGCTTCACTAGACTGCCTAAAGGACTAGCAGAGGTCCATTAAATGCAGACCTCCCTCAGGACCAAATGCAGACAGTGAACAGTCAGCTGCCAAAGGCATTGGCATCAGTATCATCAGTATTATGGGCAGCCTTGAACACTGAGAGTGCACAGAACCAAAAATCCTCACTTTCCCCACACTGAAAGCCACCACCATTGCCACTCCTGCACACAGTGTTCACAGAAAAACGTCTTCTTGGGCACTTAAAGATATCACTTTCATAAAGAAAGTGATGTGAACACTGCATTTTCTGGGGGAAAAATAAAATCTAACATAGGCAAAACAAGATTTTTTTCCACAGCTGCCTAATATATACAGCTTCAGGGTAGGACTACACAGAAGAGTTAAAAGGCAGTAGAGGATCAGGATGAACTACTTGAGACAGTTCATTTCAGTCCCAAACAAGCCCTACTGAAGAAACCTGACAGAATTCTTTAATGTTACATAAAACAGAATATACACTGAGAACCTAAGTCAAACTCTTCCATAAGGGACTACAAAGTCTCATTTTTCCTTAATTTCCTGCTCCAATACCTACCTGTTTGTACAAAATACTACTGTTTGATAAGTGGCTTGCTTAAAATACTTCAGTTGCATTTGAACACACAACTCTGCTGTGCCTAAACGGCAGCAGAGCTGTA
Organism: Pyrgilauda ruficollis; assembly: GCF_017590135.1. Classification (NCBI taxonomy): domain Eukaryota; kingdom Metazoa; phylum Chordata; class Aves; order Passeriformes; family Passeridae; genus Pyrgilauda; species Pyrgilauda ruficollis. The sequence goes on from NW_024511877.1 coordinate 821,771, forward strand.
AGCACAGGCCTTTCCCATTTCAGTTAAGAGTACACACCACAGCAGCACCAATGGAAATGCCAATTATTGCCAATGCAATCATGAAATTCTTTCTCAGCCTCTGCCATTGTGCCTTTCATTTCTCACTACACATCTGTTGGAGCAGCTCCTGCAGGCAGATACAGTAATAAAGGATGATAAACCCTTTTAAGACAGGCTATCTTCATGGGTTTAGTGTATATGAAGTGCTTTGGATCATGTTCACTCTGGAGCAGCACATGGTTGTCATCACATCAAGTCTGAAACCATTACAGAAAAGAACCATTCCAAATTCCCATACTTCAAACTCCTTCATAAAAGAGTACATAAAATGATCAGATTTGCCTCAGCTATTATTTCATGCTGTGCACACTTCATGCTTTTTTCAATCTGCCCCTCTAATTAAGGAAATTACATTATCATGACTATGAAGAACTTTTCCCACTTCAGCCAGACATAGCAAATGACTGGGCAAGCAACAGTGCTTGAATTCCACAGGCTGACTTCTCCAGGAGCCAGATATGCTTCGAGGACAGCAGAGTCCTCATGTTGCAGCCCTGCCTGCACACACCCTTTGTGACTATTGTGCCAGCTCTCCTCACGCTGAGCACTTGAAAAGCCCTCCTGGATTTCACACATCACAGTAACACCATCAGGAACAACTTCAAGTGGCTCTGCTGTAGACCAAGAACATTTGTATTAAGAAAGAATTTTGCCAGCAAGGTCTGTGAGCACTTCAGGGGGCTGGTGAATAGAGCTGAGCTGGGACTGACAATGAGGTGTCCAGCTCTGCTGGCTGCTCTTTCACCTCAGTGCTGCAAGCAGTGACAGGAACGTTCGTGAGGCTTCAGCTCTTGGCAAGCTCCTGGCTGCCTGCAAACAGGCCTCAAATTGCAACATCAGCAATTCTGGCTTGTGCCTTCCTGCAAAGAGTCATCTAACAGCACTGCCTCCAGATGTTCCAATCAGTGTTTTCAATTTGCTCCTGCTCATAAACCAAACGTGTCTCGGGGATGACTCGTACATCCCCTGTATGCTTTTACACACGACCCACTCCACACAGTTCCTATTGCGTGAGGAATGCTTTGCCAAGGAGGTGACTCTCAACATCAGAAATTAAAAACCAGTATTCTGTGCCAATTGTGAACAACTTCTGCCATAAAAACCCCATTTCCTAATTATTTTTTTTATACACAGAGTGCTGAGAAAGCCTCAAAAGCAGGTTTCCCAGGACAGCATGCTGATAATTGGTTGCATTTTTGTTTTAGCGAGTCATCATGGTTTTTTCTCCACTGAGAAGTTGGGCCAGCTCTGTCTCCTGTCCTGTCCCGAGGCTTTGGTGCAAAGAAAGCTCCCCAGGTGAGCCACCTGCCTTTTCCAGCCCAGACAATGATTAAACACAATCTATTTTACACAGATTGCTTCTCTAAGTAAAATCAGTATTTGTAGGTTTTAATTAGGAACGTCAAGTTTCACATGAGGTATTACAGAACTCATGACAGCTAATGATAGAGACTGAAAGTAGGAGATAACAAAAATAAGAGATGAATTTGACTTTTCCTAAACTTGACAGCATCCTGACTTGTTTGAGAATGAATCTGTTCTCTAATTAAGGCTTGGGGATGCTCTGGGAAGATGGATTTTCCCAGAATCTTTGCTGACTAACAGAGACTAACCTCATCCCTCAGCTTTGACATGACACAAATTCTTGATGAGCTTTCCTGGCACACTCTGCCTTGTCCCAGACACATCTGACTAAGCAAGTGATGCTGGCTGCACACTGATGGACTCCTTGCTAGGCACTGAGGTAGCGGGGGAAGATTAAAGGCTCTAGGATGTGCCACTGGCATTTAGAAACCAACTCCCAGTCCAGAAAAACAAAGAGGATGGGACTGCATCCAGCCCAGCTGGGGAGCAGAGAGAAAACAAATTCATTGTGTAAGAAATAATAATTTTCAGAAGCAGATCCTGTGTGCTAGGATCAAAGGGGCTGGTAAATTAAGGCCACTCCATAACAGTGGAATAAATTGTCATAAAGCAATGACATTTATGAATCTTCCTGTGGCAGAAGATCTCCCTTCGTCCCAAAAACTGAATCCAAATAATTAAGAATTAGTATTAATCATTCTTTTTCAGAGCTACTGTTATGCTGCTGCAGGATTTTGCCACATATATCAACAATCCTATTTCATCTGCATGGCCACAGAACTCTTACTGGGATAAAGACCAGTCATGTTTGTGGGTGCTGGGCAAGTTACAGCTTTCAGTAACACCCACAATCTTCTCTGATGACTACTCTGAGCTTTCCACACCTGAGATAAAGAAAAAGGCAAGTTTATTTATGTGGGAAACCTCACTGATTTTTACCTAGACATTAAAACCCTCAGCCTCTTCAGGCTGAGAAGCCAGAGGCAACCCATAATGGCTAACTTTCTTTTAGGAATTTCTTTTAGGAATTCCTCCTCAAAAGTCAAGTCAGAAGTGAGCTATCTTTCTCAAGTTTCAGAAATAATTCCTACCTCAGCACTGCTCAGCCCTACAGGGCTGAATCCATACACCCTGACAAACAGCTGAGATTGCCTAGGATTTCATGCGGTCAAAAAGAACACTACCAGGGATGCAGTTGCTACAAATACTCCATACTTTTTGGCTTTTCATCTTGAACTGGGATTTTATCCTCTTTCAAAGTCTAACAGTTCAGTCAGGTGCAACCTCATGTAGATCTAATTATCACAAATAGGCAGCCAAGCTCATGATTTAAAACAAGTAAGCAGCTGCCTGGTTCCCCTTTTTACCCCCTTTCCTAAACAGGTTTTCTTCCACCAAAGCATGGCCGGGAAACATGACCAACTTTTGAGTGCTTTGTGTGTTATTAGAGATATGAACACTGACTACAGAGAAGAATAAAGCAATAAAATATTTAGCCAACTTATGAGCTTTACATGACTCAACTTCATTGGCACTGTCCCTGAGTTTTCTTCACTTGAAGGATGAATTGTATTCACTTTCTCCCACTTCAGTTACTTAATATAAATGGAAGAGGAATAAAAGAAATGGAATTAAAAGGTTATTCCAACAGCCTTTGAACTGAAAGGGTGGAAAAAGGAAGTCCCATTTTCTTTCATGTGCTTGAATCAGAGTTGCTATTGAGGCACACTGATATTGACAAACTTGCATATTGTGTTCTTATTCCATCAACTCCACACACACATTCTGGACACCCTTGTTCAGTATTTTCTGTGTGTAAATCCAGAGATATGGCACAAATGTTGAAGTACCAGTAGAGCCTGGTCTCAGAGACCAGAGCAGTAAAGCTGTGCTAAGTCAAAGCACTATCTTAAACCAGCAGCTCACTTTGCTCAGTCTCACCTTCCTATCCCATGCATTTATGAGATTTGGTAGTAAAACACCAGGGAGAAAAATTAAATGCCTCCTACACCTGCCAGGGATGATCTTGTGGCTGAGCCCCATAAAATATTTAAACCAACTACATTTTGTGAAGGAAGCACAACATATCTGGTGTTACCTTGGGAAATTCCAGCTAAACCATAAGGCTCCAAAGCACCACATACTTGAAGCACTTGAGGAATGGGATGCCATCTTTTCTTCCAACAGATTTCAGAAGCAGCTTGTATTTGATGAGCAGATGTCTATTTTCTCTCACTTTCAGCCCTGCAATTTTGATTCCTGTTACACAGCTGCCACCTTTAATTCATTACTTGTACCTGACAGAGCTGCTCTGAGGTCAGTGATACATTGACTATGGTTCTGCCAACTTGTCCAGCAGCAAACCAGGAGCTGGCCGTGTCTTTTTCCTGTCATGGGAAGCTAAAGGAAGGGGAACTTGAAATGGGCTGCAGCTGGTATTGATTTTCAGAGTCAAGCTAAGAAGAGACAAGACCCCTTTCTCACCAATTCACTACAGGCAGACTATGTAAAACCATGCAGATGCAAGAAGAAATAATTATAAACTGATCCTTGATAAATTTAGGCTGGAAATTAGGAAATCTGAAATTATTCAAGACATGGAATTTTGTATTGAACTTCCACAAAGTTTCATCAGAGTACAGAAGACAAAGCAGACAGCCAGTTCTGGTACAGGTAAAAACATAATAATCTTCTAATAAAAGTATTCTGAGGATCTTCTAGAGTTCAGCATTTTTTTAAATCCCTTAGCTATGTAACGGTATGTTATAATGTTGATCACTACATGACTTGATATATATATATAAGAAAATAATTTTACATGAAGAAATTGTATTTTGGTGAATAAATAAGATTTAAATCCTACATTTCTCGGTGAACATTCCCTTTCCAAAGCTCCCCGACTCTCCAGCAGGGTAACGAGGCTTTGCCTCTACCCGCGTTGCCCGAGTGCCGCCTTGTGGGCACTCCCTGCAAGTGCAGCCGCATCGGCTCCACGGCCTTGCTCTAAACCAGGGCAGAAAGAAAACGCCCAATTCCGCCCATTCTTGTCCTCATGAGAAAAAAGGCACCGCGCATTTTGACGGGGAAGGTGGGAGTTCCCCCCGAGACCTCAGATCGACTTTCGCAGCCGTGACCGCACCTGTAGTGTCCAGCTTTCAGCCCAATGGCATGGAAGCTCATGCTCGCCTCGCTGTTTGATCTCCTCATGACATCCAAGCCGGATTATGTGCTTGGTCACAACGAGCTGCTGCACATTTTGACACCAAGTCTTTGCTATGTCTCCTCAGCAAACCAAAGAGCCTGCACACAGAATTTGAGAACTACAACTCCTTTTGTTTAGCAGGACTGACCCTACCTTTGCCTTTTCTGTGACTCTGAACAGCTGTGATGTCTACACACAAATTACACAACACTTTTTCTTCTTTTACAAGACTGAACGCCCAAGAACAGAAATTACATGATTTGTACTCTGCATTGCAAATAAAAATATTTACATCATTGCCCATATTTGCTTCTAAGCCTCCTCTTCTTTTATATTATTTCAGATTATCAAAGACACCTACCCAATACAAAACATCTTCAGTTCTGCTTTCTAGAGCTGAACTCAAATCTTCTGCAGGAAACTAAACAATCATGAAAAGCATGTAAGAAGTGCAATCAAAGAAAACTCACTCAGAAATAGTAGATTTCTTTCATGGCAACATACAATACAAGAGTATTTGGTACTTATTGTGACAAGAATAATTTACAGGCTTTAATCATCTATTTATTTATTTTCATCTCAATAACTGTAGAACACTGACATCTCCAGGTGGAAGAGCTATTGAAGTACATGAATAATAGGACAGGCTGAATATAAACTATTCAAATATGAAATAGTTATTGAAACAGGTTTTCCTTCCAAGATTTACTAATTTGGCTCTTTTCTCTTTGAAAGAATGACACATGGCTCCAGAGAGAGTTACAAAATGTTAGCGTAGACATGAAAATACCTGCAGCCTTTTCAATATGTGATTTGAGTAATGCTTGGAAGGTGTCAAAAGATATGAGGGTTCCTCACAAAATAGCCTAGTAAGTGTCAATAAGATCAACAGTTCTTTATTGAGACATCTTCCCAAGGATTAATTTATTATGGGAAAGCCAACAATTTCTAATCAATTTATAGTCTTGGTACAAGGGAGCAAAACAATGCTTTCTTTTAGGTCCTCTATTTGTTTCTAGCAGCCCTTTTGCATCACATGCATTCCAAATATTTGGATTAATTTGACTCAAGGTTAAGTAAACAGGCTAATTACAAATTTGGCATCATGACAAAGTACTGAAATTTTGTGGTTCTCTTGATAACCTCACTATATCCAAGGAACAGTTAATCTACTTTTGGCACTTCTCAGCACAGGGATGCTCAACTGACATTTCAAGCAGGTGTTGTGAAAGAAAACAGATTTTTCCTAATAAGGGCTTTTGGTGAATTTTATTCTGGATTTGAAGGCCATAATTTTATAGGATAGTAAGTGCTGGTTCTCAGATGTCACAGTAACAGGTGATTCAAGCAATGCTAATCTATTTGAGAAATTAACTTACCATGTCAAAGCCTCTTAAAAAGTCCTTATAATTTTAAACATTTTACTATTTAATCTGTTTATCCCCAAGTCAAAGTATTAGCACAAACAGTTTTTAGCAAAAAACTCACTGGGCGAGTGCTTGTTTCTTTGAATAAAACCACCCAAACACAGGAACATAAGGACACAGATATTGCAGCTGCCTGGTTAAACAGAACACTGTTAGTGAGCAATTCTGTTAAATATTCTCCCCATCTGGAATCAGTTCAGCTCAAAGTATATTTTTACTCATCATGAATGAGAAAAAAGGAATACGGGAAGGTGGGAGTTCCCCCCGAGACCTCAGATCGACTTTCGCAGCCGTGACCGCACCTGTAGTGTCCAGCTTTCAGCCCAATGGCATGGAAGCTCATGCTCGCCTCGCTGTTTGATCTCCTCATGACATCCAAGCCGGATTATGTGCTTGGTCACAACGAGCTGCTGCACATTTTGACACCAAGTCTTTGCTATGTCTCCTCAGCAAACCAAAGAGCCTGCACACAGAATTTGAGAACTACAACTCCTTTTGTTTAGCAGGACTGACCCTACCTTTGCCTTTTCTGTGACTCTGAACAGCTGTGATGTCTACGCACAAATTACACACTACTTTTTCTTCTTTTACAAGACTGAACGCCCAAGAACAGAAATTACATGATTTGTACTCTGCATTGCAAGTAAAAATATTTACATCATTGCCCATATTTGTTTCTAAGCCTCTTCTTTTATATTATTTCAGATTATCAAAGACACCTACCCAATACAAAACATCTTCAGTTCTGCAACAGCAGAATAATTTTTTAAAAAGGCAATAAAAAGCATTTATGTGTAACCAGTGCCCCTACTGTAAAATGAAGGGGTTGGAATAGGCATGTTTAAAGACTGAGAAGGAACTTGACTATAAACATTCCTGATCCTCTATGCAAAGCAGTAGCTCCTACTCCTGGGCATTCTGCACAAAAGAATCCTTCTTAAACCCCAAGGCTGCAAGAAAGACTGGCAAGTTACTAAATGACACCTGCACTTAGATGTGAAAGGCTACTATGAGTTGCAACTTGACCAAAATCAGGTATTTACTGACAAGATTGTACATTTTAGTCATATGTGAAGGAAGATTTCAAACAGCAGTGCAGGTCATCTAGCATCCAAACTCTTGGATAATCACTACATCAAGGAAAATTATTACCTATGTGCTCAGAAAGTTCCATAATTAGAAAAAAACCTGAAAGTTCTTGTAAACCCATGAACTGTAAAAGCCAGGTTGCCACAAGAAGACTCAACTCTGATGTAAATACGAAGCCTTTGAGTACCTATGGATTTCTTACAGGGACACTCCCGGGCATGCTGGCCCACTGCTGCAGGAACACAGAACAGCAAGGAATGACCATTTACTGCTTTGGCTCTCTAGAGGTCCTCCACGAGCTGTAAATGCCTTAGCCACAGGTTCTGTGGCTCCTGCTGCTGAGCAGCATCGGGACCTGCAGCCTGGATTCTCTAAATACCTCAGACACCACCCCTCTCTGCATTCACCCAAACAGCTGCCCACACTGCATTTAAATCCGTGGCAGCTCTAAGAATATGGTGCCAGTGACTGTCACAGGCATGTCCCAAACTAGCAGTTGTCACTGATATAGAAGAGTTAATTAAGCTTCAACAGTGAGAGGTGCTTTCTGGCCCTGCCATGCATCTTCATTTTTGGTAATGACAGCACAAAACAGCCTCTGCTTGGATCAGCCTGAAGGCACAACTCAGAGCCAGGGTTCCCGTGGAAAACTGAATGGAGATTGTGATGCTACCTTGCATCTACTGAGGGAGGAGAAAAATGTGTTAAAATGGAAGTTTTACTCAATTTCAGCAGGACTACTCAAGAGTACATGCAGAAAAGACAAGGGGTAAAGTGTGCAGTAGGGAAGCTTATTCTCCCAAGGAAGACTGTAAAGCAGAATATGGGAAATTCCTCCAAGGTATCAGGTAACTGCACTTATTTGGTTATCAGGAGATGACAAATCCCTTTTCTGCCACTAAACTACAAGAACTAGACCAGTACCAGGGGTATGCAGCAGCAGCCTTCCTTTCAACTTCCTTGGCTTTGTTGTAGATCTCTTTGCCTAAGTAGAAATAAGTAGAAATGAATAATCATTATAAAAGCAGCTCCATTAACTTATGTCTGCTGATTTAAAAAGGTCATATATCCAACAAGATGAGGAGAAAAAATTAAATGTGGGAAAGCAAGGCTTTATGTATATGGACATTCCTGAACAGTACTAATTTCAAGTAGCATTTTCCACTCTAATTCTCTGGAGTTCTAATTGAAGTTCCAGCCTCAGAGTGCTCTTCCTTCCTCACTCAAAGGCTTGCCTCTCTCCCAGCTGCATGGCAGGAGTCTCACTGCAGACCTTTGAGTGCCACTTCTGAGCTGCCATCAGAGCTCCTGTTCAGCAGTACAGCACTACCTACCCAGGAGTCATGACACAGGATCTCCTCCCTGACATCTGCTGGAGAAACAGCAATCTTGGAGGAGCACTGAACTCCTCCTTGGTCAGCTGGTGGCCTTTGCATGGGGCCCTGCTTGGTGGGTGGTGGGACAGACCTTGCTGGGCCTGTGTTTGCCAACACTGATGATAATTGCAGGGTTGGCACCAGGGTAACCCAGCTGGATGGTGCTGTCAATTACCCTTATCCTCCATCTCACCTTCCCCACCTCCAGTGCATCACTGGCAATTAGCTGGGAGGAACCTGGAGGCAGGGACCAGCTCTCTCATGCACACGAGTCTGCACACCAGGGTCCAGGGGCCATTTGTGGGTGTCATTGCAACACAAATGATTACCTTGGCTTCTGATTGCTCTACCAAACACAGCCCCTGCTTAACAAATGTTAATGAAATGCTGTTTACTGCATGTCAAAGCATGCTCCCACAAAGAGCTTGATTTTATTTTTTAAGCAGATAACTATCAGATTCTCACAGCTTTTTACTTTCAAGGGATACATCAACTATTTAATGGAGCACTGAAAGTGATAAAACAGTACTCAAATAATAGAAACTATTTCCTAATCTTGTTTCCTTTTCTACTCAATTACTAATAAATTCTCCACTGTTACACTAGAAGATTCTAGTCACAAGACAGTTTAATATAATCTAGAATGCCAAATGCCTTAATGGACACGTCCACAAGGACTCAATTCTGTGTTGCATCCTTACTACTGTATCTCTCCAAGAGCCTTAGTCCAGTTTACCTGTGTTAACTGGTAACCTAGTTCTTCTCTCCATATTTGTGGATCCCCCCAAAGAACACCACCACAGCACAAAAACAACTCCAGAAACAAAAGCCAGGATTGTTTCCATATTGTTCATTCAAGATTTCCTTCCCTTTTCTTTGCCATCTGGTCAACCACCAGATCGATCAGGAAAATTAGATGAGCTGTATTTTTCTGAAGCTGTTGTATTGACAAGAGCACCAATGCACATTCAAATGAAACTGTAAATATAGAAGTGTTTATAAAACAAATGCACCAAGTGTTGACAGGCATACAAAAGCACAATTATTCAGATGATAGCATTGATAGGTTGAAAGATTAGACCCCATAAATGCTGAAGTGTGTGAAGGCCATGTTTTATGTTGTCTTCAACAAGTTTTTCTAATTGGCTGGCCCATGCTGCTCTGAGCTGCAGTATTCTATAACAACAGATAATTGTGAGTTACTTACCCTCAACAAATACTGGGAAACCTCTTTTAACTGTCCAGCATATTCAGTTGCTACCTAAAAGCAACTGTGACTAAGAATTCTGATCCATTTTTTACATGTGCTGTCATGAGAGCTTCACTTGCACTCAGAGTTAACCTGAAGGACACACCTCTCTTACCTAATCAGCGTACAAAGGAGCCAGAACCTCATTCTATACTCCTTTGAAGTTAATTATCCCTACTACTTCTAAGAACAAAACTTTAGTTTACTCGAAGTCTTTTATTATCCTCAAGTATTTTGACTAGCTCAATTATTTCTGAATTACAGAATACCTAAAACATTCCAAGAAACAGATGGTAAGACAGAACCAGCTCTCCTCACAAAGAACCATTTTTTTTCCGTAGCACGGGGGCGTAGAATATTTGTGATGTTGACATTTGTGACTTGGTAAATACCAGAATGTATACTTTGTACCAGACAAGCCTACTCAGCAACAACTCGTACATACCTGACTGTTCACAGGGAGCTGTAAAAGGAGGCATCCCATGTCAGAACTGAAAACTGAAATCAGGGCAGGGCAGCTGAATCCAGATCTTCATGAGTAACCTGAGTAATGGGGTTGTACAAAACGCTGTAAAAAATAATAACAACATAGGACAATTAGAAGTGATTTATCATTAATTACAGAGGAGGAGTTTACATAGGGATTTTAATGCCAGAAAACAAAGTGCTCTGAAACATTGGTTTACACATGTCAAGCATTTAAACAGTTCTGATAAACTGACCAATCAAAACCTGTATTATTTAAAAGCCTGTCCAGAAATTATAGTAAGGAAATCCCTAATATTTGCAAAAAATATAAATATTCCTTTTAGTCCAGAACTTCTCCCATGTCTAAAATGGTATAATTATACCCATTGTCCCAGATTACCTGGGAAATTGCACCTTCATGTATTAAAGGAACACAAAAATTTCTTTATTTGTTTCTTCACTGTGAAATCACTAAGCAGAGAAAACAGTAAAGCTACTACATCAACATAATTTTTGCTGTAACTCCAAAAGTCACGAGTGAGGAGTGCCTGTGCATTTGAGACCACAATCACCCACTCTTGTAAGGCATAGTTGTACTTCAACCAAACCCACAGATGTCTGAGGTTTATGTTCAAGCCTATTCTTCAATACTGTGTAAACTGGCATATATTCAACAGTGTTACTAGAGATTAGTGTGATAGTCATACATTCCTCTTTCTGGAAACACAGGAAAAGGTATTCAAAACAAGCACTTAAATATATGCAAAAGAAAACACTAGATAAAACCGGTTTCCGCATGTTTTCAGGATTTTTCATTAACAGTTCAGGATCTAATCTGCCTTGGCCAGTGGTGGGTTCAGGAATGACTATTCCCTGACATACAGCTGCAGGCCAGAACCTTTCCTCCATCACAGAATGCTTTTGGGATGGTTTACTGCCAATTTTGTAACACTCACGTGGATCATGTTACTCCATTGGGTCCTTCTACCCTTTTCCCACACTTACATAAATCAACCTTTATTCATGGGTGGACACAGAGTTGTCCCCATTCCCTCAGGCTATTCCATGACACATGGTGGTCTGCTCCAACATCTGCAAACACCCAAGATCTTCTGATACCTCACCCATGACTTGTTGGTCTGCATCACCTGAGCACACCCATGGTGCATGTACACATTTCTGGCACTTCCAGCAGCTTTCTTCCAAAAGGAAAAAACATCCAAGTTAAATGTGCATTGGAAGGTCTCTTAGTCAATAACATACAGAACATTAAACACATGGTAATTTGTTTTGCTGAGTTAACAACATTTTTTGAGGCCTGTCATTCCTTTTCTGTGACACCATTTAGATATGGAATTTGGGAGGGCTTGCAGATCCCGGATGCTGGATGCACACCCTGAGAGCATCCTGACTTGGTGTTGCAATATGACCTCATAATTTTTTCTGTGCTGGGCAAAACAAACAAATGAACAGCTCTGCAGACATGCAAGATAATGGAAGAAACAACCCTTGGAGGCAAGTGTGAGGTCTGGATGAGCTGGGAACTGGAACATGGGGGTTTGCCACAGAGCACCCCTGTGGACAAAGGCTGATACACCCTAACCTCTCTCCAGAGCCACTCACCACTGGAGGTTGTAGCCCATAAAAAAAGAAATTAAAAGACTGAGAGCACCAGTGCTATTACATGATGATTTTAATTTTTATGTGAATATTGATCATGGATTATAGCTGGGTTTGACTCAGCAACTCCCTACTTGAATCTAAAAGAATTGCTTGGCATTTTCACAAGTGTTTGCAGTAAAACTGACATCCCAACTGCGAGAGACAGCAATTACAAACTGGTGTTTTACTGCAACCCACTGTTTGCTCTTGTGTCAGCATGCCTGTACTTATTTTCCTAATATACATTTTAATATGGGGCTTGCTATGCAAGTTAAATGGGCTTTTTTTCATGAAGCAGCTGATGATCTTATTGACTGGTGAGCTAAATGGTACAAGATGCTAAAGATCAGAACAAATACTTGATTTTCATACAGAATTTGTTCCCGTTGTAATTCGTTTAAGAGCAGCTGTCTCAGAGCCCAGACTAAATCACTGCTAGTGAAGCCTTGGCCCTTGTTTGAAAATGCAGGAGAGTATCAGAGTATGAATGACAGAACAGAAACCACAACTTAGTATGACACTACTGGGTCCTGGGTGCCACTAGTCAGGGTCCCTAAACAAATAATGAACATCAAGTACTTCTTTCTGCCCCTATTTCTTGTGGGTTTTTAATGCACAGGCAACCTCAGTCAAGGGAAAAAGTAATAAACTTGATAAGCAGGCTCATAAAGGAAAGCAGAGGACAGATGCTACTGGCTCCATGACACCCAGCCAGGGTGACAGCAAAGGTGATTTCCAGCAATGCAGCAACTGTGCAGCTGCAGAAACAAACAGCTCTACTGCACCATAGTGAGGTAGGCAGAGGCAGGTGTCCTTTCCACTTGTTGGAGGACTGGATATGCACAGACTGCCAAGATTAAGATTTTCCCAGGGAAATAGGAATATTTATCTCCTCCCCTTGGCCTCTCCCCCCTGCCCCATTTACCCATTTCAGCTCCCTTGCTGTGCTTATCACTTGATTTCTTAATTCTCTAATCTTTGAGAAGCAAATGGAATCTAATAAAAATCTTCATTAAATCAGTGGCTCAGAATATTCCACCCTGCTGACAGAAGAACAGCTTATCACATTATGCAGACAACAAAGCAACATAGAAGGACTAAGAAAACCAAAACAAATCCTCAGATGACCATGTGGCCTACACACATTTTTTTGAGTTCATTTGCTCCGCTCTGGACACTAGCAGAGAGCTGTTTTCCAGAGCACCCACTCATTTTTTTTGTATGGTGGAACTAAGCAATTAGCTAAACCCCCACTATATTTCACGTTTGTTTTAATAAGCAGAAGCCTTTCACAAATGGTTACTACTGACTAGCTTTGAGCTTCCCTTTTACAACTACAATCAATTCTTTCTTTATTCCCTTCTCTTCCCCCTTTTTTATTTCCAAGTTAAAACAAATGCCTTCAGCACACTTGCTGCAATAGGCAGCTGTTTCTGGCAACTATAGCTACTAAAGGGCATTTTGAACTGCACCAGAGAACACTGTCCAACACTTGTGACTTATGGATCCATAAGTCTGTCAAGATACCTAAAAGCATACAAGTTCATGGTCTTCAAGGAAACTATCAAGCACTGAAGAGAAAAAACACTCCCTTCATAAAAACAAAACTGCCTGATTATGCAAGTTGTCTCCAAAGCAGACATTGTGTTCTTTGGAGGGTAAGGCAGCAGGGGAGGTCCACCTACATTCCTCTAAAAGCCCACTCCCACTGGCTGGGAGGGAATGTGTGTTGCTAGGACATTCTTCAGGCTTCTGAGAGTCAGCATCATCTGCAGCCTACTGCAATGAACTGCAGAAGAATGACAAGCATCTCCATAGAAGCCTCCGTGTGTGTGTGTGTGTATACGCACGCCTGAGTCTGGATGGTATTGGAGATCCTGGCCAGAGCTCCCAAAACATTCAGGAATTCAGGACCCATTTCTGGTTCCTAGGGATAGAATCATACAGGGCATGGAAGCATAAAAAGCAGAGAAAATAATTTCTGTACATCCACAGTCTTCTGGTTACAGTCTCAAATAGGTCATGGGAGCCTAAATTCCAAGACTGGGGCTTTCTGCAGAAATAGAAATCCACTTCACAGCAAGAATAATTTCACCACCTTTCCCCAAAGTTATTTCATTTGGTAATTTTGTTATTGAAAGCACTAACCAACTTCCAGAGCTAGAACCACACATGACTGTTGAGATGCTGCAGCAACCCTGCAAGCTCTGCAGAACCGAACATACCGCGAACCCAGCACGGGCGATCCCTGTCATTTCACATCAAGTGCAAGCACTGCTTTGTGCTCAAGGAAATGCTTTCTGCAGAAAGAGGACAGGAGTGCAATGTAAACGCCACAGAGTCCCGTCCTTTATACAACAAGCCTTCTCCAGAACGGGTGGAAAGAGATAACACACAAACAGAAAATCAGTGATTGCTCCCGAGCGCTTCATTTACATCCCAGCAGGATCAGAGTGCTTAGGCTACCCCGTGAGCACCCGGTAAGAACACAAATCGTGCCACTCCGTTCGAGCGGGCAGGGTCTCCTTGGCACTACGGCTGCTCAGTGACCCGCGCAGAGGAACACCCCTACAGCAAGAGCGATTCCAGCAGGCTTGTGTCACCAGCCCAGGCACCCTCTCGGCACAGCAGCCCCGACTACTGCTGTAAATGACGCGATCTGATCCACAGAAGGCATCGAGTGTGTCAGCGCCCTTGCGTTCGACTACCCTGCTCACGCTGGTTTTGGCTGGGCACCACGAGGGTGTGAATCACCGACTTGTCGCAATTGCCGATCACAGTTAATGAGCTGGGAAGAAAAGAACTTGCAACAAATCTCTTTGCTGAACGCAGCACCTTGTTCATGATCCGAGACAGCTCTGAAGGCTCAGACTGACTGTACAATTACAGGATATAGACAGTTGCCCCACATTTTTGTTGGCCTAAGCACATGAATGCAATTTAGCTGCAGCCTTGCCAGCCGATCTTTAGGTGTTTATCCCTTTCCCATGTTTTCTCACCTCCGTGCTGGTTTTGACACACAAACTTACAACACACAAACTTCTGGAGTTTCACCATCATCAATTCTGGCACTGTACTTTACATTTCGTAAAAATCTCTGCAAACAGGACGTGCTGCAAGAAGCAAGAAGGATTTCAAGCTGAGCAATGAACGAAGTCATAATGAAATACACTTGCCCTGTGAATGGCTTATGGCTGGAACTGGCCATATTCACATCAACCCATGGCTGCTATTTCTCTTCAATTCAAGTAGATAAACTTTTTTTTTTTTTTTAAATCAGTGCTTCTTAGGGCTTAACTAACATCCCACAATAGTTAAAAATTAAACAAATTACTCACAAGGCTTAAGGAGCATACATGCAACTCCTTTTTATACAACATACTCCTGCATGATAGGGGCTTTTCATCATCTTTTCAGTGTCCAGAGTAGCTAAACTATTACCCCAAATCCTTGTTACCAAGCTGATGTGTTATCAATGACAAATGCCATAGGTCCCATCTCCCATGACTGTACTGATATCTTGGATCACTGCACAGGAACAGGAAGGGCTATCTTCAAATATTATCCCCACTCCAGGCTGGGAACCCATAACCTCTGTGCTGGGATGTGATTTCACACCCTACATGATAGGCACAGGTCTGTGTGGAGGTGCATGACGCAGAATTTCCTTGGCAAATTCTCTCACCATGACATCAATGAGGGCAGCAGCTGCAACTCCACAACAGGGTTTGATGACAATCAAGTCTAAACACTCATGTGCTGCAGCAACAGCAACCACAAGGTTTGACTTCTCCTAGCCAGAGCATTCAGACATGACTGGAATATCTGGCACACACGGCAGCAAGAGAAGTGTGGTAAGTGCGATACCCTGTGATAAGTGACATGTCATAGCTCAGTAAGCTCATGGCTCAATCAGGAGCCGTGTTCACCTAATATCAAATGAATCTGTGCCTTGCAAAAACAAGCAGCTACCACATCCCTAGCTGTGACACGCACCCAAAACCAGGCTCATCAGCTTGGGTGCAGCATTACAAACAGAAGAATGGTGATCTGCCCACCTGTAAACTCCAAGCATTGGTTCATGTTCCCCATTCACAAGTGCCCTCTCCAATGTGCGTTACAATATTCTACTAAACATTTCCAGAGAATTCCCTCTTTTGGTCACTGAGAGCTGCTGTTCAGACCATCGGAGGCAGCACACTCAGGTTGCTCTGCACTGCTGAGGGTAGGCCAGCAGCCCGGATCCGTGTTCGCACTCAGGGGTCGGACTGTGGCAGTGCTCGGCTGCAGCTCTTGCGTTTCCGAGATCTCCCTTGCTGATACTCAAGGAGCGGTCACAGATTTGCATAATGCATTCCAGCAAGTTCAACGGGATACAACAGTGTAACAGAACACCAGGGAGGATGGTAATACAGGCACACAAAAGAGCCACATACCGCTCAGAGGGACAATTCCTCTTCTTTTGGTAGCTAAAAAAAAGTTTTTAAATTGTGTATATATGTTTTCAGGTGATGACTGTATAAAGCCAACACTGTCAGTAACAGTGTAAATATGTGCCCTGCACTACCTTTATCCACCACTCCACCGTTCTGACTCACAGATTTCATTCTCATGTCCTTGGGAACATCTTGCAGCACTTCTTGCATTTGCCCAAGTCATTACACCATTTTCTGTATTGTTTTTAATAAAATTGTCTTTAATTCAAAGGCAATCAAAGTGACTCAAGAGGTCATAGTTCCTACACTGTAACTTCTCACCAGATAAGCACAATTGGAAACTCTGCTTTCCAAGCTAAGTGCATGCCCAAGTTGTGGATGTGGCTAGCTCCCTAATGCTCCTTAATTCTTGGCATTTGAGTCTACTGGACATAGTTCTTACTCTAATTTTCAATTCTTGCTGTCCCCTCTTATCATTCACATGTCAGGAGCAAAGGTGCAGTATAACCTCCCAAATGCTATATAAAAACTCATACAAGAGAACCACAATACTTTTGTATCTTATACATTGACACAAACACCAATCTCAGAAGAAAAAAAAAAACCCTCCATGTAATATTTCAGTGGTAAACTTCAGCCACAGTTAAAAACACAGCACTTCATTCATACTTGGAATTTCTAATGTGCCAACTTGATTATTCTTACTAGTTTTGTCTAGTGAAACCACGATGGGATACAATTACTGTGCTTACATGGGAAGTGTTTGGAGGATCCTCATCATTTCAAGGAGATGATTTTCTGTTCAGTGTACCAACTTTGGAACAGAAAGTCCCCAGGTAGTTAGTACAGACAAATCTTAAACCTTGCATATTCAGGAACTTGACTTGTTACTGGATTAGTTGGGATTTGGAGCATCACAGCACACAGGCCTGTAGGGAACAGCACCAGAGCTGCAGGCAGGAGAGCAGCAACAAGAACAACCATTACATGTCACCCATTATATGCTGTGACACACCCTATAGAGAAGATTTTCCTTAGTTAAACCATGTGCAATAAAACCTTCCCTCAGAAGCAGCAACAAATCCCTGTGACAGGCTCACTCCATAATTGCCTTCTTGTTTCTCCATTTGGAAGAGAAAGCTTTTGGCACTAGTTTCCTGATTATAATTGTGCCAATTTATCAGTAAGAAAAGGAACAACACTGATAATAACAGGGAAATATCACAGCCCCTTAAAGTTCTTCCATCTTTTTTTTTTTTTTCCCCATCAGCTGCCTTATTTTCTTGGAACCATTTTCCTCAGTATACTAATGAGAGAGAAGAACAGGTACCTACCTGAGAGCAAACAAGTATCACTGCCACAAACTAGTTAAAGGAATGTTTTACAAAGCCAAAGATGAATAATAGAGCAGTGAAGTTCATTTTGTTCCCTTGTCTGCATAAGGCACAGCAGAGTCTTCATTTACAGGCAGAAACTGATTCCAGGGGATCTGTGTTCCAGAAACAATCAGTGCCACAATCACCTCTGCCTATCAGGGGATCCAATTGCAGGAAAGGGTTTCTTAGTGACTGCAGTCCTAGGTGTGGTGAATACCGCACCCAGTGCTGCCAGAATTCAACTTCCACACTCTCCAAGCCTCTGCTTGAGCACTTTTACATCTACACGGCAAAAAAATCTCAAGTTGGACATGTATTTTTTTCATTAAACTATTCCACTATCAAATGCCAATTTCATGTTTTCCAAAACAAAGGTAGTACAGCTTGACTGATTCTCAGCGTTTTATACTTGCACTTTGGCAAAGCAGGGTACTTGTCTTGATCCCTCTTTTCAAGTGGCCTTCATATCATATCCAAAACCATGTCATTACAACTCTGAAAAAGCACAGAAAAAAATCTCTATTCAAGCTCAAGAGAGAAAATGCTATACCATGTTCTAAGACAGGATTTTACAGTGCAAAGCAGTTATAACAACAGATGGCACCACCACTTTCTTCTGTAATTAATACTTATGATCTATGTATATTTGTGATAACATTATTCAGGACAAAAATATTTAGATTTTTCATACACTTATAGCCTTGTTCTTGCTACACAAAACACCTGCACCATCTTTGATAAAGGATTACAGAGTTTACTTGAACATAGCTTAAGAAAACAATTTTATGAAACAATTATTTTGAAATCCAACTGGTGCTGAACAGTATAAATCAGCACCAGAGAGAAACCACAACAGGACAGTTTTCAACAGCCAAGCACATTGCACGCAAAAAGACAGTCAAAACATTTAATGTTTGACTGATATTGAACTGAAAAGGAGCTTAAGTTACAGCATTCACCTAAGTGATCAAGCAGCCGTCCTGGCACAAGCCCAAGTGAAGGAAGAACCACCTGACATGGAGCTGGAAGGCTTTGCCTCTCCTCATTAAGGACTCACATTTCCTGTTCTACTGAAAGCAGCACCCAGAAGTGCATTCCTCAGTGCTGATGTTAGAGATAGGAGCTGGCATGGCTTTGGTGAACATCCCTAAAAATATAAATCTAACTGACACATAAAAATACCATGGAAGAATTGCAAGTTGCAGAAGTTATTTTGGGAAATACTGTGCCAAGCACCAGAGAAGACTGCCCAGTGACAGGACAGAACAGCAGGGCATGGAGGAGACCCATACATGTCAAGGTTTGCAGTGGGAATAACAGCACAAGTGCCAATAACCAGACATGTCATGCTTGATTTCAAACCAAATTCACCAAAGTCATCAAGAACTCTAATACCCTTGAACACACTCCTTTTTTTCATTGCTTCTTAAGAAGAAAATAAATGAACACCCCTCATTCCCTAAAAAGCCACCATCCTGATTCTCACCCACTTCACCTAACAATTTAACAGATTTTCTTGCATTTCTCCTGCTTGTGCATTTTTAACAATACCTGATGTATCCTGTCATTGGGTTCTTTTTCTCTAAAACCGTTATCATACTAGTGTGAATTTGAAAAAAAAAAATTTCATCAGAACACAAGCGCTTTGATAACTTCCTTCTGAATGATTTTTAAATGCACCTGTATTCCTACAGAACCAAAACAGTACTATTGCACCTCTGCTCTCCAGAGGCAAGCTGTAGCTCATGAGCTAGTTGGCAAGTCTGAAAGCAACCCACATCCACAGCACAAGTGCTCTTGGAACCCGATGACAAGCCATCATTCCATGAAGTAAGAAATGCTCATTACAAAAAGTCTCAGATCCCCATGAATTGTAAAGCCAAGTGCTTATGGAAGTGCCTCTAACTCTTCTTTCAATCAACTCAGTATTTGTCTATAAGCAAACCTATCAGCCTTTTTATATTTATGCTCCCCTGCTGCTCTGGGATCATCCCAGCTAGGTATCATCTGCCCTGAGATGGGAGCAGCAGGCATTTTGCATACCTACCAAGGCTATTCCTCTTCTCATGTTCTTCCCATTTGATAATGAAAACTACTTCCTGAGCTGGCTGTTCTCAATGGGGCCCTGCCAGTTCTGTCCCAGGCACAGAGGACTCTCCATATCAGGTGTGTCCAAGGTAGGGCTCAACAGACCAAAAGGAGGTATTCCTAAGCTGCTTCCAAAGGCAAGTGAGTGAGGACTGTTCTATCAGCCTTAGCAGAGGTCAGTCACCATGTTAAAAGCAGCCTCACCATCACTATGGTTACCACTTACCTTTCTCTTCCCATTGCAACACTCACAACAAGTTCTACAGGCTCACAGCTTCAAATTTACTTTCCTGCTCTGTGAAATCAAATCCAATCCATCAGTGATCTTTCAACTCTACAGTCCCTTTCATTCTCCAAGCTGAATTTTGTTTGTCCTTCGCTGATGGCCTCTTGAAGCCTTTTCCCCAATATTATTGTGATGAAAACAGCAGAAACAAAAGGTCACATGATACATGTGTCTACTGAATTTCCCGGGGCAAAAGTCTACAATTTGATCTTGAACCAAGCGTTGATAATCTTAATGAAAAATTAACCCCAGTAAGAGCAAAGGAACCAGCCAGTAGAAGTGAACTAATTCACCCCAAAGTTATATCATCACTTGGAGTTAACCCAATTCTATGCCACTGACTCACACTGCAGAAATTACAAAAAGCACAGCCTTTCTTGAAAATTACTCTGCAAACAGAACTAGCAAGTTACCATCATGTTGGTTCTTCTTTTTCCCTATTACTAGGGAAAAAAACTCCATAATGTGGCAGCACCAAGCCTACTGGCTGCAAGTCCAAACCTGCCTTTTGTCTGCACTCACAGCTGGAAAAAAACATCAACTGTGCCCCTTCACCTGTGCCAAATATCTTTTGTAAGCAAGCCAGACAAAAATGCAAGACACAACCATAGAAGTTTGGTAGCCTAATTACTAGAGCAAATCTGTTATTGTGGCTCACTGCAGAAAAAAAAAAGAAATTAAAATCCAAACAATAGAGCCACATAAGCCACACTGGTCCCTCTGACAGTGGACTAGAGTTCTGTAAAAATTACTGAGAGGGTGCACAGGAATGTGTAGATATGTAGCAAAAGAAATGTCTCAAGGCAGTGTAATAAAATAAGAGGGGCAAACCTCAAGGTAATCTTAAAGCCCTTCAAGATTTAAAAAAAGAAAAAAATTGCATTACCTAGTCCTTAAACTCAGATATAGCCTAAATTTAACCTTTGCCCATTGAAGTTATTGGCTGGGAAATTTAAAATGTTACCTTAAGAGAACAGAACAGCACCAATAAATACCAGCATCTCATCTGTTCCATTGGCTCATTCCATAATAGAAACTGGCCTTCAGTCATAACCATCACATTGACAACTTTGTGCCCATTAGCAACAAAATACAGCCCAACTATAAAGCAATAATTTAATCTCCGTTCACAATTCTGTCTCTCATGGATACACACAAGAAAGAAGAATGTACTACAGCAATAGGCATTTAAGTAACTCATAACTTGTGTGACTGCTGCCTAAATAGCAAATAACACTTCTGTCCTCCTTGCCTCAACTCCACTGCTTCAAGCCTGATTTACAGACTGAATCCCATTAGGAAAAGAGTAGGAAATAAATGCAGACTGTCAAAGGGGGAAGAAAAGCTACCCAGTGCCACAAAGCTGTGCCAGTGCTCACACCAGAGGGAATACAGTAATTCCACTGGAATGGGACATATCCAACTACTTAAAAATGTTTAGGTAAATACTATCAACATACAAGTTTATGTTAATTACAGTATCCTATGTATTCCACAATTTTTAGTGCATTAAAGGATTGCAAAGAAAGGAGCTATAAGAAAATAACTCTTTTTGGAGAGGAGTTGCACTGTTTTTAACAACAAGAAAATGCTTGGTGTAGGGGAACAGCACAAGAAGTTCATCTGTCTGCAGGGTTAGGTACACACCTCACTGATGTAGAGTGCTGCATTCCTCACTTCCCACCTCCGCAGTGCTCCTTTTCCCATTTATCACAAACGGCACACTGGTAAACTCCATTTGACACAAACTCAAGTGCTTCTTACCGAAGCACACAGATGAAACAAGCACACAAGAATGTCATTGCTACCTCTCCCTCAGCAGTACCCACCTAGTAGGACCTGCTGCTGTGCTTGCTCACCACAGCTTACTGCGACACAGTTAGCTTCTGTCTTTTCCTTCCTGTATTTAAGTTCACATTTGTAACATGTCATTTGCAGCAGGTTACAAATGAAAAGGCTTTCAATCACATTCCTCTGGAAAACAGCTGTAGGTGAGATTCAACACATGGGCTCAGACCAGAAAGGGATTTAAGAGGATCAGCTTCTGAGATGTAAGCTGTCATGCTTTTATTTGCAGTGATGAATGACATCTGAACTGGATTGTGTATTACTGCAGTTGCCATAGGGAAGGGACCTGCTCACACATAGCTTTAAGTTTTCCAAAGGCACTTCAAAGAATGCTGAAGGACAAAGGTGCTGTTCTGGAAGATGCAGCTTTTTGCAGCGCGGTAGCCCTGAGATGTTGATTCAGTGTCTCTTCAGCCCAGATGAGTGATAGGAAATCCATCTGTCAGCAATTTTGTGACTTCATCTGTACTGCCAAAGCAAGGAGGGAGGTCAACAGCATCTGAGTGGAGCCCATATCCTCACTACTGAGGGTACAACCAGAACAGGACACACCACTAAATGAGCTAAAAAGCTCTCATACCCAAATTCACAGGCTGAAGTCTGCTTCCACTTGCTAAATTGTGCTTTTGAAGGAAAACTAGAGGCTGACTTCCAGTTGCTTTATTGTTTAGATGACCCAGATTGTGTTTTTAAACACATTTGCTCAGCTGAGCTATGAACTGGTTTCTTTGGGGAACAAGAATTATGCAGAGCATTAAGACCGATTATGAGACACCTCCTTTCATTTCAGAATTCAGAGAAGTCCTGCAATGTTAAGAAAAACTGGTCATGAAGATCAAAGGAGAAGGGAAGGCAATTAACAGATTGTTTCTTTTGAAGAGGGATAAGTGCCAGCTTCCCAGCTTTTGTTGATAAGAACAAGCAACAGCCAGATTTTAAGGGGCTCTTAGAAAACTACTGCAAAAACTACTACTGTCACAGCAACATCAGCCTGAGGCTTGTGAAAAATGTCTGCATACTTAAAAATCTGAATTTGTGGGAAATATTTGCCTATTATAGTAAGGCAAGAAACTCAATATTCTAAGGAACAGAGATAATGCAAAAACATCAAAGAAGAGACAGTGCAGTCTGCACAGAGTAAGTTTGGAAGGCTAAAGAAAAGACATAGTAGGCATTGACTGCTACTTTTCACTGAAACCCAAGAAAAATCAAATCTAGTCAATCTTATACCCAGTCCATCTTGCTTGCTGTACAGACAAATAAGTTTGATATTGAAGGTTCCACTTATGACTGAAGATGCAAATGGCAATGACCCAAACAAGGAGGGCTTACCTAATATCATACCTTCTACAAAGCAGCAAAAGCTCTCCAGTTGTCGTTGGAAAAGAGAAGAGCTGCAGAGGCATGTGCTGACTAAACACAGGTATTACAGAGTGATAAACCAGGACAAGATTCACAACCAGAAACAGCTGATGAAAAAGTTTTTTTTGGGAAATCCAGCACCAAGTTGTGGCCAAGTGTATTGGGTGGTAAAGTACACCAAGACACGACTGGGTACCCCACAGGGAAGATTTCTGGGTGCAGGAAATCCCAGCTAAAAGGGAACAGGACAGTTGTAGCTTGTGCTGTTTCTGCACTCTCTCCTCAGCACCACCAGATGAATGGCACCACAGCCAGGAGGAAATCTTAACTGAGTTTTAGGCTATAGGCAAAGGATTTAAAAAGGTATTCAGCCAATAAAATACAGCTGATTCTGTAAGACAAAATGCAAACTGAAGCAGAAATGCAACTACACCTTACTAGGTAAATGTTCTGTCTTCAGACATGTGGACAGAAATGAAATTCCTAATTATCCTTTTGAGTTTTGTCTCCAAGAAGAAACTTGTGGATATACTGAATTGAAAAACAGTAAAATAGGTGAATTCATCATGCAGGAATGGAAAAGCAATGTAGAATACAAAGCTGAAGCATTTGCTGTCTCAGGCACTGGAAAACATCACACACTAGAGAAGGCTTTTGGATTTCAGTTAAACACAGAACTACGTAACAGAAAAACAGATAATAGAATTTCCTATACTACGTGGGATAGAGAAGAGTGCTAACTTCTGAAAAATGTTATCAACCAAAGGCTGGAGTGAATAGATGTCAGCTTCTAGCTTTCAAAGTACCAAATTCACTTTAACTAAAGCTCAAAAAAAGCAGATCACACGGGCTGTGGGAGACGCACTGCAAGTGTTCCATCCAGGGCTTCTCAAAAAATGTCCCAAACAAATGGTCAAAAAACTCCAAGTCATGCATCCCAACACAAGGACTCACTCGAAAAAAGCCCCAAATTAAGGCAAGAAACTCAATATTCTAAGGAACAGAGATAATGCAAAAACATCAAAGAAGAGACAGTGCAGTCTGCACAGAGTAAGTTTGGAAGGCTAAAGAAAAGACATAGTAGGGAACCTACTGCAAAAACTACTACTGTCACAGGGACATGAGCTTGAGGCTTGTGAGAAATGTCTGCATACTTAAAAATCTGAATTTGTGGGAAATATTTGCCTATTATAGCAAGGCAGGAAACTCAATATTCTAAGGAACAGAGGTAATGAAAAAAACATCAAAGAAGGGACAGTGCAGTCTGCACAGAGTAAGTTTGGAAGGCTAAAGAAAAGACATAGTAGGCATTGACTGCTACTTTTCACTGAAACCCAAGAAAACCAAGAAAATCAGTCCAATTATAGTCACAATGCTATTTTGTCCATGAAGTGGAATTAATCAGGGCACAGTCCTTCCTTATTTATTTGTATAGACTTTTAAGGTACCCTGAAGAAAGGCAGCTTTTCCTTCAGGTTACCAGGGAAGAGCAGCTTGTGCTGTGACATGACAAAAAGCACAGCTGCATCCACAAGGATGACAAATCTAACACTGTGCTCCCAGATTATCCATGTAATGAAATAGCAGTACCAACACCAAACCAGGGGCTCATACAACAGAGTAACTATGGTGGGACAGGTGAGGTTCCAGGGCCCGGTTTTTTGACTTGGATTTTTGACTTTGATTTGTGAGAATGGAATAGGAAAAAATAGAGAGGATCTTTATTTTGATGTCTTTACCTTAGGAAGGGCCAGTAGCCTTTGCACCAAGAGAATTCTGAGACTGATTCTGACTACTCGAGTGGCTTGAAAGATCACAGCCTTCAAGCTGCTGTTCTCTTCATTCCCATTCTTCTCCCATACTGTCACAGTTCTGCCAAAAACCTCTGAGGTACAAATACATACATCTTTATTTAATATAAAAAGTCACGCAGGCTTGTTTTGGATCCTGCCATAAAAAAAAAAAAAAAAAAAAAAATCAAGTGACTTGTTCCCAGCAGTGCTTCTCTCCTCTTTCCACACAATAACTGTGGAAAGCATGCAGGGACATAAATCAAGGACTGCTCCAACTTGGCACAGCAGACTCACAACACCAGCACATTATCCCATAGCACTGAAAGTAAACAGGTGATGTTTCAGGGAGTTTGAATGTGAAATACATCATCTGTATCATGTTTCACTCAAATAACTCCACCAAAACGCCTCAACCACGTTACTGGTAACCATGAACAACACCTGCATTTTGTTGCTTTGAGGCATTAATAACAACACGGCTGAAAATGTACCTAAAATTCCCATTTTATGGAAAACACATGAGGTCCCCAACTCCTGGCCTATTCTAGAGGAAGTGCATTTGACAGGAGAAATCCAAATCCATGTATTTATGGACAACTGGCCAACATGCAGCTGTTAATCCAGCTTCAGTTCAGGTGTTACCTTCTCATCACAAATGAGTTCAGAGCAACTTTAGGTTTGGAGGCCCACATTAGAACAGCCCAGATATGAAAGCTACAATACATAATAAAAAATTTAGCACCCCACTTATGTTGTAGGGCCCGCACACCTACAGGATCCATATAATTTGCATCTGTTGCTGAAAGTGGTCTTTTCAGTTAGGTATCTGGTTTAAGGATCAGTAGACAATTAACAATTGATGAGCAGCTCAAATAACTCACTTGATATCTCTGTCTCTGAGCACGCTCCCACACTGTCAGTGTCTCAGTTCACTCTCTCAGCTACACTGAACAATAACTCCAAATCAAAACGGAGGCAGCTGCACTAACAATGTCAATAAGAAACTGCTTCAGTGCTGCCTTAAAAAATACAATCAAATAAATCAGCATTTATTGGCTACATTTCCATTAACCTTGAAGCCTTAACATTCTCTTATAAACAAGTTATAAGCAGTAGATGGTGCTCTGCAATGCTTGTGAATTGCTGCTTAACTGCATTTTAATAATTGAGAATGGAAAATTTTGTCACTGTGTACCAGAACCTTGTCAGGATTAAATGCTGGGGAGCCAAAATTTGCTTTAGTTTGGTGTTTTATTTTAGAATGAGAAAAAATTCTGGCCCTTTAATTTCTTCAACTGAATTATTTAAACTATCTAATAGGCTTTTTAATTTTTTAAGGGCAACGCACAAGGTAAGCAACTTGTTTAAAAAAAGGCCAAGTCAGTTGCCACATAAATAACATCAGGGGCAAATCCAAAGGCAACTTGTGCATCCATCACAGTCACAGCTCAGGAAACAGCAGACTGCAGTGTGCCAGGCAGCTTGGAGGCCATGGCATCTCCTGCATACACCTCTTCCCTCCTGCACAGGGGAATCAGTGTGTCTGACTTACTGAAAGGATGCAGCTTTGTGCAACCTCAGGATCACGTTTCTATGGGAGAGGTTCAGAACCAGCTCTCCCAATGGACAGTGGTAAAGCACACCAACTGCCCCTGCTGTATAATTTTCATCCCTTCACCCATCACCATTTAATAAAATTAAATGCAAATAGTATTGATGTCAGTGATCAAAAAATAATAAGAAAAAGAATTGAAAAATACAACCTGCTCTGATAATTAAAATTCCTCTAAACAGATACCCACTTTGCATCTCCCATTTGTTTTCCCTTCTGCAAGCCACAGACATTTTCCCTAGGAGTCTTCCTATTTGATAAGACAAGAGTCATCCCTTTTAGAAAATAAATTAGAAATAAGAAATGCCTGGTTAATCCAAGCCTTACTGACCTTCCTTCATGAATAAACAATGAGCTTTTCCAGAACTGTTAGAGAAATGCATTCCATAAAATGAATGTGTTTCTTTGTTGTCAGACAAAAAAGAAAATCCAGCACAGAACCAAAGCACTTTGTTCTAGGCTACTTGCACTTAGCATGGATTTTAAATCCTGAACTTCTGGAGAGAGGAATTAACCCTGCCACACAAAGGAGCCTCAACACTCCTCACACAGGAGTCTCAAAAATTACACTGAAATCAACTACATGGAGCCAATTTGCCTTGCTGGAACTCTTGACATGGGGTGGATTTAACCAAAATAGGAGTACACTCATTTATTTTTCTCCTCTTAGCTTTGGAGCTTTTCAAGAAACTCAGTCTTTTGCCTTTTTTTCCCCCCCACCTGAATTAAAGTGGAAAGGTGTTAAAACTAAATAAACCAATTATATCCATGGTTTTTATGATATTTCCAAATGTAAATGAAGTTGCCTATTAATTCTTTCTTCTCCTCTAGAGCATTCAGAAAAAAATTGTTGAAACAAAATTCTCACACAATTGCAACCAAAATTTGTTCTGTGAAGATTTGTCTCTTTCAAAGTAAAACTGTGGTAGAGAGGCACCACCTTCTCTGAAATAAAAAAAAAACTGCTTAGCAGAAAGTGCTTTTCACAAAGCAGTGAAACAAGAGTGCTCAGCTCTTCCTCTGCCAGCTACAGACCAGCTGTGGTGCATGGAGCAACACTGACTTCCAGTGAGGATTTACAACCAAAGGACACAAGAAGGCCCACCCCAAGGACACCCAGCAGGATATGCAGGAACATACCCCAGGGTTTGTCAATGGTACTGTTTCCATAGCCTCACCCTCTACCTCCATGCTTGACATGGATTTTGGGGTGTCCTTTTTGGGGAGGTGTAGTTGGGGGATGGCAGGGAGGAGGAATGAAGAAATATCCCGTTCTACCAGCACCTCCTGTTACTCAGATGTTCCCATCATCATCTAAGGAGCAGAAACCAAAATCCCAGCCTATACTTAGTGCTTGAATCACAAGCATCACTCAAATGATTAGACAGAGAGAACTGCATCAGGGAATATCAGGATGGACCAGCTTCTTGCAGAATTCATCTCCTATTTAATTCATATTATTCAGAGCTTGACACATTTTTACTCCTAATAAAGTAGTACTGCTGACATGCCACACTTCATGAAACTCTTCTTCCATAATTACATGGTTGTGAAAAATACAACAGGGAAAAAAAGACCAACTGATTTTGTATCAGTAATTTGAAATGTATTCATAAACAGTGCTGTAAAAAATAGATTCTGCAAGTTCCAGGGACTAAGTACATCATTCTATACATAACAGTTCTTCAGCTAATAAGCTATTTTTGGACTATGCTGGTCAAAGTTGCAACAGGAATAAAAGGCAGAAAAGGACAATCTACTGAGATATGATTGATCAGAAATCTGTTTGTCAAATCAGAGTAGAATGACAGACACCAAGTGCCAGAAAAGCCACAAACCAGATAGCTTACCTCAGGTAACCCCCCACAAATAACAGCAAATCTCATCCCCAATTTCTATGGGGACAAACATGCAGCTTTCCTTACCCACTTGTACCTGCAGGTTTCCTTTTCCAGGGCCATTCACTATACAAGTTTCATCTTGGGACCTCAGTTTCCCCTTGACTGATCATGAACCATGAAGAACAGCTCTTGGGTCCTGGCCACTGACCATTTTTAAGGGCACAGTTAAAAACAGTGCTGGGAAATCATCATGAATTGTTGTTACAGCTGAAAACATTCACCTCCCCATTACACAGGGGCTCTATCAGCAACAGAGGCTCTGGCTAGGAATTCTGGGCTGATGCTGAGCACACAGGAGCTGGGTCCAGTGCATGCTTATGGTATAATAGCATTGTTGCCAGAAGACACTTGCACAATTTCAACTGCTGCTATGGCCTCTACACAGTTAGAGACCATGAATTAGCCTGGATTAATTATGAGTCAGAAGAACACAAGTGGGCATCCATTACAGCTCAAGTAACTTATCAATTCAATAAATAAAGATTGCATAATTTTATCTATGGTTGTCTGGTTCTAAATGTGTGATGCCCAGTAGATTATGCTTTTCCTTACAGAAATAGAAGCTTTCCACCTGCACTCCCATCCTAACTTCCTTTTAGAACCTGCAAGCCATGTTTTATACTATGTATTGTTATCTCCAATATTTTGTGTACAGACAGACAAGTACTTGTGTATAGAATATTACCAACACAGCCCCTTTGGAATGACAGTCATTTTCCTATCCAAGAGGCAAAAGTAGTAAAAATAACAAGCTGTTATTTTTAACTACAATGTTAACTCCTATTCCTCAGCAGCCTCTATTCCATCTGAGTTGGGCTGGAACAGATTGGATCTTAAAAGTGCAGCTAACATGTTTGCTGTGGAGCATTTACAATGCAGCAAGATCTTTGGGTCTCCTTTACTTGCTTCTTCCACTGCCAGAATAGAAAGCAGACAACACAGAGCATCACTTTTTATCAACATGTCAAACATTGTGTTTAACAGCAAGAAAACCTGAGAAGATGTCACTTTTTCTCAGTTTCACAGCCATTTAACTTTCAGCTGGACATCCCCATAAGGATTGGGAGTTATGGAAACATAATTTGCATGGGAGTACAGAACAGTATTACTTCTGCAATGACCACTTATTTTTAGGAAATAACTGTGTCTGCTATTACGGCAATGATAACATTAAGAAGATGCAAGCCTATGACACATGCTGCAGAAAAAAATAAACCAAGCAGCTAGTAAAAAAAATTAAATTGTTTAAACCATTTACATTAAGTACTTTATATACTAACAACTTGATCATATTGCCTCAAGCCTTCAAGTCTCCTAAGTATGAACTAAGTATGCTTACACTTCAAATAACATCTTTTGCTGAAAAATGAAATGAAGACAAACATCATACCTTTGCTTCTCTAAAACTGATTAGTTATTTAGCAAAACAAATTAGTTATTGCTCTCATTTGCATTTTCAGACACTCCCAGAACCCAGATACTGCTTTGCTAAGATACAAAAACACAGTTGAGAAGAAATGCTTCTATTTTAGGGTTCAAATTCTACTTAATAGTGTAATACTGGCTATTTAATTACAGGAAGAACAACTTCCATTTAATTGTTACCTTGCGACATGCTAAGTCCTTAAATACCACATGATTGCAGAAATAATTAAATGCAATTATGTCAGTGATTGTTGCTGATAGATACAAATTACGCGTTAATCACGATCTCGACCTCTCCCAAGTACCTGACACTGGACACCATGGCAAAGCTTGTAATTAAAAGAGAGAAAATCCAATTGCAGCAAGGCAGCCCAGAGGCTGGACAGAACAACTTGAGGTCCTCGGAACCACAGAATGGTTTGGGTTGGAAGGGACATTTAAAGATCATCTCATTCCAAACCCCTGTTGTGTGCAGGGACATCTTTCACCAGACCAGGCTGCCCCAAGCCCCATCCAACATGACCTTGATCACTTCCAGGGATGGGGCATTGACAGCTTCTCTAGGCACCCTGTCTCATCACCTTCATAATAAAAAAGTTGTTCCTCGCATCCCACCTAAAATTATCCTTTTATCAGTTTAAAACCATCAGTCCTCCTCCCCTCTCCTGCAGCCAGACTCTCTGTGCACTGGAAGCACTGATACACACTCCAATGAAGGAGGAATTGCATTTCTGTGCAAACAGTTTTTCTGAAAACTAAGTTTTCCAATTGCTATTAATACCAACAATACAGAAGAGCTTGCATACACATCATAACTCCTTGGAAGAAAAAGCCCAACTGCACCAAATGGTGCTGTGAGACCTTGAGGAGTGACCTCGAGGCTGCTGCAATGCTGTGAGCAATTGTGCTACTCAGACTGTTCAAATTAGGCTCTTCTTGCTGTGACAGCAGTTCCCAGTGCATGCCTGACTGAGCTTTCAGAAGGGATGTATTTGTTGTTTCAGTGTGGACCCTTTGGAAACAACCAGGACTTCCAAATCCAAAATGCATCATTTTTTCACTATCCTGCACATTACTGCTGCTGCTTGGAACCAGAATGCAGCTGTACCTATAATTTCCTAGTAACCTGACCTACACTGGTTTTATAGTAACTGCTATAGTAAGGAAAATTTCTGGACCATAAATTAAGGACCACTGCTCAGAAGCTGACCAACTCACAACAGAGGGAATATGAGGCATTTTTTAGTATTTCTGTCTGGGATCAGACAGCAATTTCTCACATATGATATTGAAGGTATTCCACAGAAAGCTCTTCTTTCTTTATTTCCCCAAACTAACCAGTAATAAAATACGGTACACCACACACAGGGCATACATTCTGTGATGCAATTGCCTAGATCTGTGATGTTCCTCTGGCTACTCTTCCAAACAAGAGCTAACACCTGCCTCCCCTTGTACCAACACAAGTAATATTTGTATATGGCACAGTACCTCTGTCACTATGAACTGAATTCTGGTTGGAGACTGAGGTTCCCCAAAACGGAACATGGTAGACACCTGTGACTGTAGAAAAAGAATATAACACTTCTGCATTTTGTTGCCACTCAATGCCATTCAGAAATTATTTTGCCATTCAGAAAGCTGTTTTGGGTGAACACAGAAATAACTAAGCTCATCAGTAAAACTAAAAGTCTAGTATGAGATCAGAGACTCAGAGCTGCCACACAGAAAACAAGGAGCTGTATTTTGGCTTTTAACTGATAGAGTCATCTCTGCTAATAACTGTAAATTATACAATAAATTACTCATTAAAAGGACATCTTGCATCTCAGGTGTAATAACATCTCCACTCAATTTCTGAGTAACTAACATTGCTGGGAATGCAAACATCTCAAACTCAGCAAGTACCAGAAAAAAAAAAAACCAATCCAAAACAACATGAAACTAACAAAGCAGAAACAGTTCTGTCATCGCAATGAGTCACCTTTAAGGTTATCTTGCCCTTTTTCTTACCCTTACACATAACCTCCCCATTCAATTCCTCAAACCCCAAGGAAAAAGTCCACAATTAAATCTATGCAGTTCATCAAACACAAAATGCCTTCCTATAGCTGTACAGGCCACCTGCCTGAAGCACTGCATCACTAAAACCCATCACTTTCTGCCCTGTGGCTATAAACTTGATTCTTTCCCCATCATCATAAAATTTGGCTGCAATTAAGCTAAACACATGGCTTCCTCTGTGGAATAAAACTCCCTTTTAGGACGGGGCTGTCTTTGATGTGCCGATAGCAGGGGTGCCCCAGCAGTGCCTCCAAGCATCCCCCGAGTCTCACGCCCGTTTCTCCATGCGTGTGGAACTCCCCAGGCAGCTCAGAGGCAAGTCCTTGCGCTCAGTTGGTGCCGGCAGCTCAGGCGGATGCAGGAACTCCCCAGACTGCAGTTTCCATGCCCTGGAGCCCCGGGTGTCGCTTGCTGCTCCATACAGACAGCAGAGTGTATTACGAGCCCCATTTGCTCACGCATAAGAAATGAAGCCGGTTTTTTCCTCAGCCTCACCTTCTTCACTGTTGTACCTTTGGAATCAGCCTTGCCTTGTCCCTGACAGCAAGTGCGAGACAGCACTCAGGGAAAGCCAAGCTTTGTACCACAATATTCTAACGCTTACCAGTTTTAAAAGCAGCTTGTGGTCGCAGCAGGGTTCACCACCATTTTGACAACAGACCCTGATCACAGAAGATAAACCCAAATCTGATCGTTCTCCATGGACAGGGAAAGGTACAAGGTGACTGTCGTCCCTGCTTAATTTTTTATTTCATTCTGCATCTCTTTCCCACAAAACTATGCCTAAAAGGGGTACTCGCCAACAGCCTGGGACTCTCAGCAAGCCATTAGCACCTCCTTGGCCACTGTGGGACTTGTATAGAGGGGACACAGTCATACTTCCCAACAGCAATAACAGAAAATGAAATTAGTTCTATTGCACAAACAGTACTTTCTGTTTGCATGGGGGAAAGATGCAAAGTGCAGGTTCATTATTCAGAAGAATCCCATGTTTAAGTGGGGCTTCCGCTACTATGCGTGACTGCCCTGCTCATCAGAGCAACACTCTAAAATCTTTTCAGCACCATATCAGAGAACAACAACTTAAAAAATTATTGGTAGTTACAGGTCTAACAGCAAAACAGCTCAAGCTAAGAGCACATTAAACTTTTCTCCTTAACTATATTGAAATCTAAGAACCTAATTTACTTCATAGCAAAGCAGGAGCACAGGAAGGCTCTGTGCCACTAACCTGGGGCAATACCAAAACTTTTAACAATGTGTGTGGATTTAACATCACCTTTTTATTATCAATATCTACATTCCCATCTTTAAAGCAGATATTGAGATGCATTATTTCAGATAACTAGACCTGAAAAGGAGGGTACAGTTTAAGAATGAAATGCAAGAGGTTAGAGAACATCCACTAGGGACTTGCACTGCCGTGTAGTGGGCAGCACCCATGCAATTCCAGTTTATGAACAGTTCAGGTTATACCTTGGAAGCCAGTTTGGATTTGCTTCCCTCCAACAGCTCTAAATCCTGAGCAGGGAAGGAAATACTAATACTTACAGAGAGAGCTTTAGAAGCCTTGCTGAGGTGAACAGATATGGCTTGTGTCTCTTTTTTTGTTTTTCTGGAGGGAGGAACAGAGCTTTCCCCATAGTCAAGATGACCATCAGGTGTCAGAAGTTGTTAACACTAAGTGTCCTTAAACAGTCAAATTTTCTGAGTAGATGAGAAAGTTAAAAATTACTAAAATTATGGCTTAGAAAAAAAAAAAGATGCTAAACTAAAATTTTTTTAGCCATTGGGACAACTCCTCATCACATTTAGCTTTATTCCCAGGCTGGTATTTTTACTTCCAACTTACCATCCCACAAGCCTGTTACTCTTTTAAGAGGTATGTGGGCATGCTACCTAAGTTCTCCCTGAACATCTGTAATACTTTAATTACAAGGAGACCAGATCGTAAAGATCTCACATAAGAAATTAATTTGCTGGGGAGAAATAGATATTTGTTATTTTGTTTTAAGCTCATCTGACAAATATTTTTAAATTTAACAGTCATTTCATTACACAAATGATTTTACTGATTTTCCTTTAGTGGATCCAGAGTATTTGAGACTACAGTCCTGAAATCTGTATCTACAGAGGGAGAGAAAACCTTAATATCTACATTCTTAGATGCTTCTCTGTACCACAAAATTAACAGTAGTTAATGCAAGCCTAGAGACACAGAGCTGTGAAAAATCACACAGCTTAGGCCTAAAGAAACCAAAATCTTCAAGACTATTTAACACCTTTCCCTCTGAGGATCTGCTGCTAAAATCAGTGCTTCAGCTGTGTCTAGACCAAATGTGCTTGTGGTTTTGTATGCGTTGAACACCAGTAAACTAAAACCAGGTAGGTTGCTCCTAAACATCCTGAAAGAAGGGCAATTCTTTGTAATAAGGAAAACTGATAAAATCCCAAAGTCTCACCTCTTATGATCCCAGTTTTGCTGTCATAAACTCTCTTAATAAATAATGATTTCCCCATAGCATAGCTAACATGTCATCACTACCAAAGCAGCCAATGGTTTAAGTTGCTTGACTCTCACAGCCATCATTCACTTCAGTTTGCACTGGAATCCTCCTGGCAAGCTTAGAAACAAGGAGAAGCTAAGAACTTCAAGTAGTTAATCTCTCTGTTTTGTTCATTGTCCCACAAAGTGTGCCTCTCCAAGTGAACAAATTTTGAGGAAGCTGCTAAATATCTCATCTGTATTTACATTCATTTGGAAATCTTCAGGGCTGCTACTTCACAGCTGTTACACAGAAAAATTTTATTAGATCAGCTGAATGACTTCCCACTAATCATTTCCTAAGGTCAAAAAAACAGAAGAGAAACTCCCTTTTTTTCCATGATATTGGGATGACATAGTGCTATATCCCTTTCCAGAAGGGATTAAATCACCATCAGTTGGGATCTGTGCAAGTATGAAGGACTCCATGTAAACAATTCCGTTCTTGGGCTTCCCAAATTTGTAAAATGTAACAGACAAACCTACTACATAAGAAGCAATATGAGAATGAAATCATGAAGCCAGGCACCTAAGGCAGCATTACCACAATACTCCTCAGACAATAACTGCCTTAAGAAAAACTAAACCATGGTCTTCATTAGCTACAAAACAGCATCTCCTGGGGGGTTTCTGATCAGAACAATAATATGTATTATTTTGCATGATTAATACATATTATTTCCTATGTTCACAAACATACTCAAGGTTGATTTTCTGATCAGAACAATAATATGCATGATTTCCTATTATTTTGCATGATTAATACATATTATTTCCTATGTTCACAAACATACTCAAGGTTGTAGTCTTCTTGTAGTAACCTGTCCCTTACCAAGCACAAACACCACAGACTGCTCTGCAGAGCCATAGCTAAAGCAAATTCAAGTTTCTCAGAGGCCTACTTAGAGAAGTAGTGCTGGGAAAATGATAAGTGGCCTTTTAATGTCTCACAGAACTGGTTAATGAATGACATTAAAATACATGTGTTGTGTGGAAAACCTTGAGCAGTGCTATTTCCTTGTATCTATTAAGGAATGCAGTGTTCAACAACATTGTGAAGTCAGAGACCAGGCAGATACAATGAAAGCCTTTCAAAATAAACTAAAAAAAAAAAATCCCATTGAGTAGAAAAATGTAAAATAGTGTAACACAGGTGGGATTTTAGATTTTGATTGCACATTGGATTGTTCAACTCTTACAATTATTCTTCATAGCCTAAAGAGTGCATACAATTTATAGCAGCAAGAAGAACAAGTTAGAATTCTCACAAGTTAATGAAAAGCTTGCAGACCTCCAAACAAAAGTTCCTTTAATTCCCCTGACACCAGCCCTCTTCACCCAAAAGAATTTCATTTTTTTGTCTGATAAGCATCATTAGAAGTGTTTGCCCATAAATACACAACATAACTCACAGAAATGAGCCAACTTAACTAGACATTCCCAGCCCTAGTACCATTTTAGCTATGGGTAGTGGCTAGGTCACAATTTCCTACACTAATGCATCAATTTAGTAGAGCTATGGCAGAGAGTCAGAGCTCAAACCTTCAAAGCATAACTGATTTGGTCCTGTGATGCCCCTGTTCATGAATCATTAACATCATCACAGGCTGAGGTTGGAAGGGAACTCCTGAAGTTACGCTCTGATGCCTGTGGAGGGTACTTGGTGCTGTCCCAGGCTTGCTCTCAGATCTGGCTGTGACTTAGTGGATGCCATGCCTCTCTGGCCAACCTCCGCTGGTGCTCAGTCACCCTCACTGCAAAAAGGAGTTTCCTGATGTTCAGAGGAAAATTCCCCTGCTTCGTTTTGTGCCCAGGGGCTCTGGCACCAGGCAGAAAAGGTAGCCAATTTCTGTCTCCTCTGTACCCTCCCTACAACTATTTATCCACTGATGAGATGCCCTGGAGCCTTCTCTTCTGAGCTGAAGAAGCACAGCGCTCCCAGCCATGCCCTGCAGACAGGATGGTGCTTTTCCTTCAACACCTTCCTGGCCCTTGGCTGCACACTCTCCAGTATCTCCATGTCTTCCCTGTGCTGAGGAGACGACATTATCCAATGCACAGTCCCACCAGCGCTTAACACCTTGGAAAAAACTACTACAAGGACAGGAATAGCTCTGTACAGGAAGTGTGTAAAACTAAGTCAACTTTTCTTAAAGCATGCCAGCACACAGGAGGATTCCTGATACTAAAGATTACCATTGTCTGACTTAGTTTTAACATTTTCAACCACATTCCTACCAAGATTTTAAATTAAAAAAAAAAAATCTATCCTTAACATTACAGTTCAACAGAAAAAGTCCATGACATGATAATTTAGCATTAAGCTGCTTTCTAATAAAATAGTTTGAAAAACACCCTGGATTCTTAATTTTAGCCACTTTATATTTTAAACAAATAAAAGCCATTTAGCACTGAAAATATGAAGTTGCTACATACCTAAAATAATCTCCTAATGTTGAAAGCAGACCTCCAAAAGGTCTATTCCATAAAGTTTACATAGCCTTTGATTTCTGGGGATCTCTTCCTGTTGCACAGCAAGAATAATAACTATGCAATATGCAGATGATGATACAAACTCTACTTTTGGCATTTGTCTCCTCAGTAACTTTTCTGAATGACACAACAAAGTTAACAGCATTCCTTCCCAATCTAGGGGGAGAACACCTGAAATTAGTCATTATCTTTTATGCCTCAACAATGCCTGGAAAAAGTTTAAGGAAGAAATGGGTGGGTTTATGTTAATTTATAAGGCAGTAAATAGAGACAGTAAAAGACCAAGTAATCTGAATGAGTCACAGAAATTTGGCAAAGTAAGAAATTAGAACTTTATTTCCTGAGTTATGACCTGAAGCCTTTTGAACTTCAGCTACAAGCTCGTTGATTTTACCATTTGTATTTCAAAGGCAACATACACAGAAGTACACGGAGTCAGCAGTTTGAATTATGCATAATAATGTAGCTTCTACCAGAAATACATTAATGCTTTCCCAAGCTATGATTGTACTGCAGCAGCACACCAGGCTTCTGCTCTCAGCCCTCACCATGCTTTGGCACACAGACAAATGGCTTCCAGAGCGTACCTGTGAATGCAGTGCTCCAGACACAGGCACACACTCAGAGCCTTCCCCGATGCTGCTTGAGCTGGGCTATGCATCCAGCAGAGATGCCTGTTGGTGCACTGACATCCCCACACCCGTCTGGGGCAGGACCAGCCCAGCTGCTGTGGCCACACTGGCTCTCATTGCCAAGGCCACGGCCAGGCTACGGCACAACCCAGCCAAGGCCACTTAATAAAGCTTCCAAGTTAATTTTTGTGTTCTCCTTAATTGCCATGAACTTGTAAGGCAAAGCCTCAGACAGCTAATGGGATCTTTGGAGTGAGATGTGCAGATAAGCGTCCCAGAAGATTTGCCAAACAAAGATTTTCACAATAAATTGAGATAGCAATTCCAAAGCTGTGGTGATCTGAGAGAGGTCAGGCTCATAGGGATGGGTAGTCTTGTTAGGCAAACACTAGGAAACATAGTCACAGAAAACTCAGTGAAAGGTCACCTCTGTCAACTCAACTGAACAGACTGAAAACCACCAGAATAAGATGACTGAGCATGCAAAAATTTATTGCCTAATGTGAAACTTAGTAATGGGGCCACATGTGAGCTCTGCCCTGTATGTAAAAAGGAGTATTCATGTCCCATCAGCACCACAATAAAACTACAGACGCCTATAGATAGATGTTCTGGAAGCTGGAAAATGAAACCCTTTGCACGCAATGACGCACGTGCAAGGTATCATCTATCTGAGGAGGCTTTTGGGTACAAAACCTGAAACTGCTTCAGGAGCCCACAATTCAGAAATGGTACCTTACTTACCAATTCTCATGGCACAGATGCGACTTTCTTGCTGCTCACACATGTTTTCAGTGCATTGCATGGCAGATAGCTGCAAGCTATTTCTGGAAATTCACCCATTGTTGAATAGAAATGTATAGATATGTTGCATGATTGTGCTTTGAAATATCAATATATGCACCTTTTCTGTCAGTCTGAACACAACCACCACTAAAACCACATTTGGGAAGCCCTTTGCCAATAAACCGACTGTTTTAAAAGCTATCAGCTCACACAGCCAGATCAGTGGACAGTCAACACTTCTGTTAGCCCAGCTGCATTATAGTGGAAGAGAAATCAGGGGCATGTGTCACATCTTCCCCTCCAAAAGGAGATCAGCAGCATTGTGGAAAGAAAATTTGACAGCCATTACACAGAACAGCTCAAGAAAGGACAAGAAAAAAATCCCAAAAGACTAATACAAGTATGACTGGAAACACACTTATTCATCAACTACCATACCATGGCACAGATGCCAGTGAGATACCGAAAATTCCACCACACAGATGAAATTCAACTCAGACTAAATATGAAATTCAAAAAAATTAATTGATTGACTTCCACAGAGACACAACCAAAGACAGCAGCAGTGATTACTTCACCTTACTGGCATAAAAGGCATTAAAAAATTACTTGTTTTACTTAGTCTTTAATCTGGTCAGAATCAGCAAGTAGATTGAGTGTCAGCTAGAACAAATAATTCCACCTTACAATGCAAGTTTTTTATCTGGTATCTTTGGTGGTTGTTTTTATTTGTTTTTGGTTTTTTGTTTAATTGGTGGTGGGCTTTTCTTGGTTTTGTTGATTGGGATTTTTTTTTGATTGTGGTTTTTTTGGCGGTGTTTAGCTTTGTGGGTTGTTTTTTTTTTTAATTTCTGTTTTAATATTTGGATTTGGGGTTTGTTTTTTTTTTGTTTTTTTTTTGTTTGGAGTTTTTGTGTGTTTGTGGTATACCAAGAGCAGAATACCAGAAGAGTTATCTGGTTTTCAGGGCTAACCTGCACTGCTCCAGGTCCCAAATGTTCTCAAACTTGACCAGGCAAATATAACCTGTCTACAACAGGAAGTTCCAAGCATGAACTGTAGCTTCCCATCTCATAGAGTTGGTATCTAAATCAATTCCTTTTCTCACACATAATTTGATATTGCATCACTACATGACCCTTTCCTTAATGCAAATTGAATCCCATCACATCTCCCAACCTTCAACATTCATTTCTTTCTAGTTGTGTCACTATTTACAAAACGCTTCATCTACCAGGATGTTGCAATTTTGGAATAGGAGCTAGTAACTTTTATTTTGGCAAGGTTAACATTCTTAAATTTCACTTACCCCAGCAACATTCCAGGCGTGAAGCATTTCCACAATTTGCCCGCTGTCCTCGCTGTTTCAGTCTGTAGTTTGTGTTCCCTTCTGGGCATACACTGTCACACTATGGAATAAAACAGGATGCAATTTATGTTGTGAATGCCATGCATTAAGTAGTGATATTGCCATGCACTTCAGACACACAAAAAAACCATCTGTTTCACCTTCATTATCAGTCTATAGTCATTCCCTCTATAGTCAAAACAGTTGGTCCCTCTTGCTTATTAAGTGTATCTTTGAAGCTAAGCTGCCTGTTTAAAAACCATCTCAGCTCTGTTGTAATCAAGAGCTTCATAGGGAAGCACAACTCTGACAAGCAGCTTTTTTTCTTTCATTTCTGATTGTTGATTTTACCACAAACCTCACATCAGCTGGCTGAAAACTGAATGAAGTTAGGCTGAAAATACCTCTAGAATCAAAAACATTAAATGCATTATTTTCATCTTCATAGTTGTGTGTCATTTTCATGGGCTAAAAACCACAAGAGTTCAAACCCTTTTCTATTTAAAGATGCTCAAGCTCAGATTTTGCTCTCCAAATACTCAAACAAGCAGGTTGTAAGAGACTACAGGACAAGTCTCTCATGAGGGATCTGTCAAGATGCCATCCTTGCATATTCACATATTTACTGGGCATCAGTAAACACTTTTTCCTCAATATTTTTAAGAAAATTGAAAGATGCCTCTGCTACTCTACAATATGGGGACAGAAAAAAGGGCAGGTAGTGTTAATCTGGGACGGAGAAAAATCTTCCAAGAGAGATTTTTCCCATTATTAGTCACACAAAGTATTTGATCCAGGCAAGACAGCAAGGTGTGACACCATCTGCCCATCACTGTGGTTGTCAATGGTAATGAACTTAGTTGTTCATGAACATTTCTCCTGTTGTCTAGAATGAAATATTACTCATTTTACAGTGCTGCATGTATTTGTGTTTTGTTCAGTGACCAGAACAAATAAGTTATTGGCACAATGATATCCATCCTGTTAAACCCAAGCTGTCATATGGACACAACACAGCAACTACTGCCAGCCCTGGCACCAACACATGCAGGTCATTTCACACATTATTTGATGACTTGTCCTGACTTATCAATGGACTCTTCACACATCAGCACTGTTGTATTCAGCTGCTTTTCATTCACTGACTTCACACTCAGATTCTCCATGATTTATCATTCCTTCAGTTCCTTAATTTCCAGCTCCTGGTCACTTCCATCCCTGTATCCCATGGTGTTTGCTTGCTCTGCAATAGGCAGAAGCTGTCTTTGTCTCTCTGCAGCTGCCTTCCTTGTTTCACATCCTGCTTAAGTGTGCACTCCTTGTTCCTTGAATGCCACCCTTCTTGCTGCAGAGAGGGCAATATCCTCACATCTTACTACTTGGCTGTATCCAAAATATGCAAACACCCCTTGGGGAAAAGCCCAGAGCAGTTGGTAGGACAGCAGCTGTCCTCCACCTGCCCTCCTGCAGACTCATCTCTGCCTCTAGAGGAGACCACAGTGCAGTGCCACCTGTTTCTCTAACACGGCAACCATCTTTTATACTGATCATTGATCACTTCCTGGAGATCAATCCGTTTGACTTCAGCTCCTGTAAAAAAATTTTTACAAGGCACCACAGGGGTGGGGGGATGCAGCCAAATCTTTCCCAATGTGAGCTAGGCTGGAAGGCAATCTGGAGAAATGCTCTTGAGCCTTATTTTTAGCAAAGACAAAACAAGAGACAGATTTACCCCAGAAAGAAGTAACAGAACCTACTCCTTAATGAGCTTGTACCACTAGATGGTGCTTTCAAGAGAACAAAACAACTCAAGTCAAAGCAGCACACAAGGTCAACACACCAGAATGGAGAGAAAAAAGCACAACAAATCCAACTAAAAACATAGCCTTATGTTATTTAACTTGTGTTCTAGGCCAAGCTGTGGTTCCCTGGCAGAGAAAGGGAGCCTTAACACACCCTGTCATCACAACAGGGACATGACGAGCAATGACGTGGTAATAAATATTCCAAGCTCCCAACTGCTTCCAGCAAAGAATACCAGGGCATGGAGAGAAGAAAATAGACTCGAGCACCCTCTGGGCAAGCAGATGTCATTTTCAGAAAAGAGATGAATTACACTCAAAGTGACCTGAAGCCCTCTCACTTACCACCTGTCACAGTCCCTCCAAGCATAAGACTGGATCACTGGGCTCAGTGGTCTGGGAAAAAAAAGAAAAAAGTCGGTGTTTGTCCCTATGAACAGGCGTGAATTGAGAACTTTACTGGTTATTTCCACCATTCAGAAGCTCATTAAGCAAACCATAACAAAAGCTTGGCAACTGCCTTTTGAACCATGTTTTAAAACACATGTAACATTGCTGTATGCAGCTCAGCCAGCTGGAAGCTTCAAGATGTTTTGTTTTGCCTCATGCTCCAATCAGGTAATGAATAGAACATGGCACAGAACAAATATATACATTTTAATTTCAGTCTTTGCACTGTTTTATTGTTTGTTTAGGCCAGCCCAACTGAGACTCCTTGCACTATACGCCCCTGGTTGCATTCCATTGGAAACAAAGGCATATTTGAGGGAAGTACCTCTCACAAAGAGGTATTGATGAACCAGAAATCAGAGTCTGGACAAATAACCATTTTTCTATAAACACAGCTCTATTGTTTCAGCTGTTCTTCTCCAAGGGAATAAATATTTCATTATTCAAAGCAGTGGCTGAAAAAGAAGAACAACTCCTCCCCCTTCAACCAATAATCTTCCCCTCTCCACTCCTGAAAAACCAAACTCCATGGTCTCCACGATGCCTCTCTTGCAATATTTGTGTTAATTTTTTCACTCTTCACTTGTCCACAAACACATCACTGTGATATTAAAAAGAGAAAGCCCGAGCCAATTAAGGCAGTAATGTTTGTGATCCCTTGCCCATCACAATTCCAACTTGCTTTTTGCATCTGCACCACCTATATTTAACTCTTGGTTTTGCTGCTACCAATGCCTTCATTTTCATTAATCCTATCTTTTTCCTGGCTTTACTCCACCTGTCAGGCTGCCTCTTCTGCAATGAGTTCCTTCCCAAGTGTGTTCTCAGCCATTTCACAGATACAAAACCAAAGGGAGGAACCAATTCTGCCTTTCCACCAGCCCTAGCAGATTTCAAGATCTAATCCCAATCAGGAACACTTTTTTTCTGGGAATCACTGTTTCTAGTCCACACAAACCCCACAGCACCAGAGTTTAAAAACAAGCCAAGATTTCAGTAGGTGTGGAGGGATATCTCCATACTCAAAATCCACACTCTGGCAAGATGGAAGGAATGCAGGTGAATAGATTCTCCAGTGTTCTGTATCTCAAAGAGCTGAGGGGAGAACCCATTACTGCCCTCAGCTGTCCAGTGGGATTTGGT
This sequence comes from Pyrgilauda ruficollis, assembly GCF_017590135.1. Classification (NCBI taxonomy): domain Eukaryota; kingdom Metazoa; phylum Chordata; class Aves; order Passeriformes; family Passeridae; genus Pyrgilauda; species Pyrgilauda ruficollis. The sequence goes on from NW_024511877.1 coordinate 865,080, forward strand.
AAAGGAACAGCAAGGCTTTTTGGGAAGTGCTCAGTGATAGCATGAAAGGCAGTGGACACAAAGGCCAAGGAGAGCTGCCTAGGTACTTGAAAAGACCAACATTGTTGTCAAACACTTAAAAAGGTTGCCCAGATACACTGTGGAACCCTGATACTCGAATGTTCCAGACTGAAGTAGTCAGGCCCTAAGCACCCAAAACTAATATGATCAATTCCTGCCAGGAGTGGGATTAGACCTCCAGATATAGCTCCCAACCTGGATTATTTTAGGATTCCCATGCTCAAGGATGCCTGTATCTGGAGTAACTGTAGCCAGCGATCATCTCCAAAAGTGTGCTCCCAAAATCCTACAACGGCAACATCAAGCAGCAGACTTCTACAGAAGGAAGATGGACTAAGGCTCCCAAATATTGAACTCCACATATGACAGTTCTGTAATGGATTTTAGTACATTGCTCCATTCACAAAATCAAAAATCTAAGTCTCAGTTAATAATCACATACAGAATATCAAACCCAGCCCCCTCCAACCACAACAAAAGGAAAAATTACATTAAGTACAACCTGATCAAGCTTTACCATGCCTTATCACTAAAAGAACCAACCTCCAAAACTGCTGGTAAAACAACAGCATAAGGGGAGAAGTTAATAATGAAATGCCAGATTTTTACTTCCCTAAACATACACTTGGATCAGCTGCAGTTCAGTCACTACAGCTGAACTGAGAGTAGAGTAATTGGATAATGGGACAAAGGGAAGTGTAACAGTTCACTGCTCCAAAAGTCGTCATGCTCTTCCTATGTTTAACACACTCATGATATGAAATAAGATCCAGGTTCCCTAAACAAATCATTCAATGCATTATTCAACATTCCTAGGAGGGCTTTAACATGGATGTACTCAGCAAGAGACAATAGCTTCAATTAAATCAGTGAGGGCTGAGTAAAGGACAAGGTCCTGCAGAGGAAGATCATTGATACCAGGAGACAAACACAGGAAGCACATCATTATGTGATGGTATCAGCCCCAGGCTGCAGAGACGCAAGAGCTCTGTACTGAGAAACAGCGTCTGCTCTGCCCCACGTCATGAGTCGGGGCCAGCACATCTGTCTGCAATTATGTTATTCCTAGCCAATTTTGGCATACCTGCTGCATCATAAGCACAGATGGGGTTACACAGACACCCACAGATACAGCACACAAGCTAGTTAGCTCCATTTCCACACAACTATTTGAGAATGTAGTAATGGAAAAACAAAGTAAAGAAAATAAACAGGATTAATGCAAGGCAAATTTCCCCTCCAAGAAGAGAAAAGAATAAAAGATTCCTAGAAAATAAAAGCAGACAAAATACTTATTTGAAAAGGAGAGAACAGATTTCCAATAATAAAAAATAATAGTTTCTTTTTTCTGCAATTACTTAAAACTGACTTCCTAGATTTTGTATAAATCATATTGTTGATATTCTGTACAAACTTGCTACTTGCTTAAAGACATTTCCCTTGTTCTATTCAATACTGTTATTTGAATGCAGCCTTGAACATTACATTATTCAGAATTACATCAAAATTGTTAAATGCACGAAAAGTTCAAAAGCTAGCACATAAGAAACTGATGAAGTTGGTCAAATATACATATGATGGCTCATTTGAGACCTTTGACTTGAAAGAAACAAGTATGTCATCAGGGGTACGACACGGCACACCAAGAGATTTCTAATATCTACATATATAATTAACAATTTCTTTTTAGCTTGTTGGAGCTCTAATTCGTTAAGGCTATTCTTTTCCCGTTTTGGGAGGAACAGAAATGGGTTCCTGACATCCTTAGAAGTGTCTTTCCCATCCTTCTCTTGATATTTAGCTCATCTTCTAAATAAAATGGAAGAAGAAAGGCTACACTGGGAACTAAATTACCAAGAGCAGTTTGGAGATAAAATGACTTTCAATTTGTTCTCTCTTCCAAAGCCGATCGCCTGCCCTAAATGATTCATTCTGCACTTCAGGCCTCCAAGCTCTCTGCTTGCCTTAAGCACAAGGACAGCATGAAATAATTGAAACCAACAACAAGGAAAAACTTGACATTGTAGGAAATGGTACTGGACACACTCTTTAAAAACAGATAAACCAGTAGGAAATGGTAAGGCCACAAAAGGGACAATGTAAAATGACCCAGCAGGTGTTCTAAAAGGTGTAGCTATAAAAACAAGACAACTTCAGCTGCAAAAGGCTGTGGTCTCTTAAACAGATTGATGGTGAAATTGCACAGTAGGGATACATTTCTTAGAGCTGGGCAGAAGTGAGACCTAAGCAAAAAAGTCTTCTGTAGCATTCAGAAAACAGCTTGTCAGAATGCTTTTATTACTAGGGCTACTTAAAAAGCACAGAAGAGGGAAAACATTTTGTAAGGCAGAAAGGAATGCATAAAGATGCAAGTCCATTACTGTAAAGATCAAATAGAAAAACAGAACAAGTTCCTGGGAAGCCTGCTCCTCCATCGGAAGCACAAAGAGGTCCTCTGATAGTGGGTGCAGTGGTTTCAGTATGACAGTCTCGGTATCATAATGCTTGCAAAATGAAACACAGACACACAAGTGAGGAACTTGTTTGGAAGATCTGGCATGAGGATGTGGTGGTGGCTACCCAAGCATTGGGAAACAACTTCTTGGCATGTGGTAGGTACACAGAGTGACTTTGGCATGCTTTGGCTTGCTTCCCCATTACCCCCAACAGCAGAGCTACAAGATGAACCAGCACTGCTGGTGAGGACCTACAGCTGCATGATAAGTTCAGTACTACAAGTTCCTGGCTTCCCAAAGCACTGCAGAGCTGAGATATGCTTGTGGCAACTGGAATGCCATGTTCTCTCCCCTCTCTGGACTCACATCTGTGGCCATACTTGATTCCCATAGCAGATGGCTTTCAGCAGACTTGGGTTGTTCTGATTCTTACCCATTGCTGGAAGTCACTGTCCCCAACCCCTCCCAGCTTTGTATGTAAGTGTACATCAGTCATCTGGTACTGCAGCTTAAAGTCAGGATCTCTGCCTTGGTCCCAAACACCCCAAAGAGAAGGCTGGAGAGCCCTGGTCTGGTTCTTAATCTCCCACTTACCATAAATATCTGATCAGCAGTTCAGGGTTGAAAGGGACCTCCTGGGCTGGGACTACGAACTCACACAGAACCCAGACCTACAATAGCTTTTACAGACCCATCAAATTCATCTTAAAATCAGAGAAGATTTCTGACTCAAGAACGCCACAACAGGTTGGGGTCATAATTAGTTTACCAAGTAGAGCTTAGCACTACCTGAGGAGACAGAACACATTCAAGGAAGGAAGGACATGATGTCTTTTCAGCTGACTCTTAATACTGTTTAACATATATTTTCAGACTGCTGTAGTGTCATCTTTGACTAAAAGGACTCCGAAATGCCAAGCCCAGTAGGGCTTGACAACTGGAAGAGGAAAAAGAAAAAAGAAAACAGAAGGAAAAAGAGAAAAGGAGCCAATTGCACAAGACACAAAGGAAATGCAGAAATTCAGTTACAGAGTTTCATAACTCATCTTTTGTCAAGCTGTTACCATGCTACAGCAAAGACTATGAAGACTGTCTTACAATAATTTATGAAACAGAAAAGCAAACATGCACACACCACACCCCTATCACCTGTGTCACTATGGAATTACGAAGCAGATCTCAATTCATTTAACTATTTCCTTGAAGCTCTTTGAGGTGCTGCCCTCTCACTCTGTTCCTTACTGCCCAGATGGACTAAGGAGAACAAACAAGATGCACAAAGCTTTGGCATTTGGTGTTTTCTTGATAGGTGTGGCAAGAGCTCTTTTATCAAAAAGCAATGGTTCAAGAACCAAACACAATACACTACTGCTGGAGCAATACATTTGCTTGTTTTACTGCTTTTTTTTCCTTTCAGTCAAACAGCAACACCTTCCAGTAGAGTATCCAGGCACTATTAATTATTTTATTTATTACACACAAACTAACCTTTTCTGCTTACACAGGAAAGATACATCAACCATAGCTTATTATTACGGATAATTTAAGTTTGAACCACAGATGCAAAACTGAGCAGAGCTTCCTGAAGCCACCCACAAGCAAGCACAAAAACAGAACACAATCAAGCACCTTGTTGGATTGGCTCTCTCTCTCTGCAGCCAGGTTTTGAACTCAGTACTTGTTCAAAGATGCACACAACGTCAGTGGGGTCTGAAAAATCCTCTTGCAAAACCTGCATATAAAATTAGTACTAGCTGCAAGCTAGGGTATTTTAGAAACTTTTTTGCCTCATAAAATAAAACTACTCTAGTAGCTTTTTGTAATTACTTCTCCGTGTCTAATGAACGAATTAGAACAAGCAACCCCCATCAGGTAATAGACTCGGACTCCCTTTTGGTATTTTAAGCTGAAAAAAGACCACCACCAATACCTGCTTCATGTTGTTCTCCTCAGCTTTAAAGAGATGATGTGCTTCTCTTTGAAGGGTGACAAGGAGAGCTGTACATGGCGCTATTTGCTAAGATAAAAACCTGTAAAAGAGCAAACTACGTGTGCAAACATTTTTAACCACAACTAAGAAGACATTTTTCACAGGTAGTGTTTTTACACACTTAATGATTAATCTTATGAAATTGAATTTAAAACAACTTTCACCAAACCATGAACAGAAACCTCAGTCTTTCTATCTCTATATTACTCTTTAAAAGGACACTGAGGAATATGTTACTATACAGTTCAAGAAGTGACTAAGCAATCAGAGAGAAACAATATTGAAACACAGGACTGAACCAGGGAGTGGCACAGGTTTAAAACCTCCTTCCCCAAAACACCATTAAGTGTAGGAAAAACAACGAGTGATCAAAAAGTCACCAGAACAGATGACAAACAAACCTAGTCAGCTAAGAAGCGCCTACACCATAACAAACACTTCCTGCCTACTTATGTTTTAGCATTACCCTAGAAGCTGAAAATGTTCTGGGATAAACACAGCCTAAGTTTCCAGAAGCAATTTTTATAAAAACATGCTATCTCCGCTTACTAACAGGAAAACCACTCAAAGAGTCTTTCAATCTTCTGACTACATTTTTGCATTCAGAACTCTGCTTAAAGCAGTAAAAAAATCAGAAAAAAAATGACTTATTGAGTGTTTCTACTCCCTAGACTACAATTCTCAACTCAAGAAATTCTCTGAGGGTTGACAAAGTTCTTCCAGGCCACTATTCAGCATCTAACAGTGGGAAAAGAAGACACGCTTGAGAGACAGCATAACCCCCTTTTACTAACCACCTCCCTCCTTACTCCCCCACAATGCTCAGCCACTGCATTTGCACAGCAACAGGGTCAGAGCCGCCCCCCAGAGCTGAAACAGAGCACCCCAAGGCCAAAGCTGCTCACTCCATAACTAACCTCTCTCACCCAGCCTGCCTTTTTAACTTCTCGGGGGTAATCAAGGAAATCAAGGTCAGCTGCTTGTCATGAAAATTTTTCTCTCATCTCTTCAACTTGCTTTGGTGCTTGCTGCAGTTAGTCTCACCTGTTCTGGAATCACAGCTTCCAATGAAAAGCAGCTGTGTAGCTGTCATCTCTACCCCCTTCTTTGTTTTGCAGATCTGGACCAAATGCTCTGAGCTATTCCCTTTCCACACAGAAGAGTTCCACATTCTTCAGTCTTTCCCCACAGGAGAGCTGCTTGATCTGCTCAAATGCTTTAAGTGCTCCTCCCTGTGCCTTCTCTAACCACAGAACGTCCCTTACAACGAGGCACAGCAAAGTGAGATTTATGGTTTTAACATTTTTCTACATTCGAGTGTCCTGGCCCCATGTTCAATAAACCTCCTCAGAAACTTGCTGCCAAGCAAGGAATAAATAAATAAATAAATAAAGTTGTCCGTAAAGGATTCCTTCCTCCTTTGTTAAAATTTTTGCCCCAGGAAATAGAACGTTGTGTTTTGTAATTACACAGGCTGCACTGAAAGAACAACTGCAGGCTCATCACAGATTTCTCACCTAGGAGAAAAACTGTCTGCTGCTACCCAAATGACAGCAGCCAACTAGAAATTACCATTTCACACCTCCAGGAGCCACAAAGCATGGGGTGATCCCTTTAGTTCTCTGTTGGGAGCCATCATTTACAGCTGTAACACAGAATTACCGGGCTCACCCATTCAGGTAGAATTAACTCGTGTGTTAGTGTCACTTGTGGGAGAAAATAAGGCCACCAGCTGCCTACTGCAAAGGCAGACTCATTTGTACATTTTTCTTGCTTTTGTGGGGATCTGTGAGGAGGTTCCAAAGATGTGGCAGGCAGACCCAGAAGTGGTGGTTGTCTGGTAACACTGCAGTTAAATTGGGTACTATACATTTCAGATGATCAATTCCTTCTGGCATATTGGAAAGGCCAAAGAACTACAAACCCTATTTAAATAAATTATTTTGGCTGCTGTGACTGCATATCAATTAGGAAGCAAAGGCAGCTAACACAGTCTTGGGATCTGAGTTACAAGGAAGGTGATAGTTGTACTTTGCTCTGTAAAAACTCTTGAGGTGTGTGCATGTGTAGCCAAAACAATCGAGGCTGAGGACAAAACACTTGAAGAACTGGATGTGAATCATCATGATCCAGAAATCTCCTGGAGAAATTCCTTCCTCTTTGGCCAGACTTGCACAAATCAGTAGAAATGCACAAGGGGCACAATCTTCACTATAACTTACACATATTGCCCAGTTCAATTACCTGGATTTGCAGAATCACAAATGTGGAATTAACAGTGTAGTAGTTCTTCATGGTTACGAGCATGATAAAAACTCCACCGGGATGAAGATGCAACAGGGAACTGTTGTCTTCCTCCAACAAGTTCTAACCTCATTCTCTTGGATGAAGGCACTCTACAACCTCAGAGAAATATATGTCATGTCAAGAGGCATTTCTTGCTCCTCAGCCAGTAAAAATAACTTTGATGACATCACTGTCCAAATTAAAAGCAAATTAATTAAATTCCTCCCTTGAAAAACAATATGAAGGTGTCCCTTTAGACAACAATTGAAGGTTTTTCAAAAGTGCTTTGGAGTGTTTATTAACTCTGTAAAACTTTAACAAAAATTAAGAATGCTTCATATTTATAGCATTTTAAAAATCTGATCTCTTTATCACAATTTCAGATTCCAAGACTCCAAAACTTTTGCAAAATTGAATTTCTTTGTTAGGGTCTGGAATATACTGGAGAGCAAAAAAATCCGTTTCAGTATTTTGCTGTATACATTCTACACCTTACAATCATAGTTTAGCTAATAATGAATGCTTCATATTTACTTTGAAAGAAATACAAAATTGCTTAATACAAAATTGTACTTGTATCTGGAGTTTGAAATAAAATCAATTTGTCAATAGCATGGAACTATAACAGGCAAAGACAGGTCCCTATGATGTACATGTACCTAGAGTTGATAGAAACTCAAGGCAAGTTCCCATGACAAGGCAAGGAAATTACAATAATTGTAAGTACCATTACAATAAGTGTAGGATGTTATGAGAAAGTGATTAGCTCTTGAACACATTAATTTTTGGTAAAACGTTGTGTCTGACCTATTCTCATCTGCTCAAAATAGGAAACTGGGAAGGCAGAACAATGACAAAATTAAGCAGGTCTGCTGTGCTGACAGGAGAGTGAGTGGGGAATAGTACAGAAGCTTTTAGAAGCAACATTCACTCCTGAGTATTAAAGAGCACACAGTAATTAAATTCAAAGTGCTACCACCACTGTGAGATATCTTCAGTACAACATTCCATGAAGAAACCTTTAATTTTTTACCAAGGTCTGGTCAATAATTGTAATAGAATTCCCCAGTTACCTGCACCAATTGCTACTTTTAGAGACTTGAGAAACTTTAACAATTTGTTCCATGTGTAAGAAACAGAAGAGCTCTTTAAAAGCTCTATAACGAATATAGAGGAAAACTATATGCCCCAAATAAATTGGATTAGAGTGAAAGTCGAGTTTCATTTTCTTTTGCAAACCATCTTGACTAAAATGGAAATCAATTTAAAGCTTGTGTCCATTTTTCTTATCATGCTATTTCATTAACCTATCATTCCAATTTCATTAACTTTTTTGTTTTGTCCGATGAAACTCAAACCTTCACTTTTATTAAAAGAGTAACTCGATCTGTCAAATCAGGAAGACAATCTGACTCTTCTTGTCCTTTAAAGCTCATTGCAAAAACTCCAGGGAACGTGTAAGTTAAAAGAAACAGGGAAAGTTTGGACTTTAGAGTGTGTGAGAGGTGAGGGGCATATCTTGTTGTGTCACAGAACTTTACTGTCTGTCAGCTATGAGATAACAGCTTTGTTATATTTTGACATATCGTTATTAGATAACAAGCAAATAACACGGGAAAAGAACCCAGATCCACACACACACACAATCAACTGGCTAATTAGCGCCTGTATTTAAAGACTGTGGGGGGAGCGAAATCGTGATAACTACGTTTAGTTGGTGCTTAATTAGCTAAGTAGTTGAACGTGCCTCCGAGCAACCTGCTCCAGGAGAAGGTCCCCTGCCCACGGCAAAGGGCTGGAAGCGAAAAGCACTGCACTGGGGTTGATTGGTGGAGGCGGTCCTGGTCCCTCCCGCCGGAGGCGGGCACAGGGGACCTGCCCTGTGCCCGGAGCTGCCCGCCGTCCCGGCAGCGGGGCAGTGCATGGGGCGGGAAGGCAGCCGAGCCTTTCCCCGGACGCGGGGGCGAGCGGCAGCGCCGGTGCATGCGGTGGGGCGGAGCGGGGGCAGCCCGGAGTGATGCGAAGTTGAGGGAGGACGGAGCGAGGGAGCCTCCTCTGCTCGCAGGGCAGCCCAGCCCCGCAGCAGGTGCAGCAGAGCCCGGGCGGAGGCACCGGCGGGCCCGGCGCTCTCGGCGCCGCAGCAGCGCCGCAGCCCGGGCCGGGCGGACCCGGCTGAAGGACAAGAGCCCCGAGCGGAGCTGCGGTCGTCGGCTCCTTACCAGAGGCAGCGACGCGGAGGAGCGGCCCTGAAGGGAGAGCGGTGAGGGGCCTCGGCGGTACCGAGGGGTCCCGGCTGCTGCGGGGAGGGGTGGGGAAGTGGAGAAGGGATGTCGTTCCACCTCGCTGCTTGTCCCACTCTGCCTTCTGCCTCTTCCCTTCCCACAAGGGGAAGGGTGCCCGCCGCGGAGGGTCTGGTGTAGCGGGAGGAGGGAAAGCCATTCAAGGGGATGGGGGGGTGAGAGTTGAGGGGCTGAGGGGAAGAGCTGTGGAAGGGGGATGAGGGTTGGAGGGCTGAGGAAAAGAGCCATGGAAGTCGGGATGAGAAGCGGGGAGCTGAGGTGGAGAGCCGAGAGAAGAAGCCGCAGGGGAGCCGCGTCGATGCGGTGTCTCCGAGCGAGGGGACGGTGTGACCTGAGGAGGGAGCTGAGGGGTGTGGGGGAGCGCCATGTCCTGAGGGGCGCCAGAAGGACGCGTCCCTTCCCGCCCTTTTCGTGAGGGGCGTTCGGGTGGGGAGACAAGAGGGCCCCGGAGGCGGCGCGCAGGTACCTGTGCGGCGCGGCAGGCGGGCACTCATCAAGCGGGCTCCGGCGTGCTCGTCGTCCGGGGCCGCAGCGGCCAGGGCGGGGAAGCCCGGCAGGTGCTGGCGCCGCTCCTTGAGGGAGTTGGAGCGCCTTGAGGGAAGCGGGAGCGGGGGGGGGGCTGAGGGGGCGCCCGCCCGCGGGGTCCCTCAGCGGCGGCTCCGCAGCCCTGAGGGGAGGCGCGCGCGCGGTGCCCGGCGCGCGCGGGGCGCTGAGGGCGGGAGCCCGGCGGGGGTAGGGGGGGGGACGCGGGAGGGAAGCCGCCGCTTTTCGGACACCGAATTCTGGCCGGTCTCGGCTGGTCCCCCTTTACTGCTTGGTGTCACCATGAGGGGCTGTCGCCGACAGCCGCCCCGCGGTGGTGTCAGCGAGGGTAGCGCCGCGGCGTGTGGGCACAGAGCCCTCCCCCCCCCTTCTGGGGTTGCTGGCTTTGGGACGCGGTGTGAGGGACATTGGAGACCTGGGATGGCTCCTAGAGCGCCTGGGATGCAGTGCCCTCCCTGGGTATTCCCTCCGTTTCCATCCCAGCCGCCTCTGAAGGAAGAGCGTTGCGTAATTGCTGCTGCGCCTCCCGGTTGGGCTCAAAAAGGAGGAAAACGGTGAAGCGTGAACTTTTCGGGCGGCACATCGCCGAAGTTGCGGTATTTAAGCGGGTATCGAGTGGCATCTTGTTTTTTATTCTCTAAATAACCTACTCGTTTGAGCCCTGGCCGTGGAACAGCAGGGAATTTTTGGGAATTGCGCAGGCCGTTTTGCGTGCTCCTCAGAGTTCCCTGGGGATGGACAGCAGGGAGCAACTCTAGTAGTAGGCATCCTTGAAGGTCTCCTCCCCCAAAGCAAACACCTTGAAATGAATGTGTTTTGATTCCTTTCCTATGTTACGACCAAATGACTTAGTTTTGGGAACAATTCACATGATATTACTTATTTCCAGACTTTTATTGCCAACATTTTCTCTGTTAATGTTTCCAGTCTGAAGCTACCTGCTTTTCCAAGCAATTATCAGACAAGGTCACTTAGATTTTTAGCTGAGCCAGTATTAAAGCACTGACACTACCTAGTGTGCAATTCACCTTTGCTTCACATTTCCTTGTTTTTGTTCCTGTGTTTCAGTCATTGATCCAGGCTGAACACTGGATACTGCAGTGGCTTTTCTTTTCCAAAAGACCAACCAGTTCCTGCTGGAGTCCTTGTGCTCCGAGGCAGCTTTCATGCTGTTGTGAAAATATTTCGGTTGAAGTACAGGGAAATGAGTATTTAGCACAAAATGCTTGTGATTTATTTTCCTTTTTCTTTTTTTTTTTTGGTGTTTCCTGTTAACAGAAGCTCTTTATAGAACCAGAGAAAAGAAAATATTTGTCTTGTGATGTGTCTGTTAAATATTGAGACTCAGAGGTGAGAATCATGTCAGTGTTTTGTAAACAGGAGATTTTATTTTCTTAGGGTGCTTCTAAACATTTGGGTTTTTTGCTCATTTTTGCTCTAAAGCAGGATTTGGGTGGGGAAACCCATGGGATTAACCCCGACTGGAGGAGAGGACGTCTGAAATGATCCTGCATCCTTCTCCTGTGCAGGGTGATGTCACCTGAGCTCTGAGTCCTCTCCTTGCCGGTGTGAGTGAATTGGAGGGAGGTGGCTTGCTGAGTAAGTGCTAATGGAGCGGTGGGCTGGTTTTGGTGGATGGAATTGTGGCAATTGCAGCTGGGTGCGTGGCTACCGTGCCTCGCTGGCATGGCTCTGTGTGGGGGGCCTTCCCTGCTCCTGTTGAGACTTGCACAGGGAACATGGTCTGCTGGAGTTCTCTTCCTACTACTTGAAAAGTGTTCTGTGATAATTAAGAGCGTAACAATGTCTGTCCTGACTCGGTTATTTTCTAATTGGTGCTCTTGAGCATGAGATACATTAATTTTGACTTAAACTGCCTAGAGTTTATTGCCTGTGCTTAACTTTCCTGGTGTTTTCCACTTTGGGCCCTTTCAAGTGCTTTTTGTCCACATTTTTAGCCAGGTTGCTCCATTCAGAACAGTACAAGAATTTACCTTGGTTGATTCCTTATGGGTCCAGTCTCTTGTGTTTCACTCACAAGAGAAATCCCACTGCAGTATTAAAGCCTGTTGGGTTGTTTGTGGTGAGATCAAATTTGTGGGGTGATTAGCAAACGAAATAACTTTTTTCCTCCAGCTCTAGACTTTCAACAAATATTTTTATTTCTGTTTGATGATTACAAAGTCATATTTGTGAAGAGAACAGAAGTGTGTTTGAGAAATGTTGACACATGAGAAGCATTTGACATCATTCACCTCCTTTGTTGGTATTTCTAGTCCTCAGAAAAATTTCAGCATGGATTGACTTCTTATTGTTGTTTTAGGAAGTATCTTTGGGCTGAAAACTGACTTTCTGTTACAGGTTCAAGTGTTTGTGAATAGGTATTGTAGAGGCCTCTTCTTCCTGTTTTCCAGGAAGTAAAGTACACTGGAAGCATTTAATGGAATTCTCTGTCCTTCCCCCAGGAGAGCTTTGCTGGGAGGCAATTTCCAAGACTTGTGATATAAGGTTTCTTGAACATTTGATGAATTATTTTTCATCTTTTATGACATTTGGATGTATGTCTGTTAAAATGCTCAGGGTGTGAGGTCCTGGTGTTCCGTGTAAGAAAGCATTTAAATGGTTTGTAGCCCAAACTGTGCCTATAAACTGGTTTGTCATGCCCATAATTTTATTTGTATAGGGAAACAAGCATAGCTTTCTTCTTTGCTCTGTGCCGTTCTTTCCTCCTATGAATGGATGGTTCAGCTTCACAAAAAATAAGCAACTTAAGACTCTTTTCCCTGCTTACTCAGTAACTAAAGGGAGAGTTAATGGCAAGTCTTGAGTCAGCTTCTGATTCTGAGCTGAGCTGGAAGGGAGCCTTGATGCCCTGCAGAAAGAGCATGCTTCAAAAAAAATGCAAATATTAAGGCTGTATCTCAGTGTACTTAGAGGGAGGTAACAGTGTGAATGTAGTAGTTGGAGGGCCTTCCAAGTTTCTTAAGACTATATTCCATTAGAGGAATTATTTTCAGCACCAGTCTGGAAAAAGTTATTTCATTTATTTGTTATACCTGAAGATGGAGTGCATAAGTGTAACCAAAACTTCCAACATAAAATTTAGACGTACGGGATTTTCGATTAAAATGCAGTTAGGTATTTTGTATTTGATTTGGTTTTGGTTTTTTCTGCACCCCCC